>NC_065590.1:58838243-59141274 GCF_024542745.1 Macaca thibetana thibetana
TTATTAAAAAGAGAAACTGGTTAAAAGTGTCTCATTGTAGTTATACGACCAGGACATTTCATATATAGAGAACTGGTTCTCTTTTCTTAGCTAGCAGTTTCTATAGGCCCAACATGCACCATGATTCCCTTTGGAAATTAAACACCTCAGATGGGGGCCTCAGCTGCTAAGGACACATGCTATTTGCTCTGAGGAATGGAAGTGTTGCCAAGATCACTAATGGTGATGGCTTGTCAATAATCCTGGGAATGCTCCCTTACCAAACAGATCTAAAGGGGCCAAATACCTACTCTAGGCCATCAAAGTCCAGTGGAGGATTGATGTAGAACAAACTTCTGCTTGCTAAGTTGAAAGCAAGGAGACCCCACTGGGCAAGGTTTGGGATCAGGATGGAGTTTTCTGGAATAAGGGACATAGAGAGGACTTCAGGACCATACTCAGGTCTACAGCACCTAGTCAAGTGCTTTCTTCACCACACCAAGCTGCATATGTACCTACTATTAGGTTTAGAACCTTCTGCCACTCCCTTGCTCCCTCTTTGGCCACCTATAATTATTTAGTTGAGTGGGAAGTTTTGAGCATAGTTCAATTCCAATCATATGCTGCCTTGGTAATGTGTGATATGAGGTAATAGGAGCCTAGTTATTAGAACTAAAGTACTAGGAATGGTAGACTGGGTTTGAAAACAGGATAAAATTCTATCTGGAACTACAGCAGCAAATCTCAAAAATGTTTCTCAAATTTTTTCTCCCTAAGGTTATTAAACTTTAGTAAGCTTCAGATTCTGAGGCAGACTTTGCCTCAGAATCAGATTTATATATCACAGGACTCTGATTGCTTAACCTGACATATCCTTGATCTGTCCTAACCTCTGACAGTTGTTATCCATTAACCTACCTGCCCTCTTTTTCTGACATCTGATAACAGAGCCTGTACTTGTGTTGGCCTGATACTGTCCAAATATTTGTACCATTGGTGTTCATCACTCTGAATTAAATTTGCAACAATATGGTGATCCACTTTTTATGTGGTTTCAGGTTAGCTGTTTTCACAGACAAGTCACTCTAGGCAGGAACTGCTATCTAATTTAATATACAAATTTGATATAGCAACCAGCTTATGAGGCCCCATGGGGTGTGGATCCCTTTGGTTAACAGTGTTGACCTGGGAAGCTGGGATCTAGAAGCCAGAACAAATCAATGCGGGGAAGGCTCACTGGAGAAGTGATAAAGCTACAGCTGCTAGCTGTGAATCCAGTCCTGCAAAGACATCCTAAAAATATGGCCACAGAGTGCTGGTTATTGGAGGTACATGCATGTACCTCATGATTGGTGGGAATAGGAGGCCTTCAGAAATTTAGGCAGGATGGTAGGCAGTTCAGGGAAGTCTGAGACTGCGTAGCAAGGGCCCAGCCACGTGATTCAGTTCAGGTCTGGGTATTGGTGATGGCAATGGTGCTTGGAAAGAGAAGGAAGAACCAGGGGTCTGGAATTTTCCCCAACCAGTGGCTTGCTTATTGACTCTCCTTTAAAGCATTCTTCAATTCTGTTGCCTCTGGGGACATCACTAGTTTACCTCCTCCAAACCTGCTCCTCTATCTTCTCTGTACTTTGCTATCAACACAAACCATAGGGCTTGATTTTACATTTAACTCACTCCTTGGAACTGACCATTGAGTTATTTTTCCTTCCCAGGATGTCCATCTCAAAGGTAAGGAAGGAACTGTTGGCCACCTTTGTGCATGCTTAGGTCCATCCTGCTTCCAGATACCTTGACCCTGGGACCCCTACATACTTGAAAGAAGAGGTTGGATGTGATGGAACTAAGTAGTTTACTGAGACAAAAATGAGGTAATAGGGATAGGAGCCTAGTTATTGGAACTAAGGTACTAGGAATGGTAGACTCGGTTTGAAAACAGGATAAAATTGTATCTGTTGGAACTAGGGCAGCAAATCTCAAAAATGTTTCTCAAATTTTTTCTCCCTAAGGTTCCTAAACTTTAGTAAGCTTCAGAACCAGTGCTTATACAAATTCTGCCTCAGTAGGTCTGGGGTAGGAATTGCAGTCTCAAAATCTTACATTTTTCTTGTATACCTTTCCAGAAATATTTTATGCATACTAAGCAAAAACTGCATTTCTCTTTTCATTCACATGGTAACATACCTTACACACCATTGTCAGTCTTAATTTTTCCCTCTACTTAACAATGTTTCTTTGAGATAAAGCCATACCAGTATATAAATTTTCCTCCTTTTGTCGATAACACATAGTATACTACTGTAGGAGGATACATAATTCATTTGACAGTCCACTGCTGATGAGCATGTAGGTTCTTTCTAATCTCTTCCAATCCAACTATAAACAATGTGACAATGAGTAACCATGTATATATGTAATTTCACAAACTAGTGATTATATCTGGATAAATTATTAGAAGTGGAATTGCTGGGCTAACTGACAAGTGATTCTGTAACTTTGATAGATATTGCCAAATTGCCCTTCACAGAAGTTACATCAATTTACACTCCTACAAACATGAGTGCCACTTTCCCACAAGCTTAAGCCAACACAGCCAACAAAGTGCGTTATCAACTTTTTATTTTGCCAATATGATCAAAAATAGTATTTAATTGCTGTTTAAATGTACATTTCTTTTGTTATGAGAAAGGAGAATGAGCGTTCTTTGATATGTTTAAGAGTAATTAATATTTTCTTTTTGTGAAATCTGTTCCATTTTCTTTTACCATTATTTTACTGAATCTTTCTTCTTTGAGATGAGTTTTGCTCTTGTTGCCCAGGCTGGAGTGCAGTGGCACAATGTTGGCTCTCTGCAACCTCCACCTCCTGGGTTCAATCTATTCTCCTGCCTCAGCCTCCCGAGTAGCTGGGATTACAGGTGCGTGCCACCATACCCAACTCATTTTGTATTTTTAGTAGAGACGGGGTTTTACCATGTTGGTCAGACTGGTCTCAAACTCCCGACCTCAGGTGATCTGCCCGCCTCAGCCTCCCAAAGTGCTGGGATTACAGGCGTGAGCCACTGCACCCGGTCATATTTTACTGAATCTCTTGAGAGCTTGTTTGAAAGTTCTAGCAGGGGGTACGGCTGCTTGTACACCCTTGACCGAAGACTGTTCCTTCTCTATAGGGGATGGTCGTTCTTTTTGACCGAGTGTACAGCTTTGGGAGAGATGTACATGGAGTGGTGAGGGAGGAAGGGGACACCCGCCTAGCCAGCCCAATCAGCTGAATCAACCCTGGAAATCAATGGGGTGACAGATGTCACAGCCAGGTCACCCTCACATCTATTTTACTGAATCTTTTTATCTTTATTTTATTGGCTTGTAGGAGCTCTTTATATATTAGGAAAATTAAGCCTTTGGCTGTGATATGAGATATTTTTCCTAGCTTGCCATTTATGTTTTCACTTACCTTTTGATGACTTCTGCAGGGCAGCTTTTTATAAAATGTTTATTATTGAATTCATTAATATTTTATTGAATGACTTCTGGGTTTTATGTAATACTTAGAAAGGCCTTCCCCACTCTGAGATCACAAAAAAGTTATCCCACAGATTCTTCTAATGCCTTTACAGATTAAAAAAAATATTTAAAACTTCAATCCATACAGAATTTGTTTCCAAATTTTTTTTTTTTTTTTTGCAGATGGCTACTCAGTTTTCCCAACAGCAATTATTGAATAATCTATTTCACCACATTATTTTGCCCATGATTTGAATTGCCCTTTATATCATATTCTAGATTTCTATGGGGATTGAGGTTTAATTCTGAACTTTCTCTCTGTGACTACTTTGTCTATCTTTTCATGTACCAATACCACGCTTTTTTTTGTTTGTTTTTTGAGATGGAGTCTCACTCTGTCACCCAGGCTGGAGTGCAGTGGTACAATCTCCGCTCATTGCAAGCTCCGCCTTCCAGGTTCACGCCATTCTCCTGCCTCAGCCTCCTGAGTAGCTGTGGCTACAGGTGCCCGTCACCACGCCCAGCTAATTTTTTGTATTTTTAGTAGAGACAGGGTTTCACCATGTTAGCCAGGATGGTCTCGATCTCCTGACCTCGTGATCCGCCCACCTGAGCCTCCCAAAGTGCTGGGATTACAGGCGTGAGTCACCGTGCCCGGCCTGTTTTAATTACAGTAGCTTTAAAAGGCAGTTCTGATGCAGGTGATCCATGGAGCATACTTTGAGAAACGCTGTTGTAGGGACTAGTACAGTATCAGTCCTGTGCAGAATAGAATTATTATAGTGAATAACATTTGGAAAACGTGAAGATTTCATGATTCAAATAGATCCATCTGTTTCACAAATCTGAGGCAACTCCTACATCTTGACAGCAGCAAGACATATGTAAGGATAATGGATTATATCCTCCTTGGCCCTACTTTCCAAGTCAATTATATTGACTATTATACAGACCAGAATCTACAGTTGAGTATTTGGCTGTGGTAGTGGCTATAAAGCACCTCTGGCATGACTAACCAAATTCTGACAATTTCAGAGAGAATATAGAGAAGATGACAGATGCTTCCTTTTGTAAATCTTCATATTTTTCTATTAACAAGTATAAATCTATTCAGACATTTTTGGGAGCAATTTTCATCAGTTGTTAGCTTTATTTGTATAACTCTTCAGTTAATATAAGAAGCACATGTATGTGATAGAAATTATGTATTAAGTCCACATGCACAGATTAATAGGTTCTGTTATGCCCAGACCGTTTGTTCCCCAAAGAAGACCACCAGAGTCCAGAGTCAAAGCCAAGCGGCAAGGATCTTTACTACAAGTTCGAACTTGGTCCCTCCATTCCACAGCATACAGGAGGGCCTCGAACAATGCGAGTGCTTGCTTTTTATAGCCCGATGTAAACAGGATATGTAAAGTTATAGGGAACAAGGTAATTCTCTCGGTTACAGCATTACAATTGGTTAACATTATACATTTAGCATTCCTTATCGGAGATCTCCCAGGTGATGTTTTTCTGAAGTTTGAAAGAAATATGGAGGAATGTGTTTGTGCTGGACTCAGGAAGTTGGGAGATATATGGGGGATGTGCCTCATTCCTTTCAGTTCATGGACCCTTTGAAATAGTAAACAACTGAAATAGATTTTTTAAAAATACCCATATACTTCTACTGAAACAGATTGTACACATAATCAATTTACTTGTTTATTCAACATGTGTTAATTGAACTCCTATTATGCTTCCAAGAACTCTGATAAGTGCTGGGAATGCATTAGGTAGCAATACCAGGAAGAAATGATTAATGCACATGAAAGTACTTGTATTAGTTTAGTAAGATAGCCGTAACAAACCACCACAAACTAATTGGCTTTAAAAAATAGAAATGTATTCTCTTATAGTTCTGGAAACTAGAAGTCCAAAATCAAGTTGTCAGAAGGGCCATGCTCCCTCTGAAGGATCCAGAGGAGAAGCCTTCTTTGCGTCTGTCTAGTTTCTAGTAGTTGTCTGCAATCTTTCACTTCCCTCGCTTATAGCTGCATTGTCCTAGTCTCTGCCTCCATCTTCGTATGGCTGTTTCTCTTCCCAGCCTTCTTTCAAGGACGCCAGTCATTGGACCGAGGGCACATACTAATCTAGTATCACCTCATCCTAAATTAATTACATCTGCAAAGACCTTGTCTCCAAATAATGTCAAGTTTACAGTTATTGGGGGTTAGGACTTCAGCATATCCTTTTGGGGGATATGATGCAATCTACAACAGCACTTATCAAAATATGAGGCTGAAAAAATGTGTTAATCAGAACACACTTAGCTGTGTTCTTAGCAAGTTCGTTTTAAAATGTAATTTTAAGAGTTGGCTAATTAAGTATTTAATTGAGTCAAATGGGAATGGAGACAATTAGAATAAGAGGTGGTAGAGTCATCAAATTTATTGGACCCACCACTGACCCAGATTATAGTAGCACTGTGCACAGAAACTGCATTACATGAGTTGGTGGCTTGGATTGTCAGGATTAGTAGAAAAGCTTGGGGCACCCAGGAGAGAAAGACACCTCTGGAAGGGGATCTCAAACCGTCTGGAAAATTATGACTGAGACAGTGAAAGAGATCTAACTTAACCGACTCCATCTTGTTTCTAACCTCCAAGCTGTCCTTGTTCATTCATGGGCGTAAGCTGAACTAACTTTGGGAGAAACTTAGTTTATAGTTTATAGTTTAAAACAAAGGTGGTAACGCCCTTTCCTAAAGCAAACCTCCTTCTTGCGTGGAGACTAGATTGCCTCTGTAGGACTAACATTAGCCACAAGATTAGAAATTATGGTTTAGGAGTCAAACCTGGAGGCTACAAGATTTTGACCCTCCCTAAACTGCTCCAAAGTCATTGCTTGAGATATTTTGCAGACCCTGCACTTGAGGATCAGCTGGCTCCACCCAGAGCAATTAACTGGCTCATCTGATCTTGTTGCCCCCACCCAGGAACTGACTCAGTGCAAGAAAACAGTTTTAACTCCCTGTGATTTCATTCCTGACCAAACAGCACTCCCAGCTCATTGGCTTCCCCCCATCCACCAAGTTGTCCTTAAAAGCTCTGCTTCCTGAATGCTCAGGGAGACTGATTTGAGTAATAATAAAACTCTGGTCTCCGGCACAGCTGGCTCTGCATGAATTACTCTTTCTCTATTGCAGTTCCCCTGTCTTGAGAAATCGGCTCTATCTAGGCAACGGGCGAGGTGAACCATTGGGCGGTTACAGATCTGGGATAGTGGCAACAGGAAACTTCATGTTTCAAGGAGGGCCTGTTGTGATTAAGGCATACTACCACTTTTCTATGGAGAAGACACGAACCCGGTCTGCTTTTTCCCTTGGAAGAGGTAGTAGAAACTAAAATATACCTCCCTCTACTGTCCTGTTCCACTGTGACTGCAGAAAAACAAACTACTCCCTTCTCTGCCCTTGGGAAACTTGGCCTTAGCCCACCTTCCCTAATGGGAGATCTGTTTTAGGCCAGGAACATGATTCTCAAAACATATTTTTATGTCTTTGGTTTCTTACTAGGCCATCCCTTTTCCAGAGCCAATATTTTCATAGAATTGGCAAAATAACTGTGGTTAGGATTCCATTTTATTGTATCTAACATTATTTTAAAAGTATAGTAACAGATTTAGAATCAGGAGCTCCAGGAGGAGCCCATATTTCCCTACTGTGACATGAAAAGCTGTAACAGAAGTTTTATCTGGCAGTAGATTTAAAGTTTTATTATTGTTTTTTTGTGCTACATGGAAAGCTGGTCGGCAGCTAACCAGTGAAGTTGATTTAGTTTGCTTTCACCTGCACACAGCTGGTTTCTTTCCCCACTGCTCCTAAGCGACTTAATATTCCATCTGTCTTCCCCCTACAGCCCATGAAAACCCACTCTCAGAAAAGCATTTGATAATCTCATTTACACAGTTGTGTTAATGGTTGACAAATGGTAAAAGGTAGTTAGTGGGATGCAGCTGGAAGTAAACTTGGGTAGGAACCGAAGGCCTGGCTCATTTGGATCCTACAAGAAGAGACAGCCCCCAGCTGTGCTGGTGAAGCTTAGGATGGTTTGACCTATGGTTTTTTGACTTTACCATGATGCAAAAGTGATATATATTCATGAGGCTATTCGACTTATAATAGGGCCACATTTGTATAAACTCATCATAAGTTGAAAATATCATAAGTTGATAATGCACTTTATCAGGTTCTCTCTTATTCCTAGGAACACATCCTTTCAAGGATTAAGTTAGGCCCTTTGCAAGGTGCTACTCCCCCTCTTCCACTAGCCTTTACCGTGGTCACTTTAATGCTATCATAAATATTTTTTCAAGATTATCTGATCATCTTTCACTAAATTGGAGTCCTCCAAGAAAGAGAACTATGTATTTCATCATTGGTTTATTTGTTCATTTATTTGTGTATCACTATAAGATTAATAATAATAGTCAACATTGAATTCTTCCTATATGGCAAGAAAAATGCTAAGATTTTCCCATATTATCTAATTTAATTATCCCAACACCCTTGTAATATAGGTACTATTTCTATCTCATTTTTCAAATGAGGAGACTAAGGTACATATATTACTATCCAGTCACATGGCCAGGAAATGGGAGAGTCGTTTTTCTATGGTTTGCCCACGTATATGCTAAGTGATCACCGAGTGGTATAAAAAATATACAAATGATAGTTTTACACCTTCAGGAACTTAACACTTAGCTGGGAACATAAGACCTAAAGCAATTAAGGAGACTGATGGGGCAGCATGAGGTTAAATATTAAGATAAATATAATTGGACAAAGGAAATCAGTGTAGGCTGCACCAGTAAAAGAACTAGGACCGAAGAACAAAATGGGTTTGCAAAGGTGTAGTATTCAGAACTCTGAGTGATGGGGATGGGGAGGGAGCTAGACCTGTCACATGTGGACTCAGCAGATAGAGAAGGGAGACCATGCCTGCACAGCCAGAACATAGTGGCAGGACACAAGGCCTAGTCAGATTTGGGCAGGCCTTGAGTATTCGGGAGAAAAGGTTAGACTCTTCTATCAAACAGTCCATGAGAAACTGAACATTTTTAAGTGAGTGTGACTTAATCTAAACTGTGCCTTTAGAGAATTAAGAATTGTGAAGGAAAGGAGGTAGGAATTTAGAAAAGTAGTCAGGACATTCCTTGAGCAGTCTAGGAATGAAATAAGATTCTGAACTAAGCAGATGACAGTATAAAGTTCTTTCTGAGCTAGGAAGAAATGAGGATGAGATATTCCAAAGGAAAAGCTGATAGAACTTTGGGATTGACTAGGTTATAAGTGATAAGGAAAAAGATGGGATTTTAAAAATGACTCCTAGGATCTGAACTGATGAGACAAGGAAAATGGTGGCAAAAAAACTGAAAAGTTAGGGGAGGAAGATGCATATAGTGTTAGACATTTTAAACTTAACTGTTGAAGATATCTGGTTGAAATGTCCCAGTGGAGCAGGAAATTTGTGATGATAGCTAGGAAGAGGGATTCGGATTGGAAAAGCAAAGTTGTCTGTCACCTGTGGAATAAACATGCCAGTGCCAGAACATGGGTGAACAGAGACTGCTGCTTAGTGTTGAGATGGCTCCCCATAGATAAGTTACATCTCTGCACATCTCACAAGTGAGCTGACTGCCCTTCATTCAAGACTACCTTTTCAAGGATGTTTGTGAAACAGCCTCAGAAGATGGAGATAGTACCCCCATCTAGAGAAAAAGCCAGCCATGCTTACTGCCTAATATAATAAAGAGAGTGTCTCCTTCCAGAGCAAAGAGCAGGCATATTTACTGCCCATTATAAAAGATTTAGCTTCCCTAAGCTCAGAGCTCCTCTACTGTAACACAACCTGTAGCCTCTGCAGGCATTTGAGCTCACTGGCATTGTCCCCATGGGACTAGGGAGGAAGGGCAACGGAAGCAAATAAGCTAACTTTCACGCTACTTGCCGTGCCGAGAGTCTCTGACCCAGGAGTCTCATGTCGTTTGCCAGCATGAAGGAAACTATGTCAGAATAATTTGTTAGCTCATATGGTAAAACCTTAGACCCCACTACAGTTCTTAATGGCTAGGTGAAGAGCTAGGATAAAAGGTACAACTAGACAGGGTTTGGGGTCTCAGATGATTCTTGTCAAGGGTGGACAATAATGAGAATAGAAAAATGTAGGCACATAGATTGGAGCATTGTACCAAAGAGCTCAATCATGAGGCCTACCCAGTCCCCTCCAAAGAGAAACTACCCCATCTACAGTTCTCCTGCTGAAGGAAGACGTCTGAAAGTGATATTCTCCACCATATAATCTGTCAATCTGATTGGCCCATATAATCCTTTTGGTCAACACTTTTCCCACTGGGCTGCCCCATAGGTATGGTCTAGCCCATGAATTGGCTGTCTTTGGAATAAGTACCTCCCTCTTATCTAAACACCATGGCCAGAGGGTCACAAAGCATCTTGGACCCTTAGCCTCAGAAGGAGGCTGGGAAGAAGTGGGGACTAAGCAAGGACAGACCAGGGGGTGTCTGGCCCAGCTGTAGGAGGATACCCAGGCAGGATATGCAGCACCAGGGGCATGATAAACTCAAGCTTGATCCTGTGTGAATAGCAGGGGACAATCAATCCTGTGAATGGAGGCCTTAAAGCAGGAACTGCAGGAGATACGCAAAACGAGGTAGGCTGGGGCACTGCTGTCCTAAGAAGACAAGAACAGTTAGACTCTGACCAGGTTGGTATTGTGTTGTATTATTATAAACAGAGAGGAGTGAATTCAGTTCCAGTCAGTTCATCCAACACTTATTAAGTCTCTACTATCTGCTAGGGACTGTGTGAGTTACTGGGGGAAAAGACAATATGAGGCATGGATCCTAATCTCAAGAATCTAAAGAGGGGGTGGAAAAACAAACACATAAAGAAATATGATAAAGTATAATACAGGTAATAATAAAGGCATGCATAAGACACAGAGATGAGGAAGTCATTGAGTTTTTGGGGGGGACAGAGGGAAGTAGCCAGAGAAAGATGGCTGAGGAGAAGACTCCTGTACAGCGTCTTGGAAGATGAACAAGACGAATGGAGGTTTTCTCAGGAGAATGGAGAACATGGAGGGCATGGCTCAGCCCAAGATTTGGGGGAAAGAGGGAGAGTATAGCAGGAATTAAGCAGTTGACAGAGCCCTGGCCAAGCAGTCCGGTATTCAGGACCAGACCTCAAGATGAGCAGATGACTGATTTATTAAAGAGGAAACTATGGCAGAACCCAGGCATATGACAGAGCAGAGAGGAATGAAGAATCATCAGGCCTAAGTGGGCATGAAGGTGCCATGGTTTAGCATTGGTGCATGGGGTGACAAGCCTCTGGTGTGCAGCTCATTCAAGATCTTCGCAGGCAGGGTGCGGTGGCTCAGGCCTGTAATCCCAGCACTTTGGGAGGCTGAGGTGGGTGGATCACCTGAGGTCGGGAGTTCGAGATCAACCTGGCCAACATAGCGAAACTCCATCTCTACTAAAAATACAAAAATTAGCTGGGTGTGATGGCGCACACCTGTAATCCCAGCTACTCAGGAGGCTGAGGCAGGAGAATTACTTAAACCCAGGAGGTGGAGGTTGCAGTGAGCCGAGATGGTACCACTGTACTCCAGCCTGGGTGACCAAGCAAGACTCTGTCTCAATAAATGAATAATAAACATAGACCTTCCCAGGTGGAGAACCTGATTTTGAAAGCATTTACCACCTGCTCAATATGGACTTTGAGGCAGAAGGACCAGACCTCCTGGGGCAACTATCCCTGAGATACTTTTGCTAAATGAGGCTTCGTCTACTCCTTCATGAACTCTGCCATTTTCAGACTCTTGGCTGTCTTCTGGATTATTAAAATAGCTTTCTAATTGGCTTTTCTGCCACCTAACACAAACTTCTCTGATCCATCTTCCAGACAGCCCTGGGGGTGCTTTTTCTAAAAAGCAAATCTGATGATGTCACTTTCCTGTCTGAGATCCTTCAGCAGCTCCTGTTGTCTGCCAGGATGCCCCTGCTCTTTAGCAAGGCCCCTTACAGTGTGGCCCTGCTGAGGCAGATGTTTTAGATAATGAAGCTGAAATATCTGGGCTCTTCAGACTCGGGGCCTGGAAGGAACCCTAGTGATGTGTTTATATGGGCATTTTGTATTTAGTTTTGTAAAGAGGGTCCCCAAGTTGTCAAAGCTTCTCTCCAGTCTCATCTTATGATAATGTGCTCTCTCTCACACTCCCACCAGCCAAAGGTTCTCTGGAAAGTTGCCCATGACACTGTGTTGTTTAGCACCCAGGCATTTCTCCTGGGAGAAAGGCTTTCTTCATCCTCCCATGTCCCCCAAAAGCTTCTAGCCTCCTCCTCCATGCTACCCTGTACTGTGGGTATACTGCCCAATTCCTGCCTACATCACAGATCTCTGTTTATGTGTCTGTCCCACTGAGCTGAGACCTCCCCTCAACCAGGTATTCAGCACAAACGCAGTGCCTGGGGTAAAGAGGAGTCAAAAAAAATTTTTTTGTTAAACTACTCTAGAATGAAATGCCACTGCAGCCTCTTATCATTCATAGCATGTCTACAGTAAATGGTGACTAACCTGTGTCATGGAATAAGTAAGGCATTTAAAATATCTTATCTTAGAGAACATGATAATGAGAAGGTGGTGTTAGGTTGAATGGCATGAAATTGCCAATATTTAACCACCATTGGTGTATTAAAAACAGCAATTTTATTTAGTTCTACCTAATAGATTTAAACCAGGTCAGTCTGACTCCAAGGTCAGTATTGCTCCCTGTAGGGAGGAAGAGCTAATCCTGACTAGCTGAAGTAAAGTGATGGCAAGAGCCTGGGAGAGTGAAGGCTGGGTGGGTAGCAGGGCACACCTGCAGGGTGATGCATCAGGTCACTTAGCTGAGGGTGCAGATGTGCTGAAAGCCACAGTTGGAGCTTCAAGCAGGTAAACCCTGAAAGTTCACTGTTCATTGTATGGGGAGAGCATGTGATAACTCTTTTATTTCTATTTTTTCTATAGGTCATATTTTAACAAACATAGTCAAACTTATCAAAACATTTGTTTCTTTTTGTTTGTTTTTCTCCTCTTCAGTTAAAAATAATCCAGGCCAGGCACGGTGGCTCATGCCTGTAATCCCAGCACTTTGGGAGGCTGAGGCAGGTGGATCACCTGAGGTCAGGAGTTCGAGACCAGCCTGACCAACATGGCAAAACCCTGTCTCTACTAAAAATATAAGAATTAGCCGGGCATGGTGGCAGGCGCCTGTAATCCCCGCTACTCAGGACGCGGAGGCAGGAGAATCCCTTGAACCCGGGAGGCAGAGTTTGCAGTGAGCAGAGATTGTGCCACTGTATTCCAGCCTGGGTGACAGGGTGAGACTCTGTCTCAAAAAACCAAAAAACCCAAAGGGAAGGATTCTACTTTTTTTCTTTTTTTTTTCAGAAGGACGAGGGGAAGAAAAGAAAAGAAAACAGAATCTATAAGCATAGTTTCCTCTATTAAGATTTTTAATAACTCCTTGCTGGTCTCATGAATAGGAGAACTTCCTATAGTTATTTTACAAGATCATATTTTAAGTAACAGCAGCTTTTACATGACACTTCTTGCATAATGCTTTTTTAAAAGAGCAAATTGTTTTTATGTTTTGGGATAGCACTTAATTGCCAGGAACATAAGTTAAAAAAAAAAAAAAAAATGAAGGCAGAATTACTACTGAAGCCTGAAAGAAAATAGAAAGCTTCCAGTCCCATTACTGCAGTCCAAGGCAAAGTCATAATTAACATAATTTATAAAAAAGTTATTATCAAAGAAGGTTTGTCAACAAGCCCCAGCAGCCCAAATCATTGATCTAATGTAGCAAATAACCACTTTAACATAACCACTCCTATTTACATGCAGAAAAACAAATTGATACATTCACATGGGCCACACCACAGAACCTTCATCAGCTCTGCAAAGGCATTTTGCACATTGCCTGAGGAAGGATTTTGAATTGATTGTGTAGAGCAGAGTGGGAGAAAACAAGAACCTAAAATGGAAATCTGCAATTGCAGCTCAGAATATCTCTAGGGAAGCCAAGCCATTTCAAAGCACGGGTCAGCAGCACTGGATGACAAATGAGAATGGCAAAATACTTCTGACCACTGGCACCCCTCACAATGCACAGAATGACTTTCATTTTTCCCTGGTCCCTTTCTTATCTCCCTTCCATCTCACCCCAAATGACCATCCAGACTAGGCATTTTTATTTTACCTTCAGATATGTGCATCCAGTAAACCTTCCATAAACAGAATCATTCCCAGATCTCTGTCCTACTTGGCCATAGGAATGTCTTCCTATCACTGTCAGCCCCCAAACGTATTTAAATGCAGCATATTTGAATGAGAAAGAACAAGTTAGGCAGCTGCCACTCCTGCCTCCACACTGAACGGAAGCTGAGGCACCACAGATTTGGTCTTATAAGGAAAGATTTCCTCTTTTCCCTTTGCTGTCAATCTAACTCCATCTACTCTTTTTCCTCCTATTCCTTTAAAGACTCCCAGGTCCAAGCAAAATTCCATTTAGAGCTGAAGGGGAAATCTTGGTTTACAGACAAAATCTAAACTCTGATGACTGTAAGTGTTGGACCCAAAGCTTGGCAGTGAATGGGCGACATATCGGTGAGGATAGCTAGATCTAAGATACTCAATTATGTATTTAAGGATTTTCAGGATTTGCATCTTCCCAGTTAACCTTAGTGGTACAACACTGTGGTGCAAGTGGCTGAGTCCTCGGTTGGGCATTAGAAGACGTGGGCTGTAATCCTGTCTCTGCTAGTAAGTGCCATAGTGATCTTGGCCCTGCCACTTTGTTCCTTAAAATTCTATTCTAAGTTCCTAAGTGAGACTAGATCAGTCATTCTCAAGGATTCTTCCCTCAGTGGCACATCATGCATGACACATTCCCATAACAGTCCCATGATCATATCAGAATTTGAGGTTACTCTTTTGGAATGAGACAGTGTTTTTAGTCTTTTCATTTCCTCTTTCTTTGTTTCCTTTTTTTAACTTATGCTCTCATGGGTTTAAAAATTATTATTCTGATTAGAAGACCATAATATAAAGTAGGATGACCTAGGAGCTTTCCAGTATTAACTTTCTCTGATTCTGAGCAGAAATAGTGGATTTTTAAATTCATGTGTTTCTTTCTGTATCTGGGTACATCCTAGCCTGCCTCCTAAAAAGTATTCGAATATTTGTTGAACAGAATTAAATTGGATGGCTTAAATGTCATTCCCTCTTTGGGGCAGGGAATGTCCCCCTCTTTTCTCTCTCTCCTTCCCTGCCTTTTGTCTCCCTTCTCCTCCTGTTCCTTCCGTAGCCCAGGAGGTCTTGGGTAGTAGGACGGGTGCAGTTTCGCGTAGAACCTGTACTCATAACTTTAATCCATGGCCCTGTGAAGCATATCTAACCCCCAACAGATTTGAGCTTTGCTTCGGGAGAGAACCAAATGTCAGTTTTCCTTTCCCCTTTCAGCAGGCAGCAAACAAGAATGTCCTGCAGAGGGCCAAAGCCAGATAGACTTACATGAAGCACACTGGAGTCTTTTTGTTTCTGTCCCCTCTATATTTTGGAAGCTCCAGCAGGAATGTGGCCCGAATTTAAACACTGGGCCGTAACCATTAACAGTGGACACTTTTGTAGATTCATGCGGCCTCTCCTGCCTTTCCTCTCTCATGGCCTTGAATGGTCTGTTGTTTGTGGACAATTCGCTTGTTGTATTCCAGCGTGCAGGCTGATCCTGACTCTTCCATTGTCTCTTATATGGGCAAACAAAAGCAGTCTTCTTAGGCCAAAGCACCAAGCTGATAAAAGACTGATTAAAGCCTCTTTTGTGGTGAAATTTAATAGGTCTGGGTTGGGCATTATATTTGATTAACCCCAACCAGTCATTACATCGCATTATATATACAGTACAGCTATGCTCAACAGCTCTCAGCTGGGTGGAGCCTGTCTTTGAACTCTTGAATGGTACTAAGACACCATAGGCAGAGCTGGTCATCAGCTATTAGAAGTCAATAAACTTATTTCTGGGATCTCAATTTTTTTCTTCGAAAACCATGGAACTTGAAGGGATGAAGCCTCATGGTGGTGTCAGAGCCTACCTGGTTCCTCAGCTCACACCCTCCCTTATTCCCATAATTGGGCCAGGTGACTTCTCCCTGCAGAGTCTCCAGGACCAAACCCTGGCTTCGGTTTGGAGAGATTAAAGACACCCTGGTTTGACCCTCAGGGGACCCTCAGGGCTTCCCTGCTGCCTGTCCTGCTTTGCTCAGTGCCCCATCTTAGTGACTGGATAGTGACTTTCCTTGAGTATCCAGTCTCTGCCTCATATTTCAACTCTGATACCTGGCCCACCCAGGATGCCAGGCCTTCTAAGAGTAAGTTTATGCCTTGCTGTTACCAATTCTGCCTCTATTCTCTCTAACCCACCTCCCTTTCCCACTGCTGATATGAACCATGAGCTTTCCAGCAGTTTCCTTGATTTCCAAGTTTTCCCTTCTCCCCATCCATCCTTTATCTCGTGTTGGACATCCCTGAGGCTGGTCTCAGCCTGGTCTATAAACTGGCTGCCCATTCAACTGGATTTCCTCCAACTGCTCCAACCCAATGAGAGTGATATTTCCAGGTCCGAGGCCCACCTCACTCACCTATGGTCAACCTTTCCTCCCCATCAGCATCACAAGTATACTGGAGCTATGTGTCTGTAATCAATAGTAGAAGGCTAGCCTGGATTATCAGGGAAATGTATGTAATAGGCAAATGCATGGAATACCCTTCAAAATTCCACTCAAACACTACCTGTTCTCAGTGTGTTCTCAGTACTCTGTATGCATCCTTCTATCATGGCACTGATGGCACTGTGCTTTAATTGGTGGTGGTGGTATAGTTATGTATCTGTGTCCCCTACAAAATTACAAATTTAAGAACAAGGGCCTTTTTGAGTGTGTGTGTGTGTGTGTGTGTGTGTGTGTGTGTGTGTGTGTTTTAAGAGATGAGAAAGCTGAGATTGTGCCAGTATACTCAGCCTGGGCGACAGAGCAAGACCCTGTCTCAAAAGAATTAAAAAAAGAGATGGGGTCTTGCTGTGTTGCCCAGGCTGGAATGCAGTGGCATAATCATAGCTCACGCAGCCTTGAACTCCTCGGCTCAAGTGATCCTCCTGCCTTAGCCCTCTAAGTAGCTAGGACTATAGGAGCATGCCACCATGTCTGGGTAATTTTTTAATGTTTAAAATTTTTTGTAAAGCAGGCATCTTGCTATGTTGCCCAGGCTAGTCTTGAACTCCTGGCCTCAAGTGATCCTCCTGTTTTGGCCTCCCAAAGAGCTGGGATTACAGGCGTGAGTCACCACACACAGCCAAGGACCATGTTTTGACTTTTTAGCTCAGTACACAGTCAGCCTTTATTTTTTTTTTTTTAAATAAGTTAATACATTAAAAGCCTTTGCAGAGGTGTCCTAATTGTCTTTTACTGGTAGAGGTGGGTGGAGGATGGAGAAATTGAGAGTTGTTAGTTACAATTATTCTTGTGAAGGAATATTATTTTTCATCGCTTTTGCTAATCTCAATTAGGACAATGAGTTTTAACCCAGCTCGCCCATTAATTTCTTATGTAACCCTTGTTTCTAACTTTTTAACCTATTAATAACAAGAGCAGAGCTGGAATCAGAGGTTTTCAAACTTTTTTTAACTTTTGAACTCTTACCTGGAACCCCAGTAAACATGTGACAGAGTAAGAAATTACTAATGTGCAAATGTTTTCAGACTTTCTTCCCTCCCTACTCTTAGCCTGATTAAAAGGATGTTTTTTCCTACTGATATTCTCCAATTCAACTCTGAAGTATTCATTTTTACTCAAGCAGATCTGGGACTTTTGTGATTCAAGGCCAGATTTAGAGTGAAGGGAATAAGGCACTTGTTTCTGGTACAAAATTTCGGGAAGCTCCAAAAAAGTCATTAAGATAAATAATATTTTAACACAATGTTTTTAAAAATAAAAGTTAATGCAAAAATGCCTGATAAATAAAGCATCAAGTTTTTGTTTTCTTTTTTGTGAGACATGATCTTGCTGTATTACCCAGGCTAAAGTGGAGTGGTGCAATCATGGCTCACTGCAGCCTTGCTCTCCTGGGCTCAAGTGATTCTCCCATCTCAGTCCAAAGTAGCTGGGACTACAGGCATGCACCACTATGCCTGGCTAATGTTTTTTACTTTTTAAATTTTTGTAGAGATGAGGTCTTATTATGTTGCCCAGGCTGCTCTCGAACTCCTGGACTCAAGCAATCCTCCTGCTTCGGCCTCCAAACTGCTGGGATTATAGGTGTCAGTGACTGTGCCCAGCCCAAAATATCAAAATTTTAAATAAAGATAGAATCCAACAATGCTGGGCCAACTCATATTGGAGACTATGGCAAAGAGAAAAATAGGCACCTTATGCTAGTTTTCATATATTTATTTTAATGGTTGATTTTTCTCCCCAAGCACTAAAATACTTGGAAAAAACAATGGAAAAGTTAAAAGTACGTGTTGAAGGAATTCAACAAGTGCCACTCAAAAATTGTCCTCAACTAGGGAAGATTGGCTCATATCATGGGAGACTGGAGGCGACACCACACCCAGAGAGACTTTGTCACTAGCTGTCACCTATTCTTCTCAGGACCCACTAATCTTTCTCCAATTCATTTACTTTCCCCTAAGTTGCCTATATCTCCCCTCCCCTGTCCGCTATGAAGAGGGTATATAGGTTCTAGATCTCATTGAGTTTTTGAATATTTGCTTTTCTTTCATGTGATGCCCCAGTGCATGTAATAAATTTGTATACCTTTTCTCCTGTTAATCTGCCTGCTGTCAGTTTATTTCATGCACTCGATTATTGAACCCTCAGAGTGTAGAGGGAAAGCTTCCCCTCCCCTACAATGCTATAACAAAATAGAAGTCAAGGGGTTGGGGCTACTAAAATTGTGGGATAGGCACCTTGGGGAAAAAATGGATCAAGGTAGGAAATAAGAACTCGAGATAACAGGTGCTGAGGGAAGCATTTAGGAAAGAAAAAAAATTATAGCCAGGAAGTCAAATCAAAGACTTTTATCTAAGAAGAGAAAGGGCAGTTTAATTAACAGGGTGCTAACAGAATGCATGAGGAAGCATGACTTTAGACTGATTGGCATTTTCGGCATTCAATTGACCTAGGATGGGGCCTCAAAATTTGTATTTGTAAAAAACCTCCACAAACATTTAAATATGCAGCCAAGATTGCATAAAAGTTATGTTTATGTACTGGAATTTCAATCACCCTAAGGTAAAGCAATTAAAAGACTTTGTCTTTTACCCAATGGGGATAGAGGGAATAGGATTGCGAAGGAGAAAAAGCTCAGTTTGCATTTTGTTTGACATGATTAAAATAAGGAGATAGCTGGGTGTGGAGGCTCCTGTCCGTAATCCCAGCACTTTGGGAGGCCAAAGTGAGAGAATCACTTGAGCCCAGGAGTTTGAGACCAGCCTGGGCAGCATAGCACAATCCCATCTCTACAAAAATTTTAAAAATTAGCTGGGTGTGGTGGCACACACCTAATAATCCCAGCTATTAGGGAGGCTGAGGTGGGAGAATCAATTAAGCCCAGGAGGTTGAGGCTGCAGTGAGCCATGGTCGTGCCGCTGTACTCCAGCCTGGGCAACAGAGCACCTTGTCTCTAAATAAATAAATAAAGTAAGGAGATAATGAATGTATGATTTCATAAATCACACAGTTTATTGCTATACAAAGACATTTTTAATTTATTTTCACAATGCTTGAAGAGGGGGAGGATAATGAGAACAAATCTCACAGGGATTTGTACCGATGGATGAGGTACATTGACCACGTAGTTATTAAAGTCTAGTTGCTCAATTAGGATGGAAGCAAGCCTCTGTGGATGTCAAGTCTAATGGAAGTTTGAGGAGATTTTTTTGAGAGGTTCTTGGAAGAGCGACACAGTTTGACCAACACAGCAGAGATCCATGACTACTCACAGGGTTCCTGGATGCTAGAGAGTGGTGCCAGGTTTGGCAGGCCAGGCTTCGGTGACAAGCTCAAAGACTGGCAGAGAGTAGCCCTGACACAGCCTAAGCTCAGTCAAAATCTTGGGTTTATATGTGTTTTGGAGTCTAGTTGTTGAAGCCAATAGCTCACATATGTGGTCTGATAAGGTATAATGTAACATTCTTAAAGGGGGGGATTATACTCCATGTTTTTATCACAGTAAAACATGTCATAGAAAACGATGTAAATGTTTAAAATCGTTTCACAGCTACACAACAATGTGATGTAGGAAGTGAGCAGTTTCCATTTCAACTCAGAGGTTTTACCTGAGATAAGCCAGAAAGGACCTTGCTTTTGTCAAAAACCAGGAACAAAAAGAGAGCAACTGACTGGTTTTGGTGTGACTCACTGAGAAGCTGAGGGGAAAGCCTGACTTAATTTTTAAGGTAAGTAAAGCTGAGTGCCATGACTAAGTTGTGTATCCATATGTTTTTCTTTTCACCTATTTGTATTTTACCTGCCCATCGAGATCCACTGAGGAGCTTTTAAAAATCAAATACCCAGGCCCTACTCTTACAGGTTCTTATTCAGTTTTCCTAGGATGGGGCCTTAGAATTTGTATTTTTAAAAAGCCTTCACAAACATTTAAATATGCAACCAAGATTGCATAAAAGTTATGCTATGTACTGAAATTCCAATCACCCTAAGGTAAAGCAATTAAATACACTTTTGGTGTGATACAATTTTTTTTTTTTCACTCCACACATAGCATTTAGGTTTGACAATTTGGTCAGTGTCCTGTTTAGCCCCCTAAAAATATGAACAAGTTGATGACATTCCATGAGACTTTTCAAGAAGTTGGAAGGTCTAGAAATAGAGACCAGATGAAATTCATTTTGTGCAATGAAGAAAACCAATACTTTTAGATTCTTGTGATAGAATGGATGTTAGATTTTTAAGAAACAATAATTTGGGAAGAATCTTAGCACACAACTATCTAGTCATGAATGATTGTTTTGTCACGTATGAAACCAAGATATATGCACAAAATATAAAGTCACTTAGATTATTTTCTTTTGTATCAAAAAATAAAATTTTTTTTAAAAAGAACGAGATCCTAAAACAATGGCATTTACCCAGTGGAACTTTTTTTTTTTGAGACAGAATTGCACTCTGTCGCCCAGGCTGGAGTGCAGTGGTGGGATCTCAGCTCACTGCAACATCCGCCTCCTGAGTTCAAGTGATTCTCCTGCCTCAACCTCCCGAGTAGCTGGGATTACAGGCACACACCACCACACCCAGCTAATTTTTGTATTTTAGTGGAGATGGGGTTTCACCATGTTGGCCAGGCTGGCCTTGAACTTCTGACCTCAAGTGATCCATCTGCCTCAGCCTCCCAAAGTGCTGGGATTAGAGGTGTGAGCCACTGCACCTGGCCCCCAGTGGAACTTTTGTATCATACTCACTGAGGAGAGCCGAGGAAGAAATGGAAATTATTAGGCCTAGGACCAAGGAGCAGGACTCATAGCCTGGAGCCCGCCTAAAACTAAAACTGGATAAGCACCAGCATCAGGGGAAGTAAATGCCAGGGAGCTGGTCACTGCCAGTTGGGAAAGAAGTCGACTGCAAAGAACAGCTTACTGTGACAGAGAGGTAGAAAACAGGGAATGTGCTGCACTACTCCAGGAAACCCCTGGCACTGAGATAGGTGCACAGCCTAAAGGTGTGGAGTCCCGAGGGACATGATAAGCGCAGGCTTTATTCTGGGTGAATAGTAGGGTCCAGTTAACCCTTTGGATGGAGGCCTTTAAGCAGGAAGTGTTGACAGCAGGAGATAAGCAAAGTGAGGCAGGCTGGGGGCCAGAAGAAGGCCCCTAAGAAAGCAGATACAGCTAGACCAGATTGGAATTGTGTTGTATCATTATAAGCGGGGAGGAGTGAATTCTGTTCAAGTCAGTTCATCTAATGCTTATTAAGTGCATACTATCTGCTAGGGACTGTGTGAGTTACTGCAGAAATGATGATATGAGACATGGATCCTAGTCAAATACAGCCAGGGCAATCCAGACTGCTGATGGTCAGGAGCCGGGGAGCAGGTAGCTGCGTCACCTCTGAAATTATCATCTTGTAGCAGGATCTTGGTCTGGAAAGAGCCAGGAAGGTTCCTGGATGGGGAGGATCAGAGTTTTGGATGGGTCCCCAAAGCAAGGATCAAAGAGAGAGAATAAACTGGAGGTCCTGTTGTCAGACACAGATTACATATTTTTAAAAGGATTTGTACTTTCAATATGTCAAATAGACATAATTTAGACATGTTTTAGAAACGTGTATTTTTAAATATCTAGGTATTAAAATGTATGCTATAATGTTACTGCGGTCACCCTGCCCTTTACAGCTGCGCAAGATTGACTCATTCTTCAATTTGCTTAAAGTTCAGCGTCTTCCTCAATTTTTCTGGTAAAATCCCAAGGGCAAATTCATAGTCAATTTTAGTTCCCATTTTCCGCCTCTGCAGAATTAATTGTTTGGGGATTATTTTGCCACTCCAGACATACTGCCTCTGTTACTATAAGACTTGCAACCAGCCCCCGTCCTTGGTTCCTATCACCTGCTTACCACCACTGAGTTGTACAAAGCATTTTTTTTTTTTTTTTTTTTTTTGAGACGGAGTCCCGCTGTGTCGCCCAGGGTGGAGTGCAGTGGCCAGATCTCAGCTCACTGCAAGCTCCGCCTCCCAGGTTTTTACGCCATTCTCCTGCCTCAGCCTCCCGAGTAGCCGGGACTACAGGCACCCGCCACCTCGCCCGGCTAGTTTTTTGTATTATTTAGTAGAGACGGGGTTTCACCGTGTTAGCCAGGATGGTCTCGAACTCCTGACCTCGTGATCCACCCGTCTCGGCCTCCCAAAGTGCTGGGATTACAGGCTTGAGCCACCGCCCCCGGCCAGCAATTTTTTTTTTTTTTTTTGAGACGGAGTCTTGCTCTGTCACCCAGGCTGGAGTGCAGTGGTACAATCTTGGCTCACTGCAACCTCTGCTTCTCAGGTTCAAGCAATTCTCTTACCTCAACCTCCCAAGTAGCAGGGATTACAAGCATGTGCCACCATGCCTGGCTAATTTTTGTATTTTTAGTAGAGATGGGGTTTTGCCATGTTAGCCAGGCTGGTCTTGAACTCCTGACCTTAGGTGATCTGCCCCCCTCAGCCTCTCAAAGTGCTGGTATTAGAGGCATGAGCCACCTCGCCTGGCCAGTACAAAGCTATTGTGTGTATAGCAGACTTTACTGAAGACTTGGGGTGACAAAGGGTTTACATTGCAGCAGTGCATGGAACTCATGGTAAGAAAATGTTATTGCTGTTTTTTTTTTTTTTTTTTTTTTTTTTTTCTGAGATGGAGTCTCGCTCTGTCGCCCAGGCTGGAGTGCTGTGGCGCGACCTCGGCTCACTGCAAGCTCCGCCTCCCGGGTTCACGCCATTCTCCTCCCTCAGCCTCCTGAGTAGCTGGGACTACAGGCACCCGCCACCACGCCCGGCTGATTTTTTGTATTTTTTATTAGAGACGGGGTTTCACCATGGTCTCGATCTCCTGACCTTGTGATCCGCCTGCCTCGGCCTCCCAAAGTGCTGGGATTACAGGCGCGAGCCACCGCGCCCGGCTTTTGCTGTTTTTAAAAGTTCTTTACTACTCTGGCATGATGCTCAATCCCCTCCCTTCTCTGCTAACAACGAAATTGCTATTAATTTCTCATGCCTTCCGGGTTTGAGGCACTTTTCCACCACAAGAGGCTTATCCAGAAGCAGTACTGCTCTTAGACCCAGAGAAGAGAGGCCCTAGCTCTGGGCACTTCACTCTAGAGGAGGCTGCTCTGGCTGTCCTACAGCTGTGCCCATGCCTATATGCTGAGGTGTCCAGCTGGCCAAGGATGCCTTGAGTTTGCCTGCCCAGAGCTTACCTTCCTCCCGCCTTCTAGACCAAATAATAATATTTTAGGCTTTGTGGCCCTACGGTCTCCATTGCAATTATTTAATTATCCCATGATAGCATGGAAGCAGCCCTAGACAATAAAAAAATAAAAGGGCATAGCTATATTCCAATAAAACTATTGATAAGAATAGTCAATGGACCAGATTTGGCCCAGGGACTGTAGTTTCTGATCACTGTTCTAGACCACTTGCCAGGTACCTAGGACCCCACACTTTCCTGCCAGAATGGTCTGGGCCTGCTGCCAGGGCCCTCTTTCCCAACTCTTGGTGCCTGTGTGCAGCCTCCTCAGCCAAGTGGCTGCAGTGGGCAGAAGTGTGTTCAGAGCTTGGCTGTGAAGGATGGGGTGTCCTCACATGTGTGCAAGAGGCTCCCTGTGTGAGGGCTGGAATTGGGGAAGAAAGCAGGGAGGTGGGGATTTCAGGGCCAAGAGCTCCCCACAGGATACCGTGTTCTGACTCAGAACTCTGAGGAGTTCATGCAGTCCAAATTCAAACCGGGCCTTTGAAGCTGTTAAGAATTTTAACCGTTTGTTAACTTATTTATAAGTTTAAATAGTTACAACTATAGTATGTGGGCCTCCTTTGTAATTTTATCCAGACCACCCACTGACAAGTATCAAGGGGTTCTCCTAAGCAAAAATTTGGTTTCATTCTTTAAAAGGAATCCTGATTTTCTAGAAACAATTACTTACTCTGCTACAATAATATATTTCTTTTTCAGCTCTAAACACCAGCTGAGTAGCTAATATGATTTGATGTTAAATCCCGAGTATGGGCAAGAGCTTCTTTCATCCCTCCAAGTTCAGAGTCAGTTTTAGTGACAACCAGGAGGGCCAATTCAGCTGGCGGGGGTCCTGGAGTTTACCTGTGGGGAGAGATGATTGCCAAGGTCAGGCGCCAGGTAGGGTCTGGCAGACTCTTACCCGCTGCAAGCATCATTTGGTTTAGAAACCAAGTTTCCCAATAGCTGGGACTGCTAAGAATGGAACTACCAGGGCTTGTGCTTGCCCTGAGAATAAACGCCATGGAGAAAGACACAATGGGGATAATGAGCTTCATGTCAGCTCTGAAGCTGTTAGGTTAGGAGGCTGGAAAAGGGACACTACAGCTGGTTGGGAGGGCTTTTCCCTAGTGTTTCTCTTGGCCATCTGTTCTGAACTGTGCCATTGGCTTCTCATTGGAAAGGTCAGAATGGGTGTGTGGGTAAAGCCTAATGTTGGCTCCACACGCTGCATTAGATGCAGCTGCTCTTGGCTTGGTCACGCCTGGGTTTGCACCCAGGACCCTCTAAAGCTCTGCGCATTATGGTAATCAGCCATCTGCTGCAGTCTTTCCAGGACCAGCTGATCACAAAAGGAAGCCAGGAAGCTCTCTGACAACAGCAGAAGTGGAGGTGTGAGGAGGTGCCTCAGGCCACTGCCCTCCTCCCCGGAGGCCCCTCCTGGACACTATGGAGCCTTCCAGGAAGCTGGCCCAGCACTAGCATGACCTCTCATCTTTTAGGACCCCAGGGGAAATGAGCAAAAGATCTCCCCACTGGTGAACACAGCTGTCATCCCTTCAAAGAGAGGAGCTGGACAGGGGACCTGAGTCTGCTGAGATAGTGAGAGAAATTTCTGTTGCACTGGGGAGACAGAAACACCATTTGTTTGAAAAGCAAATTTTCCTTTGGATACTGGGTGTCTAGAGATAGAATGATTGACAATTTTTGGATTACTAGTTATTACTGGAACTCTAAAATTATACTTATATATCTAGATGTATTAGCAGTCACTGATTAGTAGTAGTGGCTGAGATCCCAAAATTATGGTATATTCATATGGCAATAAATATGTAGTTACATATTAATGCAGTGATGACAATATCTATAAATATCTATTGGCAGAAGTGTTATATATAAACAACCGTCTAAGGATGGAACTTTCCTTTTATATATGTGGGTATATACACATGTAAGCTATAGAATCCCTCTAGGATACATTAATGTATATTTATACATATCTATGCAGCATATATATCTTGAGTTTTTTTAACTTTGAATATACATAAATGAATACATAAATATAGATCTACATCTGCATCTTGAGAGTAGAACTCAAGACTTGGGAATTGGTTCAAGTTCCAATTCTGCCACCCCACATGTACATGATTGTGCTCATGGAAGGATTGTACTCATTGCAGCAGGAAAAGTGGAATAAAACAAACCTCGGACCCTCAGTGGCATCAGCTAGACTTAAGCTTTGTTTGAGCTCCTGGGAAGTGCTAGAAATATGGGTGTGGTATAGTAGGAACACGCAGGGAGGCAGCAAAGCCTTGAGGCCTGTATTAGCAGGGGAGGGCATACAGTGGTGAAACGTGGTTACACTCACAATTGTAAGGGCAAGAACAGAGGCGTGTGCAAGTGTGCTGGTGGTGTGGACTCGCTGGCTAGGAAGATCACGGGATGGGAGGGAGTCACAGTGGCGTTCCCTTGAGGCTGATCCTGAAGGATGCACAAATGGTCACAGGTGTTAGGGGAGTTTTCAAGATTTAGAAATCGCATCCACGAAGGCATAAAAATGCAAAGTGTTTCCCGAGATGGTGATTGTCTATGGTGGCTGGTGGCTGGGATGATGGAGATGAGACCACAAACGTGGTCAGGAGTCAGATGGAGAAGGGCCTGGGAGCCACCCTAATGAGTGAGGGCTTTGTCCCATGGCCAGTGAGGAGCCACAGAGGGTTTTAAGCAGGGGAGTTATGGAATCTAACTGAGGTTTGGGAGAGGTCAGTCTGACAGCTAAGAAAGGAGAAACTGGAGGCAGATGGCTGTAAAAGGTTGTGGCAGGAGATGACAGTGGCAGAGGCAGTGGGGATGGGGATGGGGAAGAGGGAGTGAATTCAGGAGTCAGGTGGGAGAAGAATTGGTAGGACTCTGGGGAATGAGAGAGAAGATTCTAGCTTGTTTAGTGGGGTAGGAGTTTATGCTCTTAACAGAGAGGGGAAGTAGAGGAGGAAGGATAGCTCTGAATGGTTGGGGAATTCTGTTTCACACCTACTGCTTTGAGGTGACTGCAGGACCTCAAGGTAATGTATCTAATGAGAAAGGGAAGAAATTTACACACATGCACACGTGCACCCACACATGCATGCACGCACACACATGCACACACACACCCATCTTCCAAGGCTAATTGGATAGGAAGTTTGAGGAACCCATACCTGGAAAAGGCCAAAAAATCCTCATATGATGTGGCCTCTGGTCCCTCTCAGACCCTTCTCCTGTTTGCCCCTGAAGCTTGCCCTGCTCCAGCCATGCTGGCCTCCTTTCTGTTTCTTGAACATGCCAAGTACACTCCCATCTCAGGGCTTTGGCTCTAGCTGTTCCCTCTGCTAGAATAGGCCTCCCTCAGACGGCCACTTTCCTAACCTCCTTTCACTCAAGCCATTCCTGAAATCTCAGTGCCTGCCCTCATCACACTCCCATCCCCCTCATTCCCCTCTGTTTTCTTATTTTACTCATCTATTTTTTGTTGTTTGTTCCCCTGTGAGACTGTATGTGGTTTCCTCTGTAAGAATGGATGTTGTTTGTTTCCCTGTGAGAATGTACGTTGTTTCCCTGTGAGAATGTATGTGGTTTCCCCTGTGAGAATGTATGTTGTTTGTTCCCCTGTGAGAATGTATGTGGTTTCCCCTGTGAGAATGTATGTTGTTTGTTCCCCTGTGAGAATGTATGTTGTTTCTCTGTGAGAATGTATGTTGTTTGTTCCCCTGTGAGAACGTATGTCGTTTCCCTGTGAGAATGTATGTTGTTTGTTCCCCTGTGAGAATGTACGTTGTTTCCCTGTGAGAATGTATGTTGTTTGTTCCCCTGTGAGAATGTATGTTGTTTCCCCTGTGAGAATGTACGTTGTTTCCCTGTGAGAATGTATGTTGTTTGTTTCCCCTGTGAGAATGTATGTTGTTTGTTCCCCTGTGAGAATGTATGTTGTTTCCCCTGTGAGAATGTACGTTGTTTCCCTGTGAGAATGTATGTTGTTTGTTTCCCTATGAGAATGTATGTTGTTTGTTTCCCCTGTGAGAATGTATGTTGTTTGTTCCCCTGTGAGAATGTATGTTGTTTCCCTATGAGAATGTATGTTGTTTGTTTCCCCTGTGAGAATGTATGTTGTTTGTTCCCTTGTGAGAATGTATGTTGTTTCCCCTGTGAGAATGTATGTTGTTTCCCCTGTGAGAATGTATGTGGTTTCCCCTGTGAGAAGGTATGTTGTTTGTTCCCCTGTGAGAATGTATGTTGTTTGTTCTTCTGTGAGAATGTATGTTGTTTCCCTATGAGAATGTATGTTGTTTGTTTCCCCTGTGAGAATGTATGTTGTTTGTTCCCCTGTGAGAATGTATGTTGTTTGTTTTTCTGTGAGAGTGTATGTTGTTTCCCTGTGAGAATGTATGTTGTTTGTTCCCCTGTGAGAATGTATGTTGTTTCCCTGTGAGAATGTATGTTGTTTGTTCCCCTGTGAGAATGTATGTTGTTTCCCTGTGAGAATATATGTTGTTTCCCTGTGAGAATGTATGTTGTTTGTTCCCCTGTGAGAATGTATGTTGTTTCCCCTGTGAGAATGTATGTTGTTTGTTCCCCTGTGAGAATGTATGTTGTTTGTTCCCCTGTGAGAATGTATGTTGTTTGTTTCCCTTGTGAGAATGTATGTTGTTTCCCCTGTGAGAATGTATGTTGTTTCTCTGTGAGAATGTATGTTGTTTGTTCCCCTGTGAGAATGTATGTTGTTTCCCCTGTGGGAATGTATGTTGTTTGTTTCCCCTGTGAGAATGTATGTTGTTTCCCTGTGAGAATGTATGTTGTTTCCCCTGTGAGAATATATGTTGTTTGTTCCCCTGTGAGAATGTATGTTGTTTGTTTCCCCTGTGAGAATGTATGTTGTTTCCCCTGTGAGAATGTATGTTGTTTCCCTGTGAGAATGTATGTTGTTTGTTCCCCTGTGAGAATGTATGTTGTTTCCCCTGTGAGAATGTATGTTGTTTGTTTCCTTGTGAGAATGTATGTTGTTTGTTTCCTTGTGAGAATGTATGTTGTTTGTTTCCCTGTGAGAATGTATGTTGTTTTCCTGTGAGAATGTATGTTGTTTTCCCTGTGAGAATGTATGTTGTTTGTTTCCTTGTGAGAATGTATGTTGTTTGTTTCCTTGTGAGAATGTATGTTGTTTGTTTCCTTGTGAGAATGTATGTTGTTTGTTTCCCTGTGAGAATGTATGTTGTTTCTCTGTGAGAATGTTTGTTGTTTCCCCTGTGAGAATGTATGTTGTTTGTTCCCCTGTGAGAATGTATGTTGTTTCCCCTGTGAGAATGTATGTTGTTTGTTCCCCTGTGAGAATGTATGTTGTTTCCCTGTGAGAATGTATGTTGTTTGTTCCCCTGTGAGAATGTATGTTGTTTCCCTGTGAGAATATATGTTGTTTCCCTGTGAGAATATATGTTGTTTGTTCCCCTGTGAGAATGTATGTTGTTTCCCCTGTGAGAATGTATGTTGTTTGTTCCCCTGTGAGAATGTATGTTGTTTCCCCTGTGAGAATGTATGTTGTTTCCCCTGTGAGAATGTATGTTGTTTGTTCCCCTGTGAGAATGTATGTTGTTTGTTTCCCCTGTGAGAATGTATGTTGTTTCCCCTGTGAGAATGTATGTTGTTTCCCTGTGAGAATGTATGTTGTTTGTTCCCCTGTGAGAATGTATGTTGTTTTCCCTGTGAGAATGTATGTTGTTTGTTTCCTTGTGAGAATGTATGTTGTTTGTTTCCTTGTGAGAATGTATGTTTTTGTTTCCCTGTGAGAATTATGTTGTTTTCCTGTGAGAATGTATGTTGTTTTCCCTGTGAGAATGTATGTTGTTTGTTTCCTTGTGAGAATGTATGTTGTTTGTTTCCTTGTGAGAATGTATGTTGTTTGTTTCCCTGTGAGAATGTATGTTGTTTTCCCTGTGAGAATGTATGTTGTTTTTCCCCTGTGAGAATGTATGTTGTTTTTTCCCTGTGAGAATGTATGTTGTTTCCCTGTGAGAATGTATGTTGTTTATTCCCCTGTGAGAATGTATGTTGTTCCCCTGTGAGAATGTATGTTGTTTGTTCCCCTGTGAGAATGTATGTTGTTTGTTTCCCCTGTGAGAATGTATGTTGTTTCCCCTGTGAGAATGTATGTTGTTTCCCTGTGAGAATGTATGTTGTTTGTTCCCCTGTGAGAATGTATGTTGTTTCCCTGTGAGAATGTATGTTGTTTGTTCCCCTGTGAGAATGTATGTTGTTTCCCTGTGAGAATATATGTTGTTTCCCTGTGAGAATGTATGTTGTTTGTTCCCCTGTGAGAATGTATGTTGTTTCCCTGTGAGAATGTATGTTGTTTCCCTGTGAGAATGTATGTTGTTTATTCCCCTGTGAGAATGTATGTTGTTTGTTTCCTTGTGAGAATGTATGTTGTTTCCCTGTGAGAATGTATGTTGTTTATTCCCCTGTGAGAATGTATGTTGTTCCCCTGTGAGAATGTATGTTGTTTGTTCCCCTGTGAGAATGTATGTTGTTTCCCTGTGAGAATGTATGTTGTTTGTTCCCCTGTGAGAATGTATGTTGTTTCCCTGTGAGAATATATGTTGTTTCCCTGTGAGAATGTATGTTGTTTATTCCCCTGTGAGAATGTATGTTGTTTCCCCTGTGAGAATGTATGTCGTTTGTTTTTCTGTGAGAATGTATGTTGTTTCCCTGTGAGAATGTATGTTGTTTGTTTCCCCTGTGAGAATGTATGTTGTTTCCCCTGTGAGAAGGTATGTTGTTTGTTTCCCTGTGAGAATACATGCTCCACACTGGCCGGGCTCCTTGTCTGTTTTGTTCACTGGTACATCGCAAGCACTTAGAACAATGCCTGGCACATTGTAAGCTCTCGATAAATATTTGTTGAGTAAATGAATCTTAAGTTGAATCTACTTAAAATAAGTATCAAAATTTGATTGAGAATTTACATTTAAAAAGAGAAAAATTGTAAGTGTATCTTAATATATGTTTCATAAAAATGTCATTTATAATTATAATTATTATAATTATTAGAGCAAAGAATGAACCAAGTGTTTCTTATTTGGAAGACTGTGTTCCGGACAAAATTTTTCTCAGAAAATTGTTTGATAGCATGATATAACTTAGACCAATTTCTTTTTTTTTTTGGAGACGGAATCTCACTCTGCCACCCAGGCTGGAGTGCAGTGGCGATCTTGGCTCACTGCAAGCTCCGCCTCCTGGGTTCACACCATTCTCCTGCCTCAGCCTCCCGAGTAGCTGGGACTACAGGCACCCACCACCATGCTCAGCTAATTTCTTTATGTATTTTTAGTAAAGACGGGGTTTCACCATGTTAGCAAGGATGGTATTGATCTCCTGACCTCCTGATTACAGGCGTGAGCCACCAAGCCTGGCCAACTGAGCTATTTGACTTTCACAGTATAACCATAAAAAAGGGTTATCTTTTGCAAACATTTGAAGTTTTATCAGTTTTTCTAAGTACTTCTCTTTCTCTCTTGGTATGCTAAAAATAAATAAAATTTTAATTGAGATATAATTTATATACAGTGAAAAGCTCAAATCTTAAATATGCCATTCGATCAGTTTTCAGGAATTCATATTGAGACAGAACACTTCCATCAGTCCAGAAAGCTCCTTGTTGCACCTTCTCAGCACCAAGTAATCACTGATCTGATTCCTATCACCGTAGGTTAATTTTTCCTATTCTTGAATTGCAAATTGCAAATAAATGGATTCATGCAAAATATAGCTTTTTTGTGTTAGGCTTCATTCACTGAGCATAATGTATGTGAGATATATCTATGTTGTTGAGCATTTGTAGCTCATTTCTTTTTATTCCTCAGTAGTATTCCAAGGATTTCTCTTATATTTTAAAAGGCTTATTTTGTTACTATCTTTGTGGATTGTATCAATTACTACTTGCTTTAACAGTGGCTTTGCTTGTGTTTCAGGTAGTTGTTTTTCATTTTATTTCAGTTAATGGAGTTTTGTATCTTCTATAAGATTGCCACTTCACTTTGCCATTGATTTCCATTCATATTTGCAATGCATTGTCAAATCTATAACAACATGTGAGATACTGACCAAGAAGGTTTAGGCATTATTAGTACAAAAGGAAGGCTGTTTGGAATAGGAACTGATTTTATAAGTGGTCACTTTATTAGTGACTATTTCCAGGTTTTGATTACTTTTGCTTTAACAAGCAACCTTTGGATAATGAACACTCTTATACCAACAAACTTCTTCCCCTGTGTGTGCTCACAAGTCTGTGTGTGTATGTATACACAACACATATAGGTCCACTGCCTAGGAATTGCAGAGTCACTTGTGAGGACACATTCACTAACTTGTTGTTATTGTCCATTTGAGACTATAAACTTGTAGAATGCAAATGCTATTTGTCTGATTCATAGACATAGATTTTATTCAACTATGTGAAATTGTCAATATCTGAGTATTTCTAGAATATAAAACCTGCAATTTTATGTCACTCAACTTCGTGGTCTTTACACTCATTAGTGGGTAATGAAATCAATTTAATAAATTGAGGGCCAGGCATGGTGGCTCACACCTGTAATCCCAGCAGTTTGGGAGGCTGAGGCGGGTAGATCACCTGAGGTCAGGATTTCGAGACCAGCCTGGTCAACATGGTGAAACCCCGCCTCTACTGAAAATACAAAAATTAGCTGGGCGTGGTGGCGTGCGCCTGTAATCCCAGCTACTTGGGAAGCTGAGGCAGGAGAATCCCTTGAACCTGGGAGGTGGAGGTTGCAGTGAGCCAAGATCAAACCATTGCACTCCAGCCTGGGCGACAGAGCAAGACTCTGTCTCAAAAAAATAATAATAAAATAAAATAAATTGAGATCAGCATTTTTTGTTTTTTGTGACAAAGTCTTGCTGTGTCACCCAGGCTAGAGTGCAATGACGTGATCTCAGCTTACTGTAACCTCTGCCTACTGGGTTTAAGTGAGTCTCGTGCCTCAGTCTCCAGAATAGCTGGGATTACAGGCATGTACTATGACACCCAGCAAATTTTTGTATTTTTAATAGAGATGACATTTTGCTATGTTGGCCAGCCTGGTCTCCAACTCCTGTCCTCAAGTGATCTGCCCACCTCAGCCTCCCAAAGTGCTGGGATTACTGGTGTGAGCCACTGCACCCAGCTGTGATCAGTATTTTTTAAAAATGAAATAGACTAGAATAGAAAATGTCAGAGGCATTTCAAGTTACGAGACTAGATAATTTTTTGTGTGAAACTTTTCTTTCAGTAATGTGTATGTGTATCATATCAATTAGGATATTGATTTAATGCCTTAACAGAGACCCAGTAGTGGAGACTTAGGTAACGATAGCTTAATTTCACTTCCATACACGTCTGAGCTTGTAGGCATCTCTGTTTCATGCAGCCATGCAGGCACCCAGGTCCCTTCTATCTGGTTGCTCCTCTCTCTCCTGGGCGTTGTCCTCATCTGCTTAGTTGAAGCTAGCTCATGGTCACCACATCTTTATTGCACTGTATGCCAAGGAATAGAAACCAAGATGGGGGCAAGCAGCTTCCTTTGAAAGACATCATGGGGTAAATGTCACTTCTGCTCAAAATCAATCACTTCAGCTCAGTTATATGACTACACCAAGATACAAATGGTATCAGAAAACACAGCCTTTAGCTGTGCATTGTGTGAGCAAAGAGAAATCCAGATAGTCCTGGAGACTGACTTCTTTCCAGTTTTGGTAACTGAGGAGACAATAGGCTCAGCAGGTCTGAATTAACTCGGTAGAAAAGCAGACTGTGAGTAAGTGCTGAGCTCTAGAGCTCCTTTCTCTCACTGTCTTTTGTTTTTTTGTTTTTTTGTTTTGTTTTTTTTTTAAATGGAATCTCACTCTTTCGCCCAGACTGGAGTGCAGTGGCGCCCTCTCAGCTCACTGCCACCTCTACCTCCTGGGTGTAAATGATTCTCCTATCCCCCTCCCAAGTAGCTGGGATTACAGGTGCATGCCACCATGCCTGGCTAATTTTTGTATTTTTAGTAGAGACGGCGTTTCACCATGTTGGCCAAGCTGGTCTTGAACTCCTGACCTCAAGTGACCCACCGGCCTCAGCCTCCCAAAGTGCTGGGATTACAGGCATGAGCCACCGCGCCTGGCCTAGAACTCTTTTCTCACAAGGCCACTTCTCTACCAAGGAACTTCCATTATTACACACTCACAGAAATGTTCCCTGACACTTGTCCCTATAAATAGATAGAGGATTGAGCTTGGAGGGGCTGGGGAAAGGGAGAAGATTCTCTGCTGGAAACTGTCCCAGGGTATGTGGTCCAGCTGTGCCACCATTGCAAGCCTCTCTGTGGATAGATGAAGGCCTGGGGATCATGAGCGTTCTGCCGTTCTCTCTGTGTAAATTTGTCCTGAGTCCTAATATTGTAGGTTATGGGTTACAAAAAAAAAGTTGAAAACCTCTAGATGGAGATTCTAACTGATGTCTAGTATTCAAGTGATAGAATCATTAATGCTTCATTCAAATATTTGTTTGACTTACCCTGCTAGTTATCTATAATATAATAATGGAGAAATAAAAATTAGCGCTTATCCTCTAAGTCAGTTCTATAAATTGTATAAACTGAGTAACTATAAATGTTTTGCAACATTTGCTTCACCTCTCTTTCCACGTGTATGCATCATTTTTCCTGAACCATTTGGGAGTTGTACATAATGCTTTTTTGAAACCACCTTTGCAAAAATGATGACAGTGAGAGAAGTCTGGCATGGCTGACTCCATCTTGCTTCTAGCCTCACAGACTGGCTGTCCTCACCCATTTCTGAGCATAGGCCGAGCTAACCATAGGAAGAATTTTGTTTATAATTTAACTTTGAAGCAAAGATGACAATAGTCCCTCCCTAAAACTAACCCACTCCTTGTTCATGGACCAAAACCAACCTTTGTAAAACTAATGAAAAGCTGTAGGATTAGGATTATGAGAGGGGCCTGAATTCTGCTAAAATGTAGGCATAATTTCTATAATCCCTTACTTCCCAGGAGTCATGTGGCCAGAGGTCATAAGATTTGTGACTTCCTCAATTGCCTCTATAGATAACTTCACTATTGTAGAAGCTAAGATTGACCTTTTGAGGTGTATTTTAGATTTTTGCATTCTGGCAACCCACTGACCCTGCCCAGACCTGTGACTCATGACTCCACTGTTGCTGTGGCCCCCACCCAGAGGAAGGCTCAGCACACGAGGACCATTCTCCACATCTCTGTGATTGCATCCCCAACCAATCAGCAGCATCTACTCCCTAGCCCCCTGCCCACTAAATTAGCCATACAAATCCTAGCCTCTGAGTTCTTGAGGAGACTGATTTGAGCAATAAACTGTCTTCCATGTGGCTAACCTAGGGTTAAACTCTTTCTTTACCACAGTACCCTGGTCTCAGTGTATTGGTTTTGTCTGTGCAGTGAGCAGGAAGAACTGAAAGGGCAACTACACTTTACCCCCAAATGCTTCAGTGTGCATTTCCTAAGAACAAGAACATTTTCCTATTAAGCACAATAAAAGTATCTAATTAAAACAATTTAGCATCGATATAATACTACTATCTAACATACGATCTGTATTAAGAATTTGCCAGTGTCCTCATGTTCTTTATGCCAATATCTCCCCACCTCCATCGCTTTAACCCCCTGCTCTCTGCTCCCATCTAGGATCCAATCCAAGATATACATTACATTTAATTTTCATATTTGGTGAAAACTAAACAAAAATTTCAGATCCTACATGATTACATACAGCCTTTGGACTCCCCTTTTTCCTACTGGTGTCTTGGTAATATTATTCTCTGACTCTTTGTTTTCTTTTCCTGGAAGTGGTCAGTAGAATGACATTGGAAATTATAACCACACAGTAAGACCAAACCTTGAGATAGAGCCAAAATTCAATCAGATATTATTTTAATAAATTGTATAAAATGTGACTCCGTCAGATTGGAAACACAGGAATAGAAGTCAATGAAGTACAAAGGTCTTTAGACTTGCCAGCAAGACATCTAAATATCTGAAGAACTGAAAAAAATGCAAAATGCAATAGACTTTCCAGGTAGATTGGAGAATTAGGTAATATGTAACCTAACGACAGCCTTCTTGAAGGTTTAGAGATAGGACTAGGCAAAGAGGCTCTGAATGTCAGTTAGGGCCATGAGAAAAATCATCCTGGAGCCTGTAGCTCTAGCTCTCAAACCTTAGCCACTGTCTCTGGTCCATGGAAAACTGCTAAAATTTACAGGGAAGGGAAGAGAAACCCAAAATTGTTTAGGATATTTGTTTCTTTAGTAGGTTAGAAATAGAGATTTTTAATTATGTATAGATATAAAATATAGCTAATTAAAATATTAGAAATAATATGCATATTTGGTATTTTAAGTACTAGTCATGTTTAAGAGAATTAGGAACTTTAGAGTATTTCACAGATTAACCTTATGGGTCTAATAAAAATATATAACTGAGGAATAATTTAGACTTGTAATTTTAGGTTGAAATTTTACTGTTTGTTAATAATATCGTAACAGTCAAAAGAAGATAAGATTCACCATAAGTTTAATTTATTATAAAATTTGTAAGACTTAAGTCTTGGGAAGGTCTATTTTTTAGTGAAAGAATTACAGCTCTTAAAAGAAAATACATTAATGTATAAATGCATTTGAAATATTTAAAGGAGTTTAATTTACCAAGTTTGTAAATACTATAAAACATTGCAATCAAAGGCTTTTTCATAGTGATTAAAATTTGCTAGAGTATTACACTGAATATTATAATCCATAACCTGAATGTAAAAGTTTAATAACAAGGTTTTATATTTTGTAACTTTAATAACTTGAATATGAATTTTTAAAAATAAAGTAACTTTTGTATGAGCTTTTCATGTTCAAAAGCCATCCTCAAGGGCACTAAAGCCCCACATTTATAGAGGCAGTCTCTATACTAATAACCAGTAGGTGCATTGCCAGCAGGAAGCTTCCAGTGGTGGCTGCCCGTCCCGGCCTGGGTGTCATTTTGCTCGGTGTGGCAGAAACTGCTCTCTCCTTGCAAAGAAGAGCCTATCAATGAAAAAGAGTCCAACTGTAAAATGTTTGAAGATATTTATTCTGAGCCAAATAGAAGTGACCAGTGACCTGTGCCACAGCCCTCAGGAGATCCTGAGAATACATGCCCAGGTAGTTGGGCCACAACTTGGTTTTATACATTTTAGAGAGACCTAAGGCATCAATGTACTTTGATTCGGTCCAGAAAGGCAGAACAACTGGAAGCCAGGGCTTCCAAGTCACAGGCCAGTTCATAGATTTTCTGATTGGCAATTGGTTCAGTTGTCAGTAGAAAGGAATGTCTGGGTTACAATAAGAGATTGTGGAGACCAAGTTTTTATTATGCAGATGAAGCCTCCAGGTAGCAGGCTTTCTCACCCGACTTAGAGTCTGTTCCATCAGTAATTCCAAAAGGGAGGAGGGTGTAATGAGGCACTTTTTGCCAAGGGACTGGACATTATGGTAGGTTTCTCAAAAGTTCTGGGTACACTAAATAACCTCTTTGGAGTAAATCAGTTACAGCAAGTATGTATTGAGCACCTACTGGGTGCAAGGTCATGTGCTTAACAAACTATATTATAATTTTAGAGTGGTATTTTCCTCATTCTCAATACATGTTTAATGGTGTAACTTCCTGCCTGCTGCACAAACACAATCAACTCATTGAGACTATGGCATTACTGTAAAGAAAGTGTTTAATTGACACAAAGCTGGCCACTCCACAAGGGAGACAAAGTTATCACTCAAACCAATCTTCCTAAAGTCTCCGAGGTTGGAGGTTTTTCAAAGATAGTTTGGTGGGCAGGGTGCTAGGATGGGAGCATGCTGATTGGTTGGGTCAGAGATGAAATCATAGAAAATTGAAGCTGTTCTCTTGTGCTGAATCAGTTCCTGGGTGGGGACCACAGGACTGATTGGTGGGTTGGGATGGGGAAGAGGGCATCGGGTTGTCAGAAATGCAAAAACCTGAAAAGACATCTCAAAAGACCAATCTTAGGTTTTATAAGGATGATGTTATCTGCAAGAGTAATTAGGGAAGTTGCAAATTTTAAGACCTCCAGAATAATAGCTGATAGTTATTTAGGATTCAAGCCCCTCTCATCCTCCTAACTTGGTGGCCTTTCATTAGTTTTACAAGAACAATTTAGTTTTGGGGAAAGTCTAGTATGATTTAAACTATAAACTAAAATTCTCCCAAAGTTAGCTTGGCCCATGCTCACGAATGAGAAAAGACAGCCAACTTGTGAGGCTAGAGACAAGATGGATTTAGCCATGTAAGATTTCTTTTACTGTCACACTTTTGCAAAGGCATTTTCAATAGAAGGTATATCTTAATATTTTCAATTAATTCATTTTGTGCATATCTCCTTAAAACTCATATATGTCAAGTAATTACTTAAATATTACTATGATTCAGAATATGTAAGCTGTCCTTGAGTTTGGGACATTCAACTTTTGTACAACTACCCTTTGATACTTTTTACACTGATACTCCTATACCACCTGTATGGTACATTAAATTCAAACCTTCCGTTGTTAGCTGGTGAATGAGTATTTACATATTGTGTGCACTGCTAGCCTATCAATGGCTCAACTCTGGCAGTGTCTCCATCTTTGCTTGTCCAGCATTGTTTCGCAATTATTTAAATATGTTTTTTGCATTTTGCTCTTATTTTATAAAAATGAGTGCTAAAAGGGGGAAAAAGAGTGACAAGAAACAAAGATTTAAAAATCAGCATAATGGAGAAAAGATGGGAATTATTAGGAAGGCTAAAAACAATACATTTTTGGTTTTAATCTAATGTTCATTGAACTTAAGCCAGTATATTTTGCGTTTGAATGGGAAGAACAAAATTAAAGAACATGCATGAAAGCTGGAAATAATTCGGAGGCTGTATCTGAAGAAAGAGATGTAATTAAGGATTTTATCATTTTTCTGGTAAACAGACCTTCCTTTATAACATATAACATGATCCAACTTTCGGCCGGGCACGGTGGCTCACGCCTGTAATCTCAGTACTTTGGGAGGCCGAGGTGGGCGGATCACAAGGTCAGGAGATTGAGACCGTCCTGGCTAACACAGTGAAACCCCATCTCTACTAAAAATACAAAAAAATTAGCTGGGCATGGTGGCAGGCGCCTGTAGTCCCAGCTGCTCGGGAGGCTGAGGCAGGAGAATGGTGTGAACCTGGGAGGTGGAGCTGAGATTGCACCACTGAACTCCAGCCTGGGCTACAGAGCAAGACTTCGTCTCAAAAAAAGAAAAAAAAAAAAAAAGATGATTCAACTTTCTAATATTTACCTTCTCTGTGTGTATATATATGGCTGCTACGAAGAATCCTGGCTGTAAATCTTTTGTAGAGTAAAGAAATCCTTTCAACAAAAAGAATAATTTTTTTTTTTTTTGAGGCACTATTGTTCTGTCTCCCCAGGCTGGAGTGCAGTGGCACAATCTCAGCTCAATGCAACCACCTCCTCCCAGGTTCAAGCGATTCTCATGCCTCAGCCTCCCCAGTAGCTGGGATTACAGGTGCCTGCCACCACACCCAGCTAATTTTTGTATCTTTTTTTAGTAGAGATGGATTGTCACCATGTTGGCCAGGCTGGTCTCGAACTCCTGACCTCAAGTGATCTGCCTGCCTTGGCCTCCCAAAGTGTGGGATTCCAGGCATGAGCCACTGCACCTGGCCTCAACAAATAAAAATTCTTGATGGTGGAATAAGTACCAAGTTTGCTTCTTATTCCTCCCAAAACCCCACTGAAATAAAACATGTTATTACAAAAAAAAAAAAAAAAAAAAAAAGGAGAGACTAGGAGGGGCCGGTTGCCCACAGATGAGAGTTTTCAAGAGATTTCTGAAAGAAGAGAAGACAGCTGAGACAGAAAACTTGTAGAGAAAGAAGAATGAGAAGCAGAGGCAGTTGTAGGACAAGGGCTCTTCCTGTCTTTGGTAAAACTTTGGTAATTAACTGAAGAGACTTTAATGGCAATAAGACAAGGAGAGTGGGCAGTAATTTCTCCCAGAATTAAGATGAGGTCAAGCGATCGAAGGTTAGATGTTTCAGTGATGGGAGAACAAAGAGTCTTGTGCACTGTTGCTGCCTAACCTTGAGGAGGAGCAAGGTGGGAAAGGAGGAGGGGGTTACTCAGTAGTACTGATAAGGAGGCTGAGCCCCAGGTATCAGGGTCCTCATACTGGATAAAAAGGTCCCGTACCTGGCCTAGAAGCAGAAGTCCTTGCAGCTCATAGGACCACGTTTCCAGCCAGGAGAGAGGTGTCCAGTGCTGACTGCGGTTGTAATGCTTGCCCACTGTGAGTTGTGTCCAGAATCTGGTTTTATTGTATTAAAAGAAAATAAAGCATAGAGATTGCTTTAACACATAATTTGTTAAGATTCAGAACGTCTACATTAAGAGGAAGAGGAAGAGTTATAGCAGTACGCCAAATAATAGTAATTTTGATTATCCTGGTACAACCACTGGAGAAAGAGGTTTTTGGTCAAAGGGACATTTTGACACCGAAAATTAAAATAAATAATTGTCTGTTATCTTAGGACTGGTTTGCCTTCCAGGAACTATTTCTCACTCTGCAAGCACCACCTGTCACTGATGGGTGCAGATCACAGCTATGGTTTGCTTTCTGAGATTCTGAGATTCTGATATATATATATATCAGAGATTGCACCACTGAACTCCAGCCTGGGCTACAGAGCAAGACTTCGTCTCAAAAAAAGAAAAAAAAAAAAAAAGATGATTCAACTTTCTAATATTTACCTTCTCTGTGTGTATATATATTTACCTTCTCTCTGTGTGTATATATATGTATAGAGAGAGAGAGAGTGTCTCACTCTGTCATCCAGCTGGAGTGCGGTGACACGATCACAGCTCACTGCATCCCCAAACTCCTAGCCACAAGGGATCTTCCCACCTCAGCCTCTTGAGTAGCTGGGACCAAAGATGCCCATCACCATGACTGGCTAATTATTTTATTTTATTTTATTTTGTAGAGATGGGGATCTTGTTATGTTGCCCAGACTGGTCTCGAACTCCTGGTCTCAAGTGATCCTCCAACCTTGGCCTCCTGAAGTGTTGGAATTACAGGCGTGAGCCACCACGCCTGCCCAAATAAAATATATTCTACCAAGCTACTAAGTACCAATCAACTTTTGCAGCCTCGGTGGGAATGGAAAGGGGCTACAGGAAGGACAGAGGGCAGCATCTGGCCTTCCTGAGAGGCAAGTGGAGAGACCAGAAAGTTCAGCTTGACAGCTTTGCAGCCAGAATATGAGGCCTGGGTTAGCTCATGCTTCCCATGAATGCCTTAGTTGGTCACTCATCCCATACTGCTGCTGCTACTAATGTGTGGCGTTACGTTGTTCTTTTTCTCAGGTGTCATCGTTTAGCCTGTGCCCCAAAAAGTCCCCAAAGGGAGCAGTGTTGTCTTTCCTCACACCCAGTGTGGGAATGGCCTGCAATAAGGTGCTCAGGGAAAACACTCCAGAAATTTGATTTTGTAAAAGTAGTATTTGCATCTGGCTAAGAAATTGTCCACCCCTCAGAGGTTTTTGTTCTTCAGGTGGTGATGCCTATGTCTCTAATTGTGCTTATACTACTGTTCGGCATTCAGGAGCCTCAGGTGTTGCCTGTTGACTCCTTGTCGTGTCAGAAGACTCAGCTCTTTTATACGCCCTGCCTTCATCCAACTGTTCCATACTCCTCCTCACGATTCTCAGTTTTCCCCCTAGCTACATCTTCAGTTTCAAACAATGCACTTAGCCTTCCATTTATTGTTCCACCTAGATAGTAGTTTGTGACCTCTTTGTTTTTTTTTTTTTTTTTTTTTTGAGACAGAGTCTCGCTTAGTCGCCCAGGCTGGAGTGCAGTGGCGCGATCTCGGCTCACTGCAAGCTCCGCCTCCCGGGTTCACGCCATTCTCCTGCCTCAGCCTCCCGAGTAGCTGGGACTACAGGCGCCCGCCGCCTCGCCCGGCTAATTTTTTTGCATTTTTAGTAGAGACGGGGTTTCACAGTGTTAGCCAGGATGGTCTCGATCTCCTGACCTTGTGATCCGCCCGCCTCGGCCTCCCAAAGTGCTGGGATTACAGGCGTGAGCCACCGCGCCCGGCCAACCTCTTTGTTTTAACATGAGGTTAATTATGCCCAACCTTTCCCTCCTTTTCTCTACCTCCACCTCTTCCATTCCCCTATCTTGGCCAAGATTGATAAGATTAACATTGTCAAGTTTGGGTAACATATATTCTGTCCTGCAACTAGATTGTCTCTAGTGATTTGCTGATTCATTCATTCATTTATTTGATACCTATTTATTGAATACCTACTATGTGCCAAGCACTGCTTTAGGCACTGAGGATACAGAAGTGAATGCAATAGACAAGCATCCTTCACGGAGCTTTCCCTCTAGACGGAGAAAAGTAGGTAAAATCTCTGTTGTGTTAGATGACAATACATACTAAGGAAGAAACCAAATTAGGGAAAGGGAAAAGGACTCACATGAGAACACAGCTGTACACACACCCAGTCACGGTGGCCTGAAGGAAGTGAGGGAATGAGCTATTTGGGTGTCTGGGGGCAGAAGGAGTAGGAAGTACAATGGCCTGAGCCGGGGTCAGGCCTAGTTAGTTGAAGAAGCTGAAAGGAAATGTAGTGAGGTTGAGGGAGAGTAACAGGAGGTGAAATTGGAGGGGTACTGGAGAATGTATGTGAATGTAGTATGTATATGTGTGCACCACATGGGTGCAGCTTGAGTGGAGCCATGTGGCCATCTGGGTGACAGGATATAACTGCACTTTAACAGGGCCACTTGGGCTGCTGTGCTGAGGACAGACTGTTGGGGACCATAGGTGGAGACCATCGGTAGAGACCTTTGAGAACGCTACTACAAAAATCCAGGTGAAATATGACAATGGCATGGAGTCAGGGATAGCTGTGGAGGTAGAAAGAAATGACTGGACTCTGGATATATTCAGAAGTTAAAGTGAGGCCAGGTGTGGTGGCTCACACCTGTAATTTCAGCACTTTGGGAGGCCAAAGTGGACAGATGACTTGAGGTCAGCAATTCGAGACCAGACTGACCAACATGGTGAAACCCTACCTCCACTAAAAATACAAAAATTAGCCAGGTATGGTGGCATGCCTTTGTAATCCCAGTTATTTGGGTGGCTGAAGCAGGAGAATCGCTTGAACTGAGAAGGGGAGGTTGCCCTGAGCTGGGATCGCACCACTGCACTCTATCCTGGGCAACACAGTGAGACCCTATCTCAAAAACAAACAAACAAACAAAAGTCCAGGCATAGTGGCTCACGCCTGTAATCCCAGCACTTTGGGAGGCCCAGGCGAGTGGATCACTTGAGGTCAGGAATTCAAGACCAGCCTGGAAAACATGGTGAGACCCCATCTCTACTAAAAATACAAAAATTAGCTGGGTGTGGTGGCACACACCTGTAGTTCCAGCTACTCAGGAGGCTGAAGCAGGAGAATTGCTTGAACCCTGGAGGTAGAGGTTGTAGTGAGCCAAGATCACACCCTTGCACTCCAGCCTGGGCAACAGAGTGAGACTCTGCTTCAAATAAAAGCAGTTAAAGCTGATGGTATTTCCTGACCAATTGGATGTGGAGTATGAGAAAAAGAGTAGTCAAAATGACTGTAAGTATTATAACCTGAGCAGTGGGAAAGATTGATTGATTCTAATGGATTCTAATAAATTAATTCTAAAAGCCAACAACTAATACACAGCAAATACATTATTCTAACCATGAAATCACTCTTCCCTGAAAGCCTATTTTTTCAATATCATGATCCTTTGGACAACTCAAAAGAGAAATTTCCTAGTGAGAAGTTCATGTGGCTGCTTCTTTCTCAAAACCATTGCACCTTTAAGTTGCTTCAGATTGTTTTTTGAATAGATAAAGCAGTTATATGGCTCAAAATCCAAAATAATACAAAAATTATATGGTGAAAAATCTTTCACTCACACCTATCCATCTGCTCTATATTTAAGCCAGCTTTGTTTTTTCTTTTTGGTACAGTTTTTGTTTTATTTTAGTTTTTGCTTTTCTCCTGGAGTTTCTAAATAGCCTTTCTTTTACATAAAGAAGAAACATATTCCTACTTCACCATATTTCAAACATTTCCCAGCTTCTTCCTTCTTTTATCTATACCTTAGAATGTATTTCATTCTTCTCGAAGCTTACTGCCTTCCTATCATGATTTGGATCAATTTCTTTATATTTTAACTATGACTTTCCTTTACAGCAGTTGGATTTGTATGTATGTGTGTATCTGGCATTTTTAATTACCTCCCCCCCCCCCACTCATGCATTATTTGCTTTTATCCGTCCTTAAGTTTTTCTAAGTTTTTAATCATGCAACCTGTTACATGGAGTTCCCTTTTATCCTAGAGCAGTCGTCGGAAAACTTTTCCTGTGAAGGACCAGAGAGTAAATATGTTAGGCTTAGTTTACCATACAGGATTGAGCAGCTACTTGGCCGCTGAGGCATGAAATTAGCCATAGACAATCAGTAAACAAATGAGCATGGCTGTGTTCCAATAAGACTTTATAGACACTGAAATTTGAATTTCATGTAATTTTTATGTATCATGAAATATTCTTATTTTTTTGAATATTTTTTCAACCATTAAAAACTTCAGGGTCAGCCATAGTGGCTCATGCCTGTAATCCCAGCACTTTGGGAGGCTGAGGCGGGTGTATCACTTGAGGCCAGGAGTTCAAGGCCAGCCTGGCCAACATGGTAGCCTTCTCTCCAAAAGTACAAAACTTAGATGTGGTGGTGTGTGCCTGTAGTCCCAGCTACCCAAGGGGCTGAGGCAGGAGGATCGCTTGAGCTGGGGAGGTTGAGGCTGCAATGAGCCAAGATGTAATAGGGAGACCCTGTCTCAAAAAAAAACCAAAAACAACAACAAAAAAATGTTTTTTGCTGGTAGGTCATACAGAAGCAGGCAGCAGGCTGAATTTGGCTGTGACCCCTGTCCTAGTGTTCTCCTTCCTAATGCTTCAATTGAGTTTGCTTGCTGTCTGGGTTTGCTTCATAGCCGTCGTTCTGAGAGTTCCCTGCAGTCTCTCCAGGGCTGGATCCATTGTTTCCTGGAGCCCATATCTTCCTCATTTTTGCATTAATCCCTCGTTTTGTTGGAAAATATTCTCAAGGAATTTATGAAGAAAAGCCACATTTTTTATTTTTAATATTCTGGAAAAATCTTTATTCTACCATCATACTTTTTTTTTAATTTTTTTTTTTTTTTGAGACAGGGTCTTGCTTTGTCACCCAGGCTGGAGTACAGTGGTGCGATCTCGGCTCACTGCAACCTCCGCCTCCCTGGTTCAAGCAATTCTCCTGCCTTAGCCTCCTGAGTAGCTGGGATTGCAGCATCCGCCAACATGTTGGGTAATTTTTTTTGTATTTTTAGTAGAGACGGGGTTTTGCCATGTTGGCCAGGCTGGTTTTGAACTCTTGACCTCAGGTGATCCGCCCACCTCGGCCTCTCAAAGTGCCAGGATTACAGGCGTGAGTCACCGCGCCTAGTCCTTTTTAAAAATTTTTTTGAAATGGAGTTTTGCTCTTGTCCTTCAGGCTGTAGTGCAATGGCACAACCTCGGCTCACTGCAACCTCTGCCTCCTGGGTTCAAGTGATTCTCCTGCCTCAGCCTCCCAAGTAGCTGGGATTACAGGCATCTTCTACCACGCCCAGCTAATTTTGTATTTTTAGTAGAGAAGGGGTTTCACTATGTTGGTCAGGCTAGTCTTGAACTCCTGACCTCAGGTGATTCACCTACCTCGGCCTCCCAAAGTGTTGGGATTACAGGCGTGAGCCACCGTGCCCGGCCCCCTCATGCTTTATTATCACTTCGGCTACATCTCGAATTCAAGGGTCAAAGTATTTTCCCTAAAAACTTCTAGTCTTTCATTGTTGCTGATAAGAAGTTAGATGCCAGTGTGAGTCTTGTTCATTTTGTAGGTAGCCTATCTCCCCCACCCTAAACACTTTTAGAATTTTCTCTTTATCACAGGTGTGATATGAAATTTTATAACTAAGTGTTATGAAATTTTATAACTAAGAGTCTAAATTTTTATAGTTTTTTCACTTATTATATAAATTTTCTTTTATTTTTCCTTTTTTAATTTCCACTCCTCATTTTTAAAAATATTGTCTCTTTCTGTAACTCCTGTTAGATGTTAAAACTCCTAGATTGATCCTCTACACATACATCTTATTTTTAATATTTTATATATTTCTTTTTGTTCCTTTTAATTCTATCATCTGTGAGAATTCCATATCTTTATCTTCCAAACTCTCTACTGAATTATTCATTTTAACAATGTTAATTCTATTTTTTAAGACACTTCTTGTTCTTTGTTTATTTTTAATAGCATTCTTGATTTCTATATATTCCACCTTCTCAAAACCCTCTGGGGGAACTGCTCCAGTTACTATTGCTGCATAACGAGCTATCCCCAAGCAACCATATTATACAACTCACAGATTCTGTGAGTCAAGGATTTGGAGGAGGGTAGACTGCCTCTGCTCTGGCACATGTGAGGCCTCTGTTGGGAAGACTCAAAGACGGGATGTGAATCCGCGGCAGGGGCCTAGAATCATCTAAGGCTTCTTCACTCACATATCTGGTGTCTGAGCTGGAGCATTGCTATTGTTCGAATGTTAGTGTCCCCCAAAAATTCATATACTGAAACATAATCCCTATTGTGTTGGTATTAAGAGGTGGGGCCTTTGGGAGGTAATTAGGTCACAAGAATGCCCCCCTCGTGAATAACATGAGATTAGTGCCCTTATAAAAGAGGCTGGAGGGAGCTTGTTTGCCCCTTCCACCACGTGAGAACATGTAGAGTACACCATTTATAAGGAACGACGCCTCACCATACACCAAATCTGCTGGTACCTGATTTTTGACTTTCCTACCCCTAGAACCATGAGCAATAAATTTCTGTTGTTTATAAATTACCTGGCCTAAGGTATTTTGCTATAACAACTGAACCAACTAACACAGTTGTTAACAGGAGCACCAGCACATGGCCTCTCCACGTGGTCTGGGCTTCCTCAACATATCATGGCCGCAGAGTAGCAAATCTCACACATGGTGTTGCAGTGCTCCACAGGCAAGTTCTATAGTTTGAATATTTGACCCTCCAAACCTCATGTTAAAATTTGGTCCCCAGTGTTGGTGGTGGGGCCTAGGGGGAGGTGTTTGGGCCATGGGGCAGATCCCTCATGGAATATATTAATGCCCTCCCTGGGCTGAGGGTGTGAGTTTTCATTCTGTTAGTTCACATAACAGCTGGTTGTTTAAAAGAGCCTGGCACCTCTTTTCTCTCTTTCCTGCTTCCTTCCTGATCTCTGCACATGGCAGCCCCCCTTTCCATTTCTTACTGAATGAAAGCAACTTGAGGCCCTCACCAAATGCAGGTGCTGGTGCCATGCTTCTTGTAAAGCTTGCAGAAACATGAGCCGAAAAAACTCTTTTTATTAAAAGAGTTTAATAAAAAGGCAATTTAGCCTAGCCTGAGGTATTTCTTTACAGCACCACAAATGGACCAAGCAACTTGGTACTGGGGAGTGGGATGTTGCTATAAAGATACCCAAAAATGTGGAAGCAGCTTTGGAACTGGGTAATGGGCAGAGGTTGGAAGAGTTTGGAGGGCAAGAAGACAAAAAAAAAATCAAAATTTGAAACTTTTTAAAGATTGATGAAGAGGCTGTGACCAAAATGCTGATAGAAATAGACAGTAGAGGCCATGCTGACGAGGTCACAGATGGAAATGAAGAACTTATTGGAAACTGGAGCAATTGTCGCCCTTGTTATACTGTAGCAAAGAAGTTGATTGTGTGTCCAGGTCCTAGAGCTTTGTGGAAGGCCAGACTTAAGAGTCATGATCTAGGGTATCTGGTAGAAAAAATTTCTAAGCTGCAAAGCATTCAAGAAGTGGCATGACTGCTTTTAACAGCTTGTGATCAGATACAATAGCAAAAGAATGACCTGAAGATGGAATTTATAATTAAAAAGGAAGCAGAACATAAAAATCTGGAAAGTTCACAGCCTAGCCATGTGTTAGAGAAGAAAAGGGTGTTTTCAGGTGAGGAATCTTAGGGTGCTGTGGAACAATCACTTGATAAAGAGATCAGCATGACAAAAAAGGAGCCACGTGCTAATATTACACTTGGTTTTGTGTGTGTGTGTGTTTTTTTTTTTTTTTTTTTTTTTTCCTTTCTGTGGAGAATAAGGTCTCACTACAGTGCTGGGGCAGGTCTCAAACACCTGGGCTCAAACTGTCCTCCCACCACTACCTTCCTAAGAGCTGGAATTACAGGCATGAGCCACCATACCCAGCAACCAGGTGCTAATAATCAAGACAATGGGGACAAGTCTCCTAAGGCATTTCAGAAATCTTCAGTGCTGCCCTTCCCATCATATCCCAGAGACCTCAGAGGACAGATTGATTTTAGGAGTCAGGCCTGGGACACCACTGTTCTTTGGTGCCACCTCAAGATGCTGCTCTCCTCACATCCAGCTGCTCTGACTGTAGCAGCACAGGCTCAAATGGCCCCAGATACTGCTCTGGCCACCACCCTGGAGAGCGCAAACCTTAAGGCTTGGCATCTTCTATGTGGTGTTAAGTCTGCAAATATGCAGAATGCAAGACTAGTGGAGGTGTGGCAGCTTCCAACTAGATTTTAGAGGATGTATTGGAAAGCCTGAGTGCCCAGGCAGAAGACTGCCACAGGGGTGGAGCCACTGCAGAGAGCCTCTACTAGTGCATTGCCTGGTGGAGCTGTGGTAGCAGTACCACTGTCCTGGAGACTCCAGAATTACAGAGCCACTGGCAGCATGCCGCTTCATCCTGGAAAAAGTCACAGGCATTCAACTCCAACCTGTGAGGGCAACCATGTGGGCTATGCCCAGCAAAGCCATGGGGATGTGGCTGCGCAAGGCTTTGGGAACCCATCCCTCACACCAGTGTACCCAGGGTGCAGGATATGGAGTCAAAGATTATTCTGGAACTTTAAAGTTTAATATCTGCCCTGCTGCATTGCAGATTTGTGTGGGGGTTTATTAGCCCTTTCTTTTGGCTGATATCTCCCTTTTGGGATGGAAATGTTTACTCAACGCCTGTACCTCCATTGTATCTTGGCAGCAAATAACTTGTTCAACTTTACAGGCTTATAGCTGGAAGGAACTTGCCTTGAGTCTCAGATAAGACTTTGGACTTTTGAGTTGATGCTGGAACAGGTTGAGACTTTTGGGAACTATTGGGATGAAATTATTGTATTTTGTATGTGAGAAGGACATGAAATGTTGAGGGGTCAGGAGTGCAATGCTATGGTTTGGATACACTTTAAACATCATGTTGAAATTTGATCATCAGTGTTGGAAGCGTGACCTAGTAGATGTTTGGGTCATGGGGGCAGATTCTCATGAATAGATTAATTTCCTCTCTGGAGGAGAAATGAGTGAGTTCTCATTCTGTTAGTTCCAAAAATAGTTGCTTGTTTAAAAGAGCCTGGCCCGGCATGGTGGCTCACACCTGTAGTCCTAGCTACTTGGGAGGCTGAGGCAGGAGAATCACTTGAGCCCAGGAGTTGGAGGCTGCAGTGAGATATGATCACTGCAGCCTGGACAACAGAGCAAGACCCCATCTCTTTAAAAAAATGAAAATAAATAAATAAGTCTGGTCCCTACCCCCCTGCTTCCTCTTTCACTATGTAATCTGTGTACATGCCAGCTCTCCTTTCCCATCCACCATGAGTGGAAGCAGCCTGAAACCCTCACCAGAAGCAGATGCTGATGCCATGCTTCTTGTACAACTGTGAGCCAGATAAACCTCTGTCTTAACAAATATTACCTAGCCTCGGATATTCCTTTATAGCAACACAAACTGACTAAGACAGCAAGTTTCCCACAAGAACCAAATAGATGCTATATGCCTTTCTCTGGCCTAGCTTCAGAAGGCACGCTGCAATGTCAACTTCACTATGTTGGTTACAGATGAGTCATTAATGTTGGCCCAGATTTAAGAAGAGACATAGATTCCATTTCTCAGTGGGAAGAATGTGAAAAATTTGTAGACTTAAAACAATCACAAAGGCCACATGGTTTTTGTTTGTTTGTTTTTGTATTTGTTGCTATTGATGTTTTTAAGGTCTGTTGTTCTCCAGATTTTGTTTTCCTGTTTGGGTATGTCTTTCATGTTGCAGATTTGCCTCAATTATATTGTGATTCTCTTGTTCACTCATATTTAAGGAAAAGGTAATAACACAACTATGAGTGGGGAAGGCTTATCGGGGGGTAGCTTTTGATCTGGGGTATAGTTGAGATCTAGGCATTACCCGGAGAACATTGACTGCCAGAAGGAGGAGGAGTTTGCTCTGAACAACCAACACACAATTAAGTTTCCTTGATACTTTATTCACTTTCTTTAAAGAAAAGCCCTCTGATAATTTTTGCCTGGAATGTAGATCCCTGCCATAAATTATTGAACTTGCGGTGAATAAGGAAGGGAGTAGAGGAAACCTACTACTTGGCAAACTGACTTTCAGTTAATCTCTACTTTTCACTGTATATTCTGCCTCCCAATCCCAGAATATCTCAGAAATTCCACAGGGCAGAGCAGCACCCTTAGTAGTTGCAGTCTCCTCTGTCCACACTCGGGACTACAGTAGCCTCTGCTTGGCTTCAATAGGCAGTACCCTTGCACCCGCTTCCCATGTGCCAGTAACTTGCTGAGCAATGTCATCTGCTGTTGACCTGCTTCCCCTTCTCTTTATCATTGTTTGTTATTGTGAGATTTTCTCCTCCTCCTCCTCCTCCTTTTCCCTCCTCTCTTTTGCCTTTTCATTTTCCTTCTTCTTTGATAAATTCATTTTAATGGGTTGTCCTGTTGTAAGGAGAAAGAAGTCTGTGCTCAGAGCTCCATTTTGAAGCAGAAGTCAGTGGAAGATTTCTGGATTAAGTTTGTACTGAACCACTAGAACATTCATATCAAATCAGAAATATGTTGAGTAACTCTAGGCTAGCAGTCTAAATCTTTTCCTCCCCTCCCTCCTTCCTTCCTTCCTTCCTTCCTTCCTTCCTTCCTTCCGTCCGTCCTTCCTTCCGTCCGTCCGTCCGTCCGTCCGTCCGTCCGTCCTTCCTTCCTTCCTTCCAATGTTTGTTTGCATTTAATGAGCATTTACTATGCACCAACCTTGAGCTAAACATTGAATTTGCATTATCTTAATTAATTATCACAACAATTTCTACTAACTTTACTATGTTGTTGCTATTTTCTAAATTTTGCCGGTATTGAAACTGTAGCTCAGGGAGCTTGTTACTTGTTCAAGGTCATATAACTAGTAATGGCCCAGACTTCAATTAGAACAAAGATCTAATCCAGAATCAAGACTTCTGATCATTCTGCTCTACTCATTTATAATTGTTTAATATTAATAGTCATTTTCATTTTAGTAGAATATACATAACAAAATTTATCAGTTTAACCTTTTTGTTTTGTTTTGTTTTTTGAGATAGGATCTCTCTGTCACCCCACTTGGAGTGCAGTGGCACAATCACAGCTCACTGCAGGTTCAAACTCCTGAACACAAGCAGTCCTCCCAACTCAGCTTCCTGAGTACCTGGGACTACAGGCACATGCTACCACACTTGGCTAAGGTTTTGATTATTTGCAGAGATGGGGTCTCCCTATGTTGCCCAGGCTGGTCTTGAACTCCTGGGCTCAAGCAATCTTTTCCCCTCGGACTCCCAAAGTGCTGGGATTACAGTTATGAGACATCATGCCTGACCTCATTTAACCATGTTTAAGTGTGCAGTTCAGTGGCATTAAGCCCATTGACATTGTTGTGCAGCCATCACTGCTATCCATCTCCAGAAATTTTTCATCTTTCCAAAATGAAGTTCTGTACCCATTAAATAATAACTCCCCATTGCTCTCAGCCCTAAACCCCTGAAAATCACCATTCTAATTTCTGTCTTTATGAATTTGACCACTCTATGTACCTCATATAAGTGGAATTATACGGTATTTGTCCTTTTGTGTCTGACTTATTTCACTTGGCATAATGTCCTCAGGTTCATCCATGTTGTAGCATGTAGAAGAATTTCATCCCATCTTAAGGCTGAATAACATTCCATTGTAAGTATATATCACATTTGATTCATTCATTCATTCATGCATCAATGAACATTTGGGTTGTTTCTGCCTTCTAGCTATTGTGACTAATAATGCCATAGACATGGGTATACACATATCTGCTTGAGTACTTGTTTTTCTTTTTGGGGGCATATACCTGGAAGTGGAGTTGCTAGATCATATGGTAATTCCATGTTTAATTTTTTGAGAAACCACTCTACTGTTCTCCATGGCAGCTGCACTGTTTTATATTCCCACCTCTGTGTTTACATAGTAAACCCCAATATCACAAGAACCAAGTTTCCAGCTCTGACACGCAAGGCTTCAGTTCTAATACTTACCCAAGACACAAACAAACAGGCAAGCCAACAACAGCGGCAATAAAAGACCCATCACCCCAGGATTGGAAATACTGTTCTTTATTTCCCTTTTCTTCTCCTGGTGCTACTGAGGAGAAAATTAGTAGGTCATCAAAGCAGGCAGGCAGAGAGGCCCTTCTCTCCTGGCAACTGTGAAGAAAAGGCCTCCTCCACTGAAAAGGGAGCTATAACTGCTGACAAAACAGTTGCTTTTGAATTGTATTGAATTGTTGTACTTGGATTTTTGGGTAGTCAATGTGTGCAACAACCTCAAAAAACATGCAGTGGGAAGTTTCCTGTCCAACCTCATCTTCCACACACATTTTCTCTGCCCATAGCAACCACCATTATTATTTCCTTATGGAATTTTCCAAGGGCATTCTATATATATGCAAGAATGCATTTATGATTTATATTTATATACACACATATGTACTATATATACATTTATAAATGCACACATAAATTATATATGCAAATTTATAAGTGCATATATAATTTGTAAAACTTCGAAGAGTAACTGCAACACACCCACTGATTTTTTAATTTAATAGTGCATCTTGGACTTAGTATTGGCATATTAGTTTTCATGGGCATATTAATGTCAGCCTTTTAACAACAGACCATTTTGCTATAATAATGACATTTTGTTATAATTTAATGACAGTCTTGCTATAATAATGCTACAATAGAAGACCCTGTACATGTGTCTTTTCATATGTGAGTATATATTTGTGGAATACTTTTCTTTTTTTTTTTTTTTCCTTGAGATGGAGTCTCACTCTTGTTGCCCAGGCTGGAGTGCATTGCACGATCTCAGCTCACTGCAATCTCCGCCACCTGGTTTCAAGTGATTCTCCTGCCTCGGCCTCACAAGTAGCTGGGATTATAGGCAACTGCCACTATGCCTGCCTAATTTTTTGTATTTTTAGTAGAGATGGGGTTTTACCATGCTGGCCAGGCTGGTCTTGAACTCCTGACCTCAGGTGATCTGCCCATCTTGGCCTCCCAAAGTGCTGGGATTACAGACAAGACCCACTGCGCCGGGTGATGGAATACTTTTCTAGAATACAGTAATATATGAAAGTGTCTATTTTCCACACATTAGCCAGCACAGTCTGTTGCCAACTTTTTTGTCAGTCTGATAATGAAATATAGTATCAGATTGCAGTTTTAATTTGCATTTCTTATTGTGCGTTCCCAAGCATAAAAAGGCTCTTTGGGCTGTTTGTGAGGGGCAACTTAGAATTCGTGCTGCTTCTGCCCCCCGGGTGTGATCCTGGACATACACCATGTCTGCCTCTGGCCTTTGCCTTGGCCTTACCCTGTTAAGGGCCCCATCACACACACCACAAGTCTAGAAAGGGAGGGAAAGGAGAATGAGGAGAGAATTCTGCCTGGGAAGAGCCCCCTTCTGAAAGGGAGAAGAATGAAAAAGGGCAATGGAAACAATGGGGCAGGGCAGGAACCCCAGGATGACAAGGCTCCATGTGGCTGCTGGAGAGGGCTGAGCCAGCTCAAGTCTAGGGGCACAGAGAGAAATGCCTAATGACATGGGGAAACAGTAGAGGCCTGAAGATGCCATTTTCTAATGAAACCACTCTGCCCAGCTGCAGATAGGCACACAAGTCCTTTGCAGAGCAACAGATCTAATCCAAGCTATCTTGGGCTATACTATAAAGGCAGGGGAGATGGAGCAGGGGAATGTGTGGGCCAACTGGTGAGGGAAGAAAAAGTAGCTTAAGTCCTTCAAAGAAATGTTTTAGGGCCATAATTCTTCTGATTTAAAAAGTTTTACAGAGCAATAACATTTCAAAAAAATATTTAAAATTGGGAGGAAAAAATGATAGCTACTTTTTAGTTTTGCTAAGTAAAGACAGTAATAAAGAAATTAGCATCTATAATTAACATCATTTCTTAGGAGAATGGACAAATTTTACTTTCTGAAAGATAGGAAATAATTCTTAAATAAAATGATATAGAAATAGCTGTCTAGGCCAGGCGCGGTGGCTCACGCCTGTAATCCCAGCACTTTGTGGGGCCGAGGCAGGCAGATCACGAGGTCAGGAGTTTGAGACCAGCCCGGCCAACATGGTGAAACCCTGTCTCTACTAAAAATACAGAAATTAGCCAGGCGTGGTGGTGCGTACCTGTAATTCCAGCTACTCAGGAGGCTGAGGCAGGAGAATCACTTGAACCTGGGAGGCAGAGGTTGCAATGAGCTGAGATCGTGCCATTGCACTCCAGCCTGGGCAATAGAGTGAGACTTCATCTAAAAAAAAAAAAAGAACAAAGAAAAGAAAAATAAATATCTGTATAGAAAAACTCATTCTGTTTCCTCCTTTTGTGAAAATTTTATTAGACTGTCCTGGATTTAAGGGCTGGTGCCTGGGAAACACTATTTAATAAAGTTTTATGTCAGCATTTAAAATGATTTGAATATAATATTAGTAACAGCTAAAGTTTATGGAGCACTCACTGTGATCCAGATGCTGTTTTAAATGAGGCAATTGAAATGCAGAGTTTCAGTCACTTGCCTAAGCACCCAGCTACTAAATGGAGGGAAGAACCAGGCTTGCATCAGGCAGCCTGATTCCAAAGCTTTGACTGTTAGCCACTACATTATACAAGTGGACAGAGAAAGAGTCCTTTAAGCATTATTAGTTTACAACAATAAAAAATATCTCTAGTAGGCCAGGCGCAGTGGCTCAAGCCTGTAATCCCAGCACTTTGGGAGGCCAAGGTGGGTGGATCATCTGAGGTCAGGAGTTCGAGACCAGCCTGGCCAATATAGCGAAACCCCATCTCTACTAAAAAACAAAAAATTAGGTGGGTTTTGTGGCGGGCACCTGTAATCTGAGCTACTTGGGAGGCTGAGGTAGGAGAATCCCTTGAACCCGGGAGGCAGAGGTTGCAGTGAGCTGAGATCGCGCCATTGTACTCCAGCCTGGGCAGCAAGAACAAACCCCTGTCTCAAAAACAAACAAACAAAAAACTCTAGTGATTTCTTAAGTTGTTTTTGGTAAAATATTACACATACCCAGAAAGGTACAAAGAATATAAATTATATAATGATAAATAATCATAAAGTGAATGTATTAGTCTGCCCAGCCTGCCATACAAAATACCACAGAGTAGGTAGCTTAAATAACAGATATTTATTTCTTGACTTTCTGGAGGCCGAGAAGTCCAAGATCAAGGTGCTGGCCAACTTGGCTTCTGGTGAGGGCTCTCTTCTTGGCTTGCAGACAGCCATCCTCTTGCTGTGTTCCCATATGGTAGAGAGAGAGGGAGATCTCTTTTTCCTCTTATAAGGCCAGTTCTTTTAAATTAGGGCCCCATCCTTATGACCTCATTTAACTTTAATTACCTTCTAAAAACCCTGTCTCCAAATACAGTCACACTGGGAGTTAGGGTCTCAACATGTGGATTTAGGGGAGGATACAATTCAGTCCATAGCAGCAAATATTTCTATAACCCAAGTTAAGTAATAGGGCACTGCCAGGCACAGGGTGACTACCCTAATGCCAGCCCCACAGTGTGTTCTTTCTCAGTCACATCCTTCTCCCCACGTGGAGGTTCCTACAGTCCTGACTTTTATGATAAGTACTTTCTTGCTTAAAAAAATAAATAAACAAGCAAACCTTTTTATACAACAGAACATTCTTCAGCCTTAAAAAGGAAATATATTTGGGCACATGCTGTAACTTGGAGGAACCTTGAAGACATTATGCTAAATGAAATAAACCAGTCACGAAAGGACAAATACTGCATAATTCCATTTGTATGAGGTTTCTGGAGGAGTCACCTTCATAGAGACAGAAAGTAGAATAGTGGTTGCCTGAGTCTGAGTGGAGGGGGAATGGGGAATTGCTCAATGGGTATAGAGTTCCAGTTTTGCAAGATAAAAAAAGTTGTGAAGATTGATTGCCCAACAAACATGTTGTAGGATTTTTTCCACAGCTCCCATAGGTTCTTAGTTGGAATGGACCCCTGCTGGAAAAACCAGATGAAGAAGAGAAAAACAGACATTTATTAACGTGTATATTTTACATATACATGTGGCACACCAAGGGAATGAGTAGTTCTCAAAGAGGTGGCTTTGAAGTCCAGCTTATATAGCATCTTCAACAAAGAACAATACGTTTTATTTTTATTTATTTATTTATTTAGATGGAGTCTTGCTCTGTCGCCCAGGCTGGAGTGCAATCCCGGGCTCGCCATTGTCCTGAGGCACGCCATTGTCCTGCCTCAGCCTCCCAAGTAGCTGGGACTACAGGCACCCGCCACCACACCTGGCTAATTTTTTGTATTTTTAGTAGAGACAGGGTTTCACAGTGTTAGCCAGGATGGTCTCGATCTCCTGACCTTGTGATCCACCCGTCTCAGCCTCCCAAAGTGCTGGGATTACAGGCGTGAGCCACCACGCTCAGCCAAAGAAGAGTAGGTTTTTAGATAAGTGACAAGACAAAGGGAAAGAACTTTGAGTTTCTATAGCCAGCAACTTGGGAAGAAGGCAAATGAATGGCAGATAAAGGCAAGTTAGGAAAGGCTTGCTAATGTCGATTCCTCTGGTATCATCTCCAGGCTGATGTGGGTATAAAGTTATCTTCAGTGTTAACCTTTGCTCTCCCTGGTAGAGAAGGAGCCAGGATGCCCTTTGTCTTTCTAAATCTAAGTCCTGCTTTCAGATAGATAGAGGGAGGGCAGAGAGCTTTCCTGCACCCGCTTTTTCTTGATTGTCTTCAGCTCAACAATTCTTCATATTTTGAGGTGGTGTATTTTGGTCTCCCACAATGTGAGTATACTTAACACTCCTGAATTCTACACTTAAAAATTGTCAAGATGGTAAATGTTGTGTTACATGTATTTTACCACAAGTAAAAATAAAAAATTTAAAAACAAGAAACAAAACAACAAAAATTTTATAGCTCCCACTCATTTTGCTAGTTAGGATTCTAGGTTTGAGTAATAATTATAATAATTATGATAAAGTTGCAGCTAGCTATTATTGCACATTTACTTAGGTATAGTATCTCATTCAATTCTTAAAAACTCCCTGAGGTAGGTATTATCAACCCCATTTTATAGATGAAATCATCACAGATGTGCCAGGGCTACCAAATGATCTCCTCGTACTTTCAGATGGCTTGCTGCTCCAGGTGGCAATAGGGAGCGGAAGAAAGAGGGCTGGATTAGTAATTAGGAGATTGTGACCTTGAGGATGTCCCTTAAATTCAATCCCTCTGATCCAGTCGCTCTGGATCAGAGATTTTTCTGTGCTCTGAGGAATCTTAGGGGTTTCAATAGAGACTCTCCCATTGCTACCAAAAAAGCTGCCTTGGTAGAGAGGTCAAAGGACAGCCTGTCATTCCTCCCCTCCAAACCAAAGCAGTTTGCATATATCTGTTTTACATTTTGGACTTGTACCCTGGAGAACAGAATCTGCTGCTACAAAGGGTTTTGAAAATCACTGGATTAGATGATCTCAAAGGTTTCTCTGAGCTCACACTTTCTACCTCAAATGAATCTTCTTTTACATTGCATCTCTGGAACTTGTGGATGGGCAGATTCAGCTACATAATTCACAGGGCCCAGTGCAAAATGAAAATGCAGCACCCCTCATTCATAAAGCAGTAAAAAAGTACCATTAAAAAAACTAAAATAGGCCGGGTGCAGTGGCTCACGCCTGTAATCCCAGCACTTTGGGAGGCTGAGGCAGGCAGATTACTTGAGGTCAGGAGTTTGAGACCAGCCTGGTCAACATGGTGAAACCCCATCTCTACTAAACAAAAAAAAAACAAAAACAAAAACAAAAAAATTAGCCAGGTGTGGTGGTACACACCTGTAATCCCAGCTACTCAGGAGGCTGAGGCAGGAGAATTGCTTGAACCTGGGAGGTGGAGGTTGCAGTGAGCTAAGATCGTGCCACTGCACTCCAGCCTAGGAGACAGAGTGAGACTGTCTCAAAAAAAAGAAACTAAAATATAGAACTTCTTTCTTTCTTCTGTGGCCTTTCTTTCCACTTGTCATGGTATTTTATTTGCTGTTTAATGTCATCTAAGAAAAGGGAAAATAGAATTTTAAATTATGAACATAAAATTTAACATTCATCTTTATAGTGTACAATAACAGTTACAAATGCAATTAAATATAAGTGCATTTAATTTATATGCAGAATCACTAAAGTTACACAATTCATATTTCATAGCTTGTACATGCATATGTATCTTATTCTTAACCAGAGCAGTGGAGGCTGCACAAAACTAAGTCAAGTGTCTTTACTTCATATCTTGATATGAACACATTCCACCGACATTCTCTTCCTTCAACTTACTGATGATAATTAAGAAAAGACTGAAAGAAAAAGGAACTATTGGTTGCCTTATGTTTCCTTTTCTTTCTATGTCATCATTTTCAGCATACACAGTTAGCTAACTCAGGAAAGCAACAAGAGTTAGAAGGGATATGATAACGTTCCTTGGTCATTGGTGTTTCTTTGACAACCATTTCCTTCTTTCTAAGTTTAATGCAAGTGCTGGAACCTCTTGGAGCTGTCAGCACCACTGCTTACTCAGTGGTAGACTCAATGGTAGACAAAACTTACCTTGTACTTGCTGTGAGCTCCCACACATTAAGGGTCCACTAGCATTCTGTGATCATGAGATATGAATGCTATATGCAAATGGCATGGTAAGGAACAGTAGAGGAGATGCATCTTGTGTGTATCTCCACTGTTCATGCACGTGCACCATTGGACTTCATTTACAGTACATGAGTTCAAAGATCACACACCCTGATGCTGATGCTATGGGTGGAGAATGGAGTAGGAACATTTTGTTAGGCAATTGCTTCTTCTTTGGATGTGTCAATGCTTCAAAAAGTAGAAAAGCCTGCAAAAAAATGCAAATAGTTACAGTAGATATTACTACTATTCACTAATACCCAGTTCTCTTCTACTTTCAGGCTCGGCCCATCATGAAGAATGTCCACGTGACTTTGGTTAATAAAATGTGAGTGAAGTTATATATGTCTCTTCTGCACAGAAGCACTTAAGAGCTGGTGCATAATTATTTATCTCCTTTTCCTCCAGCACAGTGACTAACAATATCCAGATGGTGGGCATCAGACTAGGTTCCCAAGTAAGAATAATGTGAAACACAACCCCCCACCTTCCCACCTACCTAGAATGGACATGCAGTAAAAGCAGAAAATAAAATTTTTTTGTAAAGATTAGGGGGTTATTTGCTATTGCCTAAATTAGTACAGTGTTATTACTGCTTTTGTTCTCAGGAATGTAGCATTTATAATGATACCACAGCTTTAAATTATCCTTAGAATAACCATAAAACATATATTTTAAAAAACGAAATCCGTAACTTTTTTTTAAAGGAGACTCTGTTTTTCTTGAAATAGTAGAAGAACCTTTGGTAAATTTTGTGGGTGTTTGTGGAACATTGAATCATGATTAATTTTCATCTGTGTGTTGTTTGAAGGGTAAAATACAAGGATAAAGTTTTGAAAGTGGAACCGAATTTTCCTTTGTACACAGGAATCTGTACTGATATCCCAGAGTCACTGTAATATCCTAGAATCTATAATTCATGCTATTGGGCAAGGCCTTTTCCTTTTAGCAAACCTGATGAATAGAAAGTAGAATAATTCTGCTGTTTATTTTCCCTTGACTCATTTCCAGTAGTGAACTAATCAGAAGTATTCATCTCAAAGAAGATACAAAGAAAAACAAAAGACCTGGATGACCTAGTCTATTTACTACACACACACAGACACACACACACACGCATGCACGCATGCACACACACACTATATATACAACTCTATATACCTGAAATTCTCCCAAAGAAGTCACATATAGGGTGATTTCACAATTCATATCAAACTCCTCCTCTTTCTCTGGTCTCTAGAAGGAAACAGACTTCATCAATGAAGAGGGCTATTTATAAGAAGGAAAGAATATAGAAAACTTGTTTGAAAAGCAATCATGAAGTCTGGCATCAGAGATATTTGATGGATTCTTTTGTACTCAAAATTCATACTCTGAGGAGAGGAAAAACCAATGAATGCAAAGGTCTGAGCATCAAATTAACAGTTCTCGTGACTGGTCTTGATATTTGATGTCAGATAACTTCCAATGAACTAAGCCTCCAATTTCTTTCTTAGAGCAAATAAAAAGTCTGTTCCCTATAGACTTTAACAGATGGAAAGAAATATACTGAGTTATGTAAAATGCTAACTCTAAAATCCAGTTATTCAAAGGCTCATAGAATTTCAAGTAAAATCCATAAGTTTTGTGATACCTGATCATTGGCATTTACAGACTTAATGTTTTCTGCCTCGACTATCTTTGGTGATCTTGAAGTTTCATTTAAGGTAAAACTTTATCATTTTGTGAGAGCATAAATTTGAATAAATTGTCATAATTTTGGGTATCCAAGTCACTATAGAAATCCAGAAGATATGCCTAGCCCACTGCCTTGCAGCCTCACCTCAATGTAATCTTGCTATTCTCCATCAGTTGCATTTGTCGCAAATCCCAAGAGGCATACAAATTCTCTTTTGCTTTACAAAGGGTCCTGCAAAGAAAGACAACATCCAGTCCTAACGTTGTTGAAGGAAAGGTGAAAAATCTAAGAAAGTGATTGTTCTTAGCCGGACAATAACTCTGGGATAGAGCCCATTGTCAAATTCTCCCTTGTTTGAGGCTGATGATATAATAAGTTTCCCATATATGCTCTGAAGAAACAAAAAGAAAGAAGAAAGAGATTTATGAAACTGTTTTAGTAATTTTGGAGGCTAGGGCACAACTACTTTTCAAGTGAGAAATAAAACTTCAGTAACATACAAAAAGTCTAACTGGTAGTTGAGGAACTGGAAATAATCTCTTTTCTCAGAAGTGGGACTTAGAAGAAGGTCTGTACAAAATGCCTATGAAGCAATAGACAATATAACTTCTACTGCTGCACTGAAGTGCCAAAAGTAAAAGTTGGTTTAATAATCTGCAAAATATAATGCTAAGATGGAGGTGGCTTCAGTTAACCTTCATCTCAAGCTGAAGAAGTCCATACAGGAAACATGCCCTAGCATATAAAAAAGTGTTAAACTCACAAGTACTCTGTCTAGTTTTTAGTCTGCTGAAGTAATTCAAAGATAATTACTTTGTTTGAGAAATACATTTAGTGTTATCTTTATGCTAGGAAATGGATAAACTTGCAAAGGAGACAAAAGACAGTTGTCAGTCATGGTTTGTTTTTTTTTTAATACTTAACAATTGCACATATATAGGGAGAAAATGCAATATTTTGGTACATGCATACAATGTGTAATGATCAAATCAGGGTAATTAGAATATCCATCACTCAGACATTTGTCATTTATTTGTGTGGGGAACATTTCAAATCTTTTCTTCTAGCTATGTTGAAATACACAATACATTTTTGTCTCTTCACACTACTGTGTTGTCAAAAACGAGAACTTCTAATCTAACTTAGAACACATCTAACTGTACATTTGTACCCATTAGTCAAGCTTTCTTTACCTCCTTCTCTTCTTAGACTCTGGTAACCATCATTCTACTCTCTACCTTTATGAAATCAACATTTTTAGCTCCCACATATGGGTGAGAACACGCAATATTTGTCTTTCTGGTCCTCGCATATTTGACTTAATACAATGACCTCCCGTTCCATCTGTCTTGCTGCAGATGACAGGATTTTGTTCTTTTTATGGCTGTATAGTATTTCATTGTGTATATATACCACATTTTCTTTATCCATTCATCCATTGATGGACATGTAGGTTGATTCCATAACTCAGCTATTGTGAATAGTACTGCAGTAAACATGGGGGTGCAGGTATCCCTTGGATATACTAATTTCCTTTCCTTTGAATAAATACCCAGTAGTGGGATTGCTGGATCATATGGTAGTTCTATTTTTGCTTTTTTGAGAAACCATACTGTTTTCTTTAGTGGCAATACTAACTTACATTACCAGAAACAGGATATAAGAGTTCCCTTCCCTTTTTCTGCATCTTTGCCAGCATTTTTCATTTTTTCTCTTTTTTGATAATAGCCTTTCTGACTGATGTGAGATGATATCTCACTGTGGTTTTGATTTGTATGTCTCTGATGATTCGCGATGTTGAACATATTTTTTCATATACATTTCATATACATATACATTTTTCACATTCATATACATGTTGGCCATTTGTATGTCTTGTTTTGAGAAATGTCTATTCAAATCCTTGGCTCATTTATTTTGTTGTTTTTAGAGACAGAGTCTCACTTTGTTACCCAGGCTGGAGTGCAGTGGTGCAATCATAGCTCATGCAGTATCAGTTTCCTGGGCTCAAATAATCTTCCTTCCTCAGCCTCCCAAGTAGCTCTTGGAAAGCAGACATATACCACCATGCCTGGCTTATTTTTACAATTATTTTGTAGAGATGGGGTCTCCCTGTATTGTCCAGGCTGGTCTCAAACTCCTGGTCTCAAACAGTCCCCCTGCCTTGGCCACCAAAAGTGTTGGGATTATAGGCATGAGCCACCATGCCTGGCCCTTTGCCCACTTTTTAATGGGATTTTTTTTTTTTTTTTTTTTTTTGCTATTGAGTTGTTTGACCTCCTTATATATTCTGAATGTTAGTCGCTTGTTGGACAAATAGTTTATCAATATTTTCTCCCATTCTATAGGTTGTCTCTTCACTCTGTTGTTTCTTTTGCTGTGCAGAAGTTTTTTAGTTTAACATGGTCCCATTTGTCCATTTTTGTTTTTGTTACCTATGCTTTTGAAGTCTTAGCCATAAAAGATTTACCCAGACCAATGTCCTAATGTGTTTCTCCTATGTTTATTTCTAGTAGCAGTATAGTTTTTAATCTTATGTTTAAGCCTTTAATCCATTTCTGAATTGATTTTTGTATATGGTGAGAGATAGGGGTCTATTTGATTTTTCTGCGTATGAATATCCAGTTTTCCCAGCACCATTTGAAGAGGGTATCCTTTCCCATTGTATACTCTTGGCACCTTTGTCAAAAATCAGTTGGCTGTAAATACATGGATTTATTTCTGGGTTCTCTATTTCATTTTCATACCAATGCCATGCTATTTTGATTATTATATCTTTGTAGTATATTTTGAAGTCAGGTAGTGTGATACCTCCAGCTTTATTCTTTTTGCTTAGTATTGTTTGGCTATTCAGGGTGTTTTGTGGCTCCATATGAATTTTAGGATTGTTTTTTCTATTTCTGTAAAGAATGTCATCGGTATTTTGATAGGGATTGCATTGGATCTTTAGATTGCTTCAGGTAGTATGGTCATTTTAACAATATTAATTCTTCCAGTCCATGAGCAAGGGATGTTTTTCCATTTGTTTGTGTCCCCTTCAATTTCTTTCATCCATATTTTTAAATTTTCATTGTAAAGCTCTTTTGCCACCTTAGTTAAATTTATTCCTAGGTAATCTTTTTAGCTGTTATAAATGGGATTGCTTTCTTGATTTCTTCTTTCAGTTAGTTCATTATTGGTATATAGAAAGGCTACTGATTTTGTATGTTAATTTTGTATCCTGCAACTTTACTGAATTCATTTATCAGTTCTAAGAGTTTTTTGGTGGAGTTTTTAGGTTTTTCTCTATATGAGATTATGTCATTTGCAAAGAGGGCCAATTTGACTTTCTCTTTTCCAGCTTGAATGTTTTTTATTTATTTTTCTTGCTTGATTACTCTGGCTAGAATTTCCAGTACTATGTTGAATAAGAGTGGTATACATGGACATTCTTATCTAGTTTCAGTTCTTAGAGGAAAGACTTTCAGATTTTCCCCATTCAGTATGATGGTAGCAGTGGGTTGGTCATATATAACGTTTATTATGTTGAAGTATGTTGATCCTATGCCTGATTTGTTGAGAGTTTTTATAATGAAGGGATGTTGAATTTAATCAAATGCTTTTCTGTGTCTATTGAGATGACCATATGGTTTTTGTCCTTCATTCTGTTAGTATGATGTATCATGTTTATTGATTTGCATATGTTGAACCATCCTTGCATCCCTGGAATAAATCCCACTTAATCGTGGTGCACTATCTTTTTGATGTGTTGTTGGATTCAGTTTCCTAGCATTTTGTTGGAGATTTTTGCATCTGTGTTCATTAGAGATATTGGCCTGTAGTTTCCTTTGTTTTGCTGTGTCCTAGTCTGGTTTTCATATTGGAATAATGCTAGCTTCAGAGAATGGGTTGGGGAGAATTTTCCTGTTCAATTTTTTGGAGTAATTTGAGAAGAATCAGTGTTAGTTCTTTATAACTTTTGTAGAATTCAGCAGTAAAGCCATCTGGTGCTGGGTTTTTCTTTGTTGGGAGACTTATTATTGATTCAACCTTGTTACTCATTATTGGTCTGTTCAAGTTTTCTATTTCTTCTTGGCTCATTCTTGACAGGTTGTATGTGTCCAGGAATTTATCCATTTCCTATAGGTCTTCCAATTTGTTAGTGCAGAGTTTTTCATATTACTTTTTAAAGACCATTTGTATTTCTGTGGAATCAATTGTGATTTCTTCTTATTCATTTCTGATTTTATTTATTTGGATCTTCCTTCTTTTTTCTTGGTTAGTCTAGCTAGCAGTTTACCAATTTTATTTATCTTTTCCAAAAACTAACTCTTCATTGCATTGATTCTTTATATTTTTAGTCTCTATTTTATTTAGTTTTGCTCTGGTCTTTATTATTTCTTTCCTTCTACTAATTTTGTGTTTGGTCTGCTTTTACTATTCAAGTTCCAAAAGGTGCATCATTAGGTTGTTTATTTGAAATCTTTCCACTTTTTTGATATAGGCATTTGTTACCATAAACTTCCCTTTCAGCACTGTTTTTGCTGTATCTTATACATTTTGGTGTGTTGTGTTGTGTTTCTATTTTTATATTTTCAAGGAATGTTTAAATTTTCTTCTTAATTCCTTTATTGACTCAGTGGTGGTTCAGGTGCATGTTACTTAATTTGTTTGTATTTGTACAGTTCCAAAGTTGTTCTTGTTATGGATTTCTAGTTTTAGAAATTGTGGTCTGAGAAGATACTTGATATAATTTTGATTTTTAAAAATTTGTTAAGACTTGTTTTGTAGTCTAACAAATGGTCTACACTAAAGAATATTTCATGTGCTGATGAGGGGAATATTTATTCTATAGCTATTGGATAAAATGTTCCATAAATATCTGTTAGATCTATTTGGTCTACAGTGCAGATTAAATTCAATGTTTCTTCATTGATTTTCTGTCTAGATGATCTGTTCAATGCTGAAAACGGGGTACAGAAGTCCCCAACTATTATTGTATTTGAGTCCATCTTGCTCTTTAGCTCTAATAATATTGGCTTTATATCTGGGTGCTCTGGTTTTGTGTGTATATATGTTTAGAATTGTTGCATCCTCTAGCTGAATTAATCTCTTTATCATTATATAATGACCTTCTTTGTCTCTTTTTATGTTTTTAGATTTAAAGTCTATTTTATCTGACATACGTATAACTACTCCTGCATGCTTTTGGTTTCTGTTTGCATGGAATATTTTTTCCCATCCCTTCACATTCAGTCTATGTGTGTCTTTATAGATGAAATGAGTTACTTGTAGACAGCTATAGCTGGGTCTTGTTTTGTTATCAATTCAGTAGTCTGTATATTTTAATTGGGAATTTTAAACCATTTATAGTCAAGGCTGTTATTGACAGGTGAGGACTTATTCCTGGCATTTTAATTATTTTCTGATTTTTTGGTTTATTTTTTGTTCCTTTTTTCCTCTTTTATTATTTACTTTTACAATTTGGTGGTTTTTTGTAGTAATCATGTTTGAGTCCTTTTTCTGTCTCATTTGTGAGTCTGTTGTGCCAGTGAGTTTTATACTTTTGTGTGTTTTTAGAATGGCAGATATCATCCTTTTGCTTCCAGATGTATGACTCTAAGCATTTATTGTAGAGCTAGTCTAGTGGTGATGAATTCTCTCCATTTGTGCTTGCCTGGGAAAGACTTTATTTGTCCTTCACATTTGAAGAATAGCTTTGCCGGATATAATATTCTTGGCTAACATTTTTTTTTTCTTTTAGCACTTTGAATATATCACCCTATTCTCTCCTGGCCTGGAAGGTTTCTGCTGAGAAATTCACTGTGAGTCTAATGGGGATTTCCTTACATGTGACATGATGATTTTCTCTCACTGTTTATAGAATTCTCTCTGTGTCTTTGACTTTTGACAGTTTAACGATAGTGAGCCTTGGAGAAGACCTTTTTGGGTTGAATCTATTGGGAGATCTTTGAGCTTCCTCTCTGGATATCTATATCTCTTACAAGACTTGGGAACTTTTCAGTTATTATTTTGTTAAATAGATTTTTTATGCCTTTGCCCATCTCTTCTCCCTCTGAAAATCCCAAAATTTGAATATTTGGTCACTTTATACTGTTGCTTTATATGTCATGTAGGTTTTCTTCATTTTTAAAATTCTTTTCTTTTCCTCCCTTCCTTCCTTTCTTTCTTTGTTGCTGTTGTTGTTGTTGTTTGTTTGACTGGGTTGTTTTTAAGTTCTTTCTGAATTTGAATTTCTGAATTCTTAATAAACTTGATCTAGTTTATTGTTGAAGCTCTTGATTATATTTTTATATCATTCATTAAATTCTTCAGTCCCAGGATTTCTGTTTGGTTCTTTTTTTTAATAACATCTATCTCTTCATTAAATTTCTCATTTGGATCAAAATTTTTTTTAAATTTCTTTGTAGTATTTATCTGTGTTGTCACTCACTGAGTTTCTTCAAGATTATTATTTTACATTCTTTTTCAGGCATGTGAAAGATTGTCTTTTCTTTGGGATCAGTTACTAGAGAATTGTTTGTTCCTTTGGATGTGTCATGTTTGCATTATTTTCATGATTCTTGTGTCCTTACATTGAAGGATAAGGACATCAGTACCTGCTCATCTGGTTTAATAGTCACTTCTTTCAATTTTATGGTTTGGCTTTCTTAGGGAAGTGCTTTTTCTGTAGATATATTTACCTACAGAAAATAGGGTCCTTTTGCTTTGATTTTGGGTAGGGTCCTTTTGCTTTGGTTTTGGATGGGTGCAGTACTGTAGTTTTCATATGATTTATCTGGCTGTAATCAGCATCAGTGGCATCTGTGATTCCTAAATGGCTTAGGCTGCCAGTTGTTAGTGGAGGCTGTGGTAAGGCTTTTCTGGGGATGGGAATGCCAGGTGAGCCAGGCCTTAGGCGTCAGTGGTGGTGGTGGGTTGGACATACCAGGCTTCAGGTCCTCAAGAGGCATATACTGGCACCATTGGAGGTGGATCCAGGCAGGTTAGTCCTTGGGCCTTCAGGTTGCACCAAGTGGTGTATGTTGGTGGTGGCAGCAGCAGCAGGGCAAGTGGCTGGGTTGTTGGGTCTTTGGGTGGCATTTGTGGTGCTGGTGGTGGCAGTAGCAGTGGTGAGCCAACTCCCAAGCCCCTAATCAGCATGCATGGGCTGGAGTGATGGCAGTGGCTGGCTAGGTGGGCTGATGCCCAGGTCCCCAAGTGGCATACACAGGTAGGTACTGGTGGCAGTGATGGCAAGTTGGGCAGGCTGGCTACTGGGCCTCTGGGACAGCACATGAATGCTGGTGGTGGACAGGGTGGGCTCATCCTTAGGCCCCTACATGGTATGCATGGGTGTCAGTAGCAGCGGGCAAGGTAGGCTGATTCCCAAACCCCCAGACAACATGCATCAGTGGCAGTAGCAGTTGAAGTAGATCAGGCCCCTGAACAGTGTGTGTGCATGCCAGCAGTGGCAGGCAGGGTAGATCAATTTGCAGGCCCCTGGATGACATGCATGACTGGTGGTGGTGGGAGCAGCAGTGCGAGGGGTGGACCTGTCCTCAGTGTCCTTGGTGTGTGCAGACACCAGCAGCAGGCAGGGTGTGTTGATCCCCAGGGCCCTGGACAATGCACTCAAGTGCTGGCAATGGTGGTAGTGGAAAGGGCGGGCCTTTCCTCAGGCCCTAGGATAGTGCATGGGCAGGTCAGTCATCAGGCTTCCTGAAGGTGCATGCAGGTGCATGGTATCCTGTTGCTAGAGGGAGTTAGGTTTTTGTCAGTTGTAGTGGCCCTGGCAGGTGACTTCTAGGCTCTGGTGTGGGCACACTTTGGATTCCTTTGTCCCAGGGGCAGTTCCCTAGTACACTGCACCAACCATTCCCCAGGGTGTAGGACAACGCATGGGCTAGAGTGCCAGGGACCCAGCTGCACTGCTGGATCCATTCAGCATTGCAATGCTGCAGCCCTGTGGGGAGATGTGGGGAGATGTCAGCAGGACTTCAGGGATGTGGAGATGCAGGGCTATTAGGCCCCAGGGCAGAATACAGCCTGGTGGGGGCTGGGCTCTCAAAATGGCACCATGTTACAGCTGCTTGGATCTCTGGAGTATGTGGGACCCAGCATGAACTCCCTTTCTGGAACAGCGCTGTCTTGTGGACACCAGTCTCAGGGCCTATGAAGGCCAGTGGGCTCTCCTGTGGCTAGGACTGCAGGAATCCATGATGGGAGTGTGGCCACTAGGTCTCTCTCACTTTCCTTTTCCCTTCCATGGAGAATTCCTCCTAGCTCTGAGCCAATACTGGCTAGGCTGGCTGCTTTGCTTCCCTCTCCTTCCTTGCCTCAGAGGTTCCCTGCAACTTCCCCGATGAATCCCAGTATTCTCTCTTAGACACTCCATTTGAAGTATGATTATCGACTCATTGGTTTGGTCCTTCCTTGTGAAAGAGGTGAGTGCAGGATGCTTCTAGTCAGCCCTCTTAAAAGCCCCTTGTTTAATTAATTACATGTTAATCCTATTAGGGCAGCAGTATCCTCTGTTTACAGTCAATGAAATGGTGGCTTGGCAATATTAACCCCTTCCCCAAAGTTATTCAAAGTATTGGAGGCAGCTAGGACACAAAGCAAGGGCTAGTGGGAGGTGAGGGTCTGGCCAGTCATGTTGTTCTTTAAGGAAACAGTTAAAACATAAGAATGCCTTTTGAGGAGGGTCTTTTGCTTTCTGCTGTAATATTATATTTCCCAGAACAATCCCCTTCCCATACTTCTTCCAATTCTGATGCTGGATAATCACCCAGAAGGCCAGGAGGACCCCACCAATCTAGAACTTGTCATGTTCCCCTATGCAGAGAACTGTTGTGCAACAGCAATTAGTATGTTATCAGCATAGACTGGATTTTGCAGTTTCAGATCATGTTTACAGTTAATACTATTTCAGTAATTATGTAAGGTAGAATAAGTTGATATCCTATGGTGGTTTTTAGAAATCTGGTTGTTCACAACCAATTCATGACTTCAGGTGTATCCTAATAGATACCAAGGACCCATGTTTTCTCTTTATACAATTAACTATCTACACATGATTATTTGATCCATTCTGCAAATTTTAAAAGCCATTATTTCGCAGTTTAAATAATGTGTATTATTCTAGTAACAAAAAGATTTACAAAGATGCCAAAGAGAGCAGAGTAGATATAAGTCATCTGTAACTCCTGCCGCTGTGTGCCCTAAGCCTTTCAGTCAGAACATGAGGGGACTTAGAAATTAAGTCACTCCTTGAGAGTTAACCCTATAAACAAAACACATACAAGATTGGAATTCTGAAGAAGTGGTGTAAAAGACAGACTATCTCCCAAATCAAAAGCAGGAAATACCTGGAAATCTAATAATGATTTACCTGAAAGTAAAAAAAAAAAAAAAAAAAAGCTGCAGTTCAATTACTAATGTTAATGTATGTACAGAAAAGGTGTCAATTTCCAGCAGTATGGCAAACTAAGTAACCTGGCCAACTCTCAGGTGAAAATGAGACATGGCAAAATTTAAGATCATCCCTTTAAATGCATTAGAAAATAGCAAGAAAATGGAATACTATACCTAGCACGAAAATAGAGAATACTCAGTCCAAAACCTAGGTGAATGCGTAGAGGTCATCTATTATGCGACCTAATGAAACTAGGACCTAGTGTAAGAGTGAACTAGCAATAAACCTATTCTTTCCTCCTCTTCTGTTAGGAAACCACAGAGAGAATGGTCCACCTCAAACCTTACTATAGAGTAGAAAAGAAAAACAAAATCTTAGCTGAGAATTTCAAACCAAACAAGTAGGCTTATAGTCTGAATTCACATTATCTAGATGGTCAAGCTAACAATAATTTAGTTTAAAGTGTTATTGGACAAAATGTACCCTCAGACACCTGGCAGAAGGAAATCTACCTTCATTACTATGGGCTTCAAATCTACCTTCATTACTATGGGCTTCAAAAAACTCCCATAGATAAAATTCTATAGAACATAATATTGTAAACAAAAATCACAAAATATGAAAGAAAACAAAATTTCATGATCAAAAGCCAGCAGAAGCTAGAGTTAACATAATCAGATCATCAAAGACTTCAGATGCAGGAATTATCAGAAACAGAATATGAACTTAAAGAAAGAAAAAATAAGTAAAGAACAGTAGTATAAAGAATGACTGGCCGGGCACAGTAGCTCACGCTTGTAATCCCAGCACTTTGGGAGGCCGAGGTGGGTGGATCACCTGAGGTCAGGAGTTTGAGACCAGTCTGGCCAACATGGTGAAACTCTGTCTCTACTAAAAATATAAAAATTAGCTGGGCATGGTGCCACACACCTGTAATACCAGCTTCTCGGGAGGCTGAGGCAGGAGAATTGTTTGAACCTGGGAGCAGAGGTTGCAGGGAGCGGAGGTTTCAGTGAGTGGAGATGGCGCCATTGCACTCCAACCTGGGTGACACAGCAAGATGCGGTCTCAAAAAAAAAAAAAAAAGTGACTATGTAAGAAATAGAACCAAGTAAAACCTGTAGAAGGAAAACTCAGTAGCTAAAACTATAAATCAATGATGGATTTGGCAACTGATGAGATACAAAGGGAATTACTGACATAAATAAATTATAAAAGTTGTCTAAAATTTTGCATAAAGAAACAAAGACATGGAATTTATAAAAAAGAGAAAAGGACATGGATTAAGACAAAGTGAGGTTGAAATTGTACCTAGAGTTTCACAAAATGATAGTACATTTCATTTAACAACTTGGTTAGGCTATGGTACCCGTATATTTGGTCAAACATTATTCTAGATGTTTCTTTCTTTTTTTTTTTTTTTTTTTTTTTTTTTGAGACAGAGTCTTGCTCTTTCACCCAGGCTGAAGTGCGGTAGCGTGATCTTGGTTCACTGCAACCTCTGCCTCCTGGCTTCAAGTGATTCTCCTGCCTCAGCCTCCCGAGTAGCTGGGACTACAGGCACCTGCCACCACGCCTGGCTAATTTTTTGTTTTTTTAGTAGAGACGGGGTTTCACCGTGTTAGCCAGGATGGTCTCTATCTCCTGACCTCATGATTCACCCGCCTCGGCCTCCCAAAGTACTGGGATTATAGGCGTGAGCCACTATGCCCGGCCTATTCTAGATGTTTCTGTAAAGGTATTTCTTACATTATATTAACATTTAAAACAGTACACTTTGAATAAAAGGGATTTCCCTCCACAATATAGGTGGGCCTCATCTAATCAGTTGAAGGCATTAATAAGAAAAAAAAAAAACAAAACACTTCTCAAAGCAAGAAGAAATTCTGCCAAAAGACTGCCTTTGAAATTGAACTGCAGCTCTTTCCTAGGTCTCCAAACTGTCAGCCTACCTCGCAGATTGTAAACTTGCCAAGCCTCTACAATCACATGTAGAAAGAAATCTAGCTATATCTATATCCATATCTACATATCGTTCTGGTTCTGCTTCTCTGAAGAACCCTAACTAATATACACAAGGAGAGGAAATAAAAATACTCTCTGGAGCAGGGAACAGAGAAAAGCAATATTGAAGAGGTAATGCCTAAGAATTTTTCAGAACTGATGAAAGAAACCAGCACACAGATTCAACAGTATTAATGAATCCCAAGCATAATAAATACAAAGAAATGTATAACTAGATACAACACAGTGAAACTGAAGTACACCAGAAGCAAAAATAAATTAATAAAAGCATATGGAAAAGACAGGTTACCTTCAAAGGAGTGATAGTGAAGCTGACAGTATAGTTCTCAGCAGCAGCATTGCAAGTCAGAAGAGAATGAAATGATATCTTCAAAGCATAGAAAAAAAAAATTAACCTAGAATTCTATGCCCAGGAAAAAAGTCTTTTAACAGTTATGGAGAAATACCTATATTTTCAGATAAACAAACAGTGAAAGAATTTACCATAAGAAGGATCTTAGAAAATGAAGTTCTAAAGGATATATTTCAGGAAGAAGGAACGTGATCTCATATGGCAAGTGTGGGTACAAGAAGAATGAAAAGCAATGAAAGTAATAAATATGCAGGTAAAAAAATAAGCATTCACTGCATAAAATGGTAACAATGACATATTATTGAAAACCCAAAAACAGGAAGACTACAAATAAACAAAATCAAGATATCTTGCTTTTTAAATTTCTCCCAGTTTCATGAAGACAACATTCTCTATACCAGCTTGTAACATTTTTATTTTTGCTCTCATAATTGCATGTTTAATTCACCTGGAATTTATTTTTGTATAAAGTGTGAAGTAGATGTCTGTATTAGTGAGCTTTGCTGTAGTAACAAACAACCCTACCTTCCAAATCTTCGTAGCTTGCACCAGCATATGTTATTTTTTATTCACATCAATGTCAACAACTGCAATTTGGCAGCTTCAGCTCTACTCTAAGTGTATTCTCATTCCAGGACCCACATGTCTTCTCATCCTGGGACCCAGACAGAAAGAATAGCCTTTTATTGGGACATGCCATACTTGTGACAGAAGGAAAGAGCAACATCCTACTACTACACAATGACTCTTAAATAATCTGTTCACATGTGGTACATACCAGTTTAAGCCAGACTCAATGGAACAGAAGCATATACTGCTCCAACAGACAGGCACTGCAAATTATATGGCAATGGGTAGGAGTGTATAAGCCTCTAAAAAGAAAGGAAGAAAATGTAATTTACAAATTTCCTAATTTCATTTTTTTGCATAATACCCCCCAAGTCTATTCTTTCTTCAGAGATCATAATTCAAGCTTTGTTCAGAAATTAAATTTTCACAAATATATGGATCTGTTTCTGTGCTTTCTGTTCTCACCCATTTCTTTTGTCCTGTTCAAAAACCACATTATCTTATTATAATTTTATAGTAAGTCTTGACAGCTGGTAAATCAGGTCTACCTACTTTGTTCTTGGATCTTTGCCCTTCCATACATATTTGTTGATTTCTGTAAAAACTTGTTGAGATCTTGAATTGATTTACATTACATGTATAGATCAATTCAGAAAGAATTGACATCTTGAATCCACCAGCTTACAAACTTGGCTATTTTAATCATCTTTAATTTTTTCAGTAATGTTTTGTAGTTTCCTGAGTAGAGGTCTTCATATCTTGTCTTAGGTTTATTCCTAAGTGTTATACTTTTGATGCTTTTGTAAATAATATATTTTCTTTAATTTTGTTTTTATTAGTGCTTTTATTTATTAATTTTTAAGTTATATTTTAGATCTTCTGGATTTTATTTTGGTGTAAAGAATGAGTCATTGGTTTAACTTTACGTTGTAAACAATATTAAGCCATTCAAACCAATATTACTTATTGAAAAGTATATCTGCTTTTTAACGTGGAATGCCATCTTTATCATACACTAAATTTCCATGAATGCTTGAATTTTTTTTTTTCTCTATTCGGTTTCATGTATTTGGCCCATGTACCAATGATATTTAGTTATATATTATTTTCCAGGTATTATCTATTTCTTTGCTAATAGATAGGGTTTTTATTCCATCTCTTACCTTTATCTTTTCCCTTGTTAAGTAAAGTTTTTACTCTAATTGCTGATGCATAGGCATGTAATTGATTTTTGTCTATTGATATATTCAGTAACTTTGGTAAATCCTCTTATTAATCCTAATAATTTATTAGAATTTCATTTGGATTGTCTACAATGCAATAATACTGTCTGCAAATTTCAGTTTTTTCTTCCCTTTTAACTTTTATATTTTTTATTTCTTATTTTTCTTACTCCACTGACTAGGATTTCCAGTGCAATGCTCAGTAAAAGTAGTGATAATGAGCATCTTCATTTAATTATCAATCTTAAAGAGAAGGCTTTCAGTGTCTCAAAATTAAGCAGCATGTTTGTTGGAAGGATTTGTTTTGGACACTCTTTATCACTGTAGGAGATAATATTTTTCAAACATGGCTGCAGGAATATTTCCAGTCCCACAGACTCTTCCAAAATGTTGCCACTCCTCCATGAAGAGGTGAATTCTGTATACCCTACCCTTCAAACCCAGATGGGCATTTGTACCTAAATTGGCTAACAGTGTGCAGTAAATGTGAAGCTCTATTACTTCTGAGCCTACATCATAAAAATTGATAAACTTCCTAGTTCTCTTTCTTGGGACATGTGCCAATGAAGCCCTACACTTCCTTGGGAAGTCCAGATACCTTGAAGTCACAATGCTGGAGAGACCAAGTAAAGAAACTAAATAGAGATGAGTGTGCCCAAATAACCCCAATTGTTCCAGGTTCCAGATGTTCACGCCTTCCCAGCTCAGGCACCAAACATGTAAGTAGGAAGCCTCGAGATGACCCCATCACTGTGATGGCAATCTTATGAAACCCCAAGCTACAGCCACCCAATTGAGATGTTTCTGAATTTCTTGACCTACAGAATTCATGAGAAAAAAGAAATAATTTTTGTTTTAAGCCAGTAAGGTTTGGGGTGATTTGTGAACACAACAATCGTTATAATCTAAACAATCAGACCATATGGAGAGATCTCATACAGATAGGGATGCCTGAAGTGCCCCAGCTGTTCCAGCACCCTGATGTCTGAGTCTTTCCAACCTAGGAAGCAAACATGTGAGTGAAGAAGACTTTGCAATGAACCCAGCCTCAGCCGCTGACTGACTGCAACATCATGATAACCTCAGCCAGAACCACTCAGCTGAACCACACCCAAATTCTTGAGCCATAGAAGGTACACAAGATAATAAATAATTATTATAGTGATAAGTCACTACATTTTGGTTTGATTTGTTATACAGCAATAAACAGAAGAGTCAAATTAAGAAAATGACTTTCTATTCCTATTTTGTTGAGAGGCTTTTAAAAAATCCATAAATTGATATTTAATTTTATGAAGTTATTTTCCTGCATCTTTTGAGATAATCACATAATTTTTCTCCTTTAATGTGTTATCTTGGTGAATTACACTAATTGATTTTTCACTGTTTAAGCCAATTTTTCTTTACTGGGATAAACCAACTTGCTCATGATGCATTACCTTTTTAAGAAATCATTTCACAGACATTTACTTATGATTAAAACTATGAAATGCACTTATAATAAAACAACATGCTCACAAAGAATAACAAAAACAAACTAAAAGAACTGCATTTGTTCATTTAACAACTCAAGAAAATCCATGCAATTCCATATAAAATATTATACTTTCATTTTCACTTCTTTCTTTTAAGAAAGAAAAATATCTATTACTTTAGATTGATTTTGCACAAATAAAATGTTTCTTCCCTTTTTAGTGTCTAAAATCATATGCCCAAAAACATATTAATTTTTTGGTATAAATTTTGTTTTTTTCAAATTCTGTAATGTTGATTTAACATATATCTAATTTGGTGTAATAACACTGTTTAAAGATCACGTGTATTGATCCAATTCCATTTACACTGGGGGCAAATGAAATTCTTCCCAAAATATTTATAGGATCTTAAGTTTCTAATGGCTTTTTTTCTATTAGTAATGGAAATTTAACTTTACTAAGAAAAATTAGCAGTCTGTTTTTCTTTGTGTGATTTTGTTTTTCTTTGGTCTTTTTAATACATTGCTTGATTCAATTTCCTAAAATTTTGTTTAGAATTCTGAATCTAAGCCCATTAGTGAGATTGATCTGTAATTTCTATTCTCATACTTACGTTGTCAGATTTTGGCATACAGTTGATACAAGCCTCACAAAATTAGCTCTGGAATGTTCACTCTTTGGGTAAGCTCTAGAATAATTTGTGTAACACTGAACAAATATGTTCTTCAAATATTTGGTAGAACTTGCCAGTAGAACTGCCTGAGCCTAGAGGTTTATGAGAATATTTTTAACTACTGATAAAATAACTCCTATGATTTTAGGGCTATTTGTATATTCTAATTATTCTTGAAACAATTTTAACAAATTTTATATATTTCTATTTTAGAAATTTGTCTACTTAATTTAGATTTTCAAATTTATTTAAATAAGATTAATTCTAAAACGCTCTTAATATCTTTTAAATATCTGGGATATATCTGTATCCCTTTCTTCATTTGTAATGCTGTCCTCTTTTCTTCTTGGCCAGTCGTGCCAAAGCATTGTCAATTTGATTATTTTTTCCTAAGAACCAATTTATGGCTTTATCAGTTCTATAGGATATTACTTACTGTTACTTTAAGTTTTATCTTATTTCCTTCCTTTTCTTTTCTTCTCTTTTTTTGGGTGGGGGCAGGGGGACGGAGGCCTGCTCTGCTGCCCAGGCTGGAGTGCAATGGCATAGTCTTGGCTCACTGCGACCTCTGCTTCCTGGGTTCAAGTGATTCTCATGTCTCAGCCTCTGTAGTAGCTGGAATTACAGGTGCCCACCACCACGCCTGGCTATTTTTTTTTTTATTTTTAGTGGATACGGAGTTTAACCATGTTGGCCAGGCTGGTGTTGAACTCCTGACCTCAAGTGATCCGCCCACCTCGGCCTCCCAAAGTGCTAAGATGACAGGTATGAGCCACCGCGCCTGATCATTTCCATTACTTGGGCTTATCCTGCTACTCTTTTGGGGATTTCTTAAATTAGAAGAAATTTCAGTCATTAATTTTTGACCTTTCTTCTTCTTTAATATCCTTTAATATATGCATTCTAAGGCTGTAAATTTCTCTCTAAAGTTTGTCTTTAGCTTCCCTCCACAGATTTTGATCTGGAGTATTTTCATTATTGTTTAGTTCAAAATACTGTCTAATCTCAGTTATTTCTACTTCTGTCTAGGATGTAGAAAGTTGTGAAGAGTGTTACTTTCACTCAAACCAGAAGAAAAAAACAGATACAGTCAGTGCAGTGGCTCACGCCTGTAATCCCAGCACTTTGGGAGGCCGAGATGGGTGGATTGCTTAAGGCCAGGAGTCTTAGACCAGGTTGGGCAACATAGTGAAACCCCATGTCTACAAAACATACAAAAAAATTAGCTGGGCATGGTGTCTGGCGCATGTGGTCCCAGCTGCTCAGGAAGCAAGACTGAGGCAAACGGATAGTTTGAGCCTGGGAGGTGAAGGCTGCAGTGAGCCATGATTGCACCACTGCACTCCAGCTTAGGGGACAGAGTAAGACCCTGTTTAAAAAAAAAAAAAAAAAAAAAAAAGAGAAAAAGAAAGGAAAATTTAAAAAAGGAAAAAGCTAGATACACTACAAAATTATAACTTTTTCAAACCCATCAGAAAACTGGTCACAGTCTGAATTCCAAAAATGAATGGGCCTTTCCAAGGAGAGAAAGGACAAGTGCACCGGTTCACTGGTGGCAGAGCATGGGTGGGAGCAGAGGGAATAGGTAAGGAGAAAGCAACTAAGGGCCAGGTGGGTCTGGGATGTTAGTCTGGAATAGCTGGGGGCCCCAGGCATAGTGGGAGCTTGCACTCACTCACAGGCTCTTTTCCATGAGCCTTCACTGGGCACTAAAGAGAAAGATTGGGCTCCTTTATGTTATCTACTCTCATTGACTGTGGGTGGGACTTGTGGCTTGCCGCTTTAGGACACTGCAAAGGTGATGCATTTCCTTTCTGTGATTACATTACACAAGGTCGTTGCCTCTATTTTGCTAACAGACTTGTCAGACTCTCTTGCTAGCTTTGAGGAAGGAAGCAGCCATGTTGTGAGCTGCCCTGTAGAAAGGCCTGTGTAGCAAGGAACTGAGGGCAGTTTCCAGTGGACAGTGAGCAAACTGAGACCCAGAGTCCTGAGGCTGCCAAAAATAGAACCCCGCCATTATGCATACAAGTGAGCTTGGAAGCTAATTCCAGACTCCCAAGTCACTTCTAGTCTGGAACTCATGGTTTAAAGCTTTTGGGATTACCAAAAGGGCTGGCTTTTGTTTATCAATTATCAGTGATGATATTTTCTCTCCACTTCTTCCCAGTGCCATGCAACATTCCCTGAAGTCCTCTCTGTGTGTTTGCATACATATTGGGATGGTGTGTTTATTTTTTTCTCTCTACAGTGAGGCCATAGCCCTAGAGTGAGGAATCCCCAATGTAATGGGCCAATTCTCCCATTAAATTTACCAGTTTTAGAGTTCTTTACACTTTGTCTTCCGTCTCCAACTTCAGCAAGCTGTGAAAACCAACTTAAGCTTAAGTTTGCCAAGTTAGGCAATGTTCTTGGGAGAGATGTGATTTTAATAGTCTTTGAGTCCCTTCTTTCACTTTCATATTTGGCCTAGTAATTCTTTACTATTTTACCATAGTTGAATACTTTTTAGAATACATTTTAAAATATATTTTATTCTATATTTCACTTATTTTCTTCTCTTTTGTTTTCAAGACGATTTGGGGGTCTAGTAAATACCTAGACAACCATGCTATTGGAGATAGAAACCTAATCTCTTGTTTTCATTCTTTTTTACATAAAATAAGATAGGTGTGTAAAGTTATGAGTTTTCCTTTAAATGCAACTTTAGCCATTTCCCAAAAGTTTTGCTATAAATTGCTCTCCTTTTGTTAATGTCTAAATAAATTATAATCTCTGGTTTTATTTCCTCTTTAATTCAGGGGATATTTTGGAAAGCATTCTTTAATTTTAAAGTGGTTATGAGAGAATACTTGCCCTGGCCAACTTAGGATAAGCTTAGACCTCCCCCGCCCACCCTACTACTACTGTGGCTGGTGCTCTCTAAAAAGTGCCACCTCCTGGCTGGAGGACAACCAACTCGGGTCATTACAGATACTCATGGCAGAACAACCCTGCTGTCAGGAAGGAGAAAACAACAACTTATTCCACTGCCTGCCACATCCTGGCTAACCAGAGGTCCTGAGTCTGTGCACGTGACAACTTCACTGCTAGCATCACCAGCATTTGAGAAAGTCAGCACACTAAGCCTATCTTTAACCAAGGACTCTCACAGAGTCTACTTCACTCCCCTGCCACCTGCGCCAGAGCAGGTGCTGGCGTCCACAGCTGGTAGACCTGAAGACAGCTCACATCACAGGACTCTTTGCAGACATTCTCCAGCATCAGCCCAGGGCCTGGCAGTCCTGCTGGGTGCCTAGACCCAGAAGAGCAAAAAGAATCACTACAGTCTGGCTCTCAGAAAATCCTACCCCTAGGGGAATGGGGAGAGCACCCCATGGAGGAAAAATCCTGTGGGACAAAAGAATCTGAACAGCAGGCCTTGAGTTCCAGAACTTTCCACTGATATAGTCTACCCAAATGAAAAGGAACCAGAAAAGCAATTCTAGTAATATGACAAAAAGGGTTCTATAACACCCACCAAAAGATCACATTAGCTCCCCAGCAGTGGATCCAAATCAAGAAGAAATTTCTTAATTGCCAGATAAAGAATTCACAAGGTTGATTATTAAGCTACTCAAGGAGATACCAGAGAAAGGTGAGAACCAACTTAAATAAATTTTTTTAAAAATATAAGATATGGTTGAAAACTTCTCCAGGAAAATAGATATCATAAAGAAAAAATAATCACAACCTCTGGAAATGAAAGGCACACATAGAGAAACACAAATGCTCTGGGAAGTTTCAACAACAGCCTAGACAGGTAGCAGAAAGAATTTCAAGAGCTCAGAGACAGGGCTTTTGAATTAACTCAATCAGACAAAGACAAAGAGAAAGTAATTTTTAAAAATGAGCAAGGCCTCCGAGAAATTTGGAATTATGTGATTTTTTGTTTTGTTTTGTTTTGTTTAGAGACGAGTTTTGCTCTGGGTGCCCACACTGGAGTGCAATGGCATAATCTCAGCTCACTGCAACCTCTACCTCCTGGATTCAAGCAATTCTTCTGCCTAGTCTCCCTAGTAGCTGGGATTACAGGTGGATGCCATGACGCCCAGCTAAATTTTGTATTTTTAATAGAGATGGAGTTTCACCATGTTGGTCAGGCTGGTTTTGAACTCCTGACCTCAGGTGATCCACTCGCCTTGGCCTCCCAAAATGCTGGGATTACAGGCGTGAGCCACCCCTCCTGGTGGTTTGTTGTTGTTGTTTGTTTGTTTTTGAGATAGTCTTGCTTTATCACCCAGGCTGGAGTGCAGTGGCATGATTTCGGCTCACTGCAACTCGGCCTCTCAGGTTCAAGCAATTTTCATGCTTCAGCCTCCCGAGTAGCTGGGATTACAGGTGTGCACCACCACATCCAGGTAATTTTTGTATTTATAGTAGAGATGGGGTTTTGCCATGTTGGCCAGGCTGGTCTCAAACTCCTGGCCTCAAGTGATCCTCCTGCCTTGGTCTCCCAAAGTGCTGGGATTACAGGTGTGAACCACCGTGTTTGGCCCTGGAATTATGTTAAATGGCCACACCTAAGAATAATTGGTGTTTCTGAGGAAGAAGAGAAATCTAAAAATTTGCAAAACTTATTTGATGGAATAATTGAGGAAAACTTCCCTGGCCTTGCTATAGATCTAAACATCCAAATACAAGAAGCTCAAAGAACACCTGGGAAACTCATCACAAAAAGATCATCACTTAGGCACATAGTCATCAGGTTATCTTAAGTCAAGACAAAGGAAAGTAAGAGCTGTGAGACAAAAGCATCAGGTAACCTATAAAGGAAAATCTATCAGATTAACAGCAGATTTCTCAGCAGTAACCTTACAAGCCAGAAGGGATTGGAGTCATATTTTTAGCCTCCTGAAAAAAAAAAAATTGTCAGATTTTGTAAAATTTTGAAAAGAAGGGAGAAGGTCCAAATAAACTCAATTAGAAATGAAACAGGAGATGTTACAACCAATATCACAGAAATATAAAAGATCATTCAAGCCTATTATGAACACCTTTACATGCACAAACTAGAAAATCTAGAGGAGATGGATAAATTGGTGGAAATATACAACCGTCCTAGATAGCAGAAAAAAATAGAAACTCTAAATAGACCAATAACAAGTAGCAAGATTGAAACAGGAATTTAAAAATTGCCAGCAAAAAAAAAGTACAGGACCAGATGGATTCACAGCTGAATTCTATCAGAAACTCAAAGAATTGATACCAATTTTACTGAAACTATTCCAAAAGATAGAGAAAGAGGGAATCCTCCCTTAATCATTCTATGAAGCCAGGATCACCCTAATACCAAAAGCAGGAAAGGACATAACAAAAAAAGGAAACTACCGACTAATACCCCCAATGAACATGCAAAAATCCTCAACAAAATACTAGCTAACTGAATCCAACAGCATATCAAAAAGATAATATACCACAATCAAGTGGGTTTCATACCAGGAATGCAGAAATGGTTAATATACACAAGTCAATAAATGTGCTACATCACATAAACAGAATTAAAAATAAAAAATCATATGATCATCTCAATAGATGCAAGAAAAGCACTTGACAAAGTCCAATACCCCTTTGTCATTAAAACCCTCAGCAAAATCAGCATAGAAGGGACATATCTTAAGGTAATAAAAGCCATCTATTACAAATCCACAGCCAACATTATACTGAACAGGGAAAAGTTGAAAGCATTCCCCCTGCTAACTGGAACAAGACAAAGATGTCCACTTTCACCACTTCTGTTCAACGTAGTACTGGAAGTCCTAGCCAGAACAATCAGAGGAGAAAAAAATAAAGGGCATCAAAATTGGTAAAGAAGTTAAACTGTTATTGATCACCAATGATATGATTGTACACCTAGAAAACCCTAAAGACTTATCCAAAAAGCTCCTAGATCTGGTAAATTAATTCAATAAAGTTTCAGGATACGCAAATCAGTAGCACTGCTATACACCAACAATGACTGAGATCAAAGCTGAGAATCAAATCAATAACTCAATCTCTTTTACAATAGCTGTAAAAAAATAAAATACTAGAGATATACCTAACCAAGGAGGTGAAAGACCTCTACAGGGAAAACCACAAAACACTGCTAAAATACATCGTAGTTGACACAAACAAATGGAAAGACGTCCCATGCTCATGGATGGGTAGAATCAATATTGTGAAAATGACCATACCACCAAAAGCAATCTACAGATTTAATGCAATTCCCATCAAAATACCATCAGCATTCTTCACAGTATTAGGGAAAAAATGGTAAAATTTATACCCAAAAAGAGCCCAGATAGCTAAAGCAAAGCTAAGCAAAAAGAACAAATCTGGAGACATCACACAATTTGACTTCAAACTATATTACTAGGCTATAATTCCCAAGACAGCATGGTACTGATATAAAAATAGGCATGTAGACCAATGAAACAGAATAGTGAACCCAGAAATAAAGCCAAATACTTACAGCCAACTGATCTTCAATGAAGCAAACAAAAACATAAAGTGGGGAAGGGACACCCTATTCAACAAATGGTGCTGGGATAATTGGCAAGCAACATGTAGAAGAATGAAACTGGACCCTCATCTCTCACCTTATACAAAAATCAAACTCAAGATGATCAAACACTTAAATCTAAGGCCTGAAGCCGTAAAAATTCTAGAAAATATCATCAGAAAAGCTCTTCTAGACATTGGCCTAGGCAAAGAGTTCATGACCAAGAACCCAAAAGCAAATGCAACAAAAGCAAAAATAAATAGATATGACCTAATTAAACTAAAAAGCTTCTGCACAGCAAAACAAATAATCAGCAGAGTAAACAGACAACCCTCAGGGTGGGAGAAAATATTCACAAATTATGCATCTGACAAAGGACTAATATCCAGAATCTACAAGGAACTAAAATAAATCAGCAAGAAAAACAAATAATCCCATAAAAAGTGGCCAAATTATATGAATAGACAATTCAAAATAAGATATACAAATGGCCAATAAACATGTGAAAAAATGTTCAACATCACTCATTATCAGGGAAATACAAATTAAAACCATAATGAGCTACCACCTTATTTATGATTTTTAATTATGGCAAGAATGGCCATAATTAAAAAATAAAAAAATAGATGTTGGCATGGATGTAATAAAAAGGAAACACTTTTTTACACAGCTGGCGGGAATGTAAACTAGTACAAACACTATGGAAAACAGTATGGAGACTTCTTAAGGAATTAAAAGTAGAACTACCATTTGATCCAGCAATCTACCCAGAGAAAAAGAAGTCATAAGACTCTTGCTTGCACATGTTTATAGCAGCAGAATTCACAGTTGCAAAATTATGGAACCAGTCTAAATGTCCATCAACCAACGAGCAGTCTAAAGAACATGTGATTATCTATCTATCTATCTGTCTGTCTGTCTGTCTGTCTGTCTATCTATCTGGAATGGAATACTACTTGGCCATAAAAAGGAACAAAATAATGGCATTCACCGCAACCTGGATGGAGTTGGAGACCATCACTCTAAGTGAAGTAACTCAGGAACGGAAAACCAAATATCGTGTGTTCTCACTTCTAAGTGGGAGCTAAGCTATGAGGACACAAAGGCATAAGAATGATACAATGGACTGTGGGGAAATGACAGAAAGGGTGGGAGGGAGGTGAGAGATAAAATACTACACACTGGGTACAGTGTACACTGCTCAAGTGATGGGTGCACCCCATTCTCAGAAATCGCCACTAAAGAACTTATCCATGTAACCAAAAACCACCTGTTTTCCAAAAACTATTGACATAAAATTTAAACAAAAATGAAAAATAAAGTGGTTGTGTTTGTGTTTTTATTATGTTTCTATATACTTCCGTTGATTTCTAACTTAATTGAACTTGGGGCAGAGATGTGGCCTGTAAAATATTTAAGTTCTGAAATTTATTAAAATTTTCTTTGAGCCATTTTTTAATGGATATTCTATAAGCAGTTGAAAGTAAATGTGTCTTTGTTTTTAGAAACGTGTGTAAACAGGGATAACACTTATGGTTGAAATACTTTAAATGAACGTGCTTTTCTCTTTTACATTTCCATATGTGTGCTCTTCTTCCACTCCTCAGAGTAATCCATTGCCTTAGGCAGGTATTTGGATAGTTAAAATAGGCATAAAAAGAAAAAATTGCAGTTTATGCTCAGCTTTTTTCACCAAAATGGGATTTTTTTAAATCTAAGTTAATACAATATTCGTTACATATGAGGTTTTGACCAAAGAGAAAAAGGATTTTCCAAATTCCTTATGCTTCAATAGCATATCCAAAGCCAGGTCCAGGGGATTTTCATGCTGCCTTTGCAGTTGGCCATGAGTAGATAGAACTAAATTGTGAAGTCTTGGCTAGGAGATTTTTTTTTCTGTCTTGTCTCATCTTGTGTTTTAGAAAAAGGATAAGATGTGTATTCTAACAACTTTTCTTCAGGTTGAAATCTAGGACAGTGGTTTTGAGTCTGATACTGGTTCTGGTGATAGGGTATGGGAGTAACAGGATGTCAGGAAAACTGGAATCAGTGATCCTGTGTCCGTTTCTCCATCTGGAACTCTTGGAGGTATCTGCCACAAAATTTGGTCTCCTCCTCATCATGCAGGGAAGAGTTGGACTACCACAAGTATAAGTATGGTTCCATGGTGAAGGTAGGCAGAGAAAGAGCATGAGTTAGACACTGTGCCTCTCTCAACTTCTATGTGGTATGGAAGGGAGTGAGAAGTTCCTGTGCACCCTCAGGATGGCTGGCTTCCAGAGTGAGTGTTGAGCTGTCCCCTCTACAGAGGCTGCAGGTGGACAGCCTACACTAGGGTACTGGTGTTGGTTTGACTGAAAGAATGTGCACTCAGTGACTGCCTGCTATGGTCTAATATTTGTCTTGTCCCGAAGCTGACAGTATAAGGAGGAGGGGCCTTTAGGGAGGTCATGAGGGTTGGGCCCTCATGAATGGTATTAATGCCCTTATGATATAGGCTCACTAATTCTTTCTCCTGCTTGATCAATTCTGCTATTAAAGGACTCTGATGCATTCTTCAGTATGCCAATTGCGTTTTTCAACCCCAGAATTTCTCCTTGATTCTTTTTAATTATTTCAATCTCTTTGTTAAATTTATCTGATAGAATTCTGAATTCCTTCTCTGTGTTATCTTGAATTTCTTTGAGTTTCCTCAAAACAGCTATTTTGAATTATCTGTCTGAAAGGTCACATATCTCTGTTTCTCCATATGATTGGTCCCTGGTTCCTTATTTAGTTCATTTGGTAACATAATGTTTTTCCTCGATTGTCTTCATATTTGTAGATGTTTGTCTGTGTCTGGGCATTGAAGAGTTAAGTATTTATTGTAGTCTTCACAGTCTGGGCTTGTTTGTACCTCTCCTTCTTGGGAAAGTTTTCCAGATATTTGAAAGGACTTGGGTGTTGTGATCTAAGCTGTATCTGCTTTAGGGAGTACACCAAGCCTAGTTACACTGTGGTTCTTGCAGACTCTCAGAGGTACAACCTTGATGGTCTTGGACAAGATCCAGGAGAAATGCCAGGCAGATAATTGCTCTCTTTCCCTTACTTTCTCCCAAACAAACAATCTCTCTCTCTCTTTCCTTCTCTCTCTCCTTCCTTCTCTCTCTCTCTCTCTCTTTCTCTTCTCTCTTTCCTTTTCTCTCTGTCTCTCTCTTTCTGTCTCTCTCTCTGTGTCTCTCTCTGTCTGTCTCTCTCTGTTCTGAGCTACCTGAAGCTGGAGGTGGAGTGATGCAAACACCCCTCTGACCACCACCACTGTGACTGCTGTGGGTCAGACCTGAAGCCAGCACAGCACTAGGTCTCACCCAAGACCTGCTGTATCCACTGCCTGGTCACGGCCTATGTTTGGTCAAGGCTCTGGCACTCTACAATCAGCAGGTGGCAAAGCCATCCAGGCCTATGTCCTGGCAAGTTCCGCTAGTCTCTGGTTCCTCCAGTTTCTGGTTGGGTCCAGAGGTGCCATCTGCCTGGTACTTCATGAGCCTTTTCAATCTGAAAACTTTTTTGGTTCAGGGAAGTTTTTTCTTCTTCTTCTTTTATAATTGCATCTTCTCTATCATTCTTTTTTCCATCTGGAATTTTTATTTTTCCCATGTAGGACTTTTGGATATGCCTTCCATGTCTCAACCTTTCTAATTTCCCTTTTTGGGGTAATTTTTCTTAGGGATGTGAGATAGTGTCTCCTTTCTATGTTCAATCACTATCCTTTCAGCATTGTCCATTTTTAAAGTACAGAAAGGTCATGAGAATAGTACCAAATATTCCTTTACCTAGTTTCACTATTTGCTTACATTTTACCCCATTTTCTATGACATTTTAAATGGGGAATCGTGTTTTTAATTTCTGTTTATTCATAGGTAGCTTTTAGTATTTGTTGCTATCATGAATGAGAATTTTTTTCTTTACATTTTCTAATTTGTCATGTTTCACATATGTGAAACTTGCTGGGGAAATAATTATCTAGTAATCTGACTTTTTATCAAACTTTCTTATTAATCCTAGGTTTTCCAGTTGATTCTTTTGTATTTTCTCAATAGATGATCATATCATCTGCAAATAATGACAATTTTAGATTTTTCTTTCTGATAATTGAACCCCCTATTTCTTTTTCTTGTGTTATTATTTCAGTGAGGGCCTTCAGAGTAGTGCTGAATAACACCACTGATCTTTCTGGTTTTGTTCTTGATCTTAATGGGCTTTTCCAAGAAATTGAGAAATGCCACCAGTTTTTCACCATAAAACATGATATTTACTATTAGTTTTCGAAAGGTATTCCTTCTCAAGTCAAGAAAATTTCATGTAGTCCTAACTTAGAGGTTTGGTCAATAATAGATGTTAAATTTTATCAAATCTCATTTTTCTATGCATCAGAATAAGCACATAGTTTTTTCTCATATAATTTATTAACATAGTATATTAATAAATTTCCTAAATTTTAGCCATCTTGAAATAATGCTAATTGCTCAAAGCATATTCATCTTTTATCATACTATTACATTTAACTTGCTAATTATATCTATATCATATGTGATGTTGAGCCATGACCTTTCTTCTCCCGACTCTCCTGGTTTAAGTTTCTCCCAACTTTTACTATGGCCTTAAACATATTTTAAATAAAATAAAAATATAGCAGGATAAAGTTTTGAGGGGTTAATGAACCTCAAGGCGGCTAAATCTAGAGAGTTAAATGAAAAGTGATGATAATGAAAGGCATACATCTCCTTCCTGTTCTCACTTTGTTAAAACATAATCTTTAAACATACCAGCCTATTTTAAGACATCAGTTACTCAGGGCTTCATAGACGTTGAGCTTAAGGATAAAGAATTGTCATTTCAGAAGTGTCAAAGCCTTAGATTTGCAAAGTACTTAAAAATTTATATAGCTTATAAAGTCAAATAGGGCTAAAAGTGATATATAAAAAATAGTAATCACCACCATTGCTGCCCCTGCCTCCACACCCCTCAAAGGCATCTGCTTAATGTTTCTTCTGTTACTTATCACCATATTTCCAAATAATAAATATGTACTGCCCTCTCTTGAGTCATCAATTTCTGTATTCCCTGTTGTTTTCCTATTATGGCAGTTGAGGATTTTAACTTTCTAATATTTCCTACTCTTCTCCCTATTCTCTCAAAATAGTTAATTTTTTGTGTTAAATTCTTAATTGTTTTATGTTCAGGATATCTTGCACACTGCTGAGTTGAGTGGTTACTATAATTACATTTTCTTTCCTATAAGATACTTTGATTTTCTTGTAGTTATTCATTGCCTCATTTTTTCATTTGTTTAGTTTTTACTGAACGTATTGCTAAGTCTTCCAATATTTCCCAAGAGCTTTGTACAGTGCCTCAGGATAATTTCCTACACAGTCAAACCTGTTGAACAGCCTCCCCTTTCTACATTTCTCCTGCAGATCCACTCTGTTGCTTTTCTAGCTTGCAGCATAGCTCTCATCCTAGGAATCCCCTGGTTACTTTTCTGTGGTGGAAGCACTGTTTCCCAGTTTTATGTTTTCTTTCTTGGTTTAGTCCTTCTTTTTGATGGAGCGCATACACAAGTAGCTTCTTGAGTTTTGAGACTTTACGTAAATATGTTTATTATGTCCTCATGCTTGATTTGTCAGGGCATGTCATTCTAAGTAGAAGTTAATTTTGTGGCCATTGTTGCTTTTACTCCTGGTTTCCAGTGTTACTGTTGATATGTCACTGTCATTTTCTTATTCTCAATGCTTTGTGTAAATGTTGTTTCTCTCTGGAAATTTTCAGGATCTTCTTCTCTCTGGTAAGAATAAGTAATATTGTGAATGATAATTATGTGAATTATGTGTCCAATAGCTGTTCTTCTCATTTTGTAGATTATTCAGCTATTTGTTCCTCAAACAGCCCATGAGGTTGTTGATGCTATAATTATCCCCACTTTACAGAAGTAGAAACCACAGCACAGAGAGATTAGGTTATTTTCCTAGGGAAACACAGCTAGTAGGTGATGTATCCAGAATTTATATCCGGTCAATCTGACTCCATGTTCTTAACTATAATTCTTAGCTTCTCCAAGAGGGCAAAGTAACCAAAGGAACTTCCCAATAATGCAGTTTCAGACACCCAGTACAGTTGGTAGGGATTAATACCATACAGGGAGTTTAGGTTCTTGACTTATGCACAAGGTCAGTACTAATGATGAAGCAGTTTCTCTCTATACTACAGGGTCTTGGACATTTCCTAACAGAAACAGGCCATCAACACTTTTTACGGTCAGCAAGCAAGCAGCTTCCAAAAGCAGAACAGGTATAAGTTTCAGCATGGTCTTGAGCCATTTGCAGCCAAAGAGACAACTTGCAGAGGGTGACTGGTCATCTGCAAGGCTGACCCAGCTTGACTCTTATCAACAACAAGCACTCCTCTTTATGAAATCTTGAGGGTATCTGGGACCCAGATGCTGCCAGATGTTCAGGCCTTTGTCTTCTGTATTTACTGCAGTCGTAGCGACTTTCCTCTTCTTACCTCCTAGAATACCGCTGTGGATACCAATTATTGGGATGTGATCAATATCTACTGAGTGATAGATAGTAGATACTATATTTTTTTTTGGTTAACTTTCCACACATTTACATCTTCCTAGTTAGACTCTGGGCAGAACTATCTAATACATCTTCTTACCCTTCGTGGTGACAAATAAATGACATGCAGATATATATGTATGAATACACACACAGCGTGTGCATACACTGTTCAAAAGCTCTTGATCATAAAGGTAATATATCTTCATGTTTAACAAAGTTAAAACAGTGCAACAAAGAAAACGAAAGTTAAATTTTCTTAATTATTTTGAGTCTCCCAAACCATTCCTTTCATTCCCTACCTTCTCACTCTCTGTTCCCACTCCATAAAAGGAGCAATAATTACTTATGTGGGTCTTTCAAGAAATTTTCTATGCATATAAGGGCATATATATTATAAAATATATTTTAATACAAATGAGATTATGTTATGCATACAGTCCTGAAACTTGATAATTTTACTTGTTTTTGTTTTGTTTTATTTTGCTTTGTTTTTGAGACAGTCTCGCTCCACCGAGGCTGGAGTGCAGTGGTGCGATCTCGGCTCACTGCACCTCTGCCTCCCAGGTTCAAGAGATTCTCATGCCTCAGTCTCCCAAGTAGCTGGGATTACAGGCACGTGCCACCACGCCCTACTAATTTTTTGTATTTGTAGTAGAGATGGGGTTTCACCATGTTGACCAGGCTGGTTTTGAACTCCTGACATCAAGTGATCCGCCTGCCTTGGCCTCCCAAAGTGCTAGGATTACAGGTGTGAGCCACCGCATCCGGCCTACTTGTTATATTCTTAACATCTTTTTATAGTTGCAAATTCCTTTTTTAACAGGTGGGTAGTAGTCCGTTGTATAAATCTGTTTTATTAGCCAGTCATCTATTGATGGGCATTTACATTCTGTCAAGGGTTTTTTTTCTATTACAATTAATGTTACAGTGAAAGTCATTGTGAAAACATCTTTAACACTTATGTGAGTGTATTCATAAATAAATTCATTGACGCAGAGCTGCTGCCTTAACAAGTATGTGCATTTAATATTTTGATAAGTAAAGCCACATTTAGTTACGAAAGTTAGGCCAAACTATACTAATATAAACAGTATCTGAGAGGACCTGTTTTTTCCCTATCGTATTTAGCTCCAAATCATATAGCTATTTTATACTTCTTCATCTAGCATGAGGAAAATTTGCATCTCTTTGCTATTTTAATTACTCTAATCGCTGTTGAAATTGAGCATATTTTCAGATATTTGTTGACCACTGGTCTCACTTTTGCAATGAGCTGACATTACATATCCTCTGTCCACTTTATGATGGGTTGTCCATTGGTTAGTTTGTATGGTTTAGTTTTTTGTTTGATTTGTAAGAAGTTTGTGTGTTTTTGGTTTTTGGTTTTTAGGATATTAATAAAATTAGCCTATTCATTGCTATATCTGTTGCCAATAGTTTTCTTGGTTTGTTGTCTTTTTTTTTTTTTTTTTTTTTTTTTTTTTGAGACAAGGTCTCACTCTGTCTCCTAAGAGTTCAGTGGCATGGTCTTGGCTCACTGCAACTTCCACCTCCCTGGCTCAGGTGGTCCTCCAGCCTCAGCCTCCTGAGTACAGCCGGGACTACAGGTGCACACCGCCATGCCTGGCTAATTTTTGTATCTTTAGCAGAGACAGGGTTTCACCATGTTGCCGAGGGTGGTCTCGAATTCCTCGGCTCAAGCTATCCACCCTCATCAGCCTCCCAAAGTGCTGGGATTACAGGCGTAAGCCACCGCGCCCAACTGCCTATTGTCTTTTAACCTAGTTTCTTGTTTGCCTTTTAACTTTGTTGGGGTGTGTGTGTGTGTGTGTGTGTGTGTGTGTGTGTGTGTGTAGGTGGGGATGTATACGAATTAAAGCAGCTGAAAAGAGTAGAGGGATCGTTTAAAGCCCCTAAACACATTGGAATGAAGAGAATAATGGAGCAGGAAAAGAAACAAAGGAACTTTCGAAGCTCTATTGCTCCTGTGCCTTTTCTCTTTCCACAAGAGTCCTAAGACTGAGGCAGCAGCCAGGAAGCAACCGATGTCCTGTTGCTGAAACTCCTGTCTATATAGTTTTTAGTGAAAAAAAGACAATAAAAATAATCTTTTAAAAATGCATTGTTTGATAATAGATAGTGTCCCCCTTAAAAAGAAAAAAAGACGAGGGGATACCCAGAATTGGATGACAAATTAATATGCAACTTGTCCATGCCAACTCTTCCAGCCAGCTTAATTCTCATCAGCCACTATAATTTATTAACAGTGAGGTGAGAAAAGACATGAATCAGCTTAATGTAATATAAGTAGGGCGTTGCCATAGCAACAAGATGCAGTCTGTTTTCTACTATTTATGTATGGTTTATTTTCTCCAGAGTCTCTGAGTTATTGCTTGAAACAAATGGCATGAGAAACATCTTGTTCTGCACACCCCCACCTGGCCCCTCAGCATGTAATGTGTATATAAAACCACATTTTTTTTGTAAGAGAAAAAACAAAAGCACTTGAATTTTTAAAGATTGTATTTATAGAAAAAAGGCTAACTACATAGTTTCCAATCCACTGTGGTTTTGCAGAACTCAAATGTTTTTTATTTTTGTTTTTTATTTTCACCTCTGAGACACACGATTCCTCATTGAAACCTCTGGGAAAAGACCCAAAACACATGCTGGAAGCAAACATGAGGCTAGTACTGCTTCTCAAAGGAAACATTCATGTTCTCTACCTAGACTTCATGACTGGCTAGAGCCAACTCCCCACAAAGAAGGAGTGAGCAGACTAAGCCTGGTGACAATTTTTTATTTTACTCAATCTCAAATATTCAGAAGAGAAGCCCCCATCCAGGCAGGAAATCAGGGCCTGAGTTTGTGACACTCTGTCTCCTTGTGGAGGGTACTACCAATACTTACAAAATCATACCCACCAATAAGCAGCCCCACTCCTGGCCTGAAGCCCCCTGGATAGAAGACCACATGCCATGAAGGATTCCCATAATTTTTCCAATTCTGCACTTTGCTCTGAGGATGTAGAATTTAGAGTTTTTAGTTCAAAGATGGGCATGGTCATCTCCAGGTCACAGAAAACATCAAGGTTTCAGTTGTGCAGGAAAGGAAACAGCAGAGTCACTCAGCCACTCTCTTTCCTCATTGCAACTGCCAATTCTTATCATCATTGCTCCCATGCATTAAAAGGACAGGGGGAAGCATACAACGAAGGGGAAATTTAACTCTCAGTACCTTCACTCTGCACAAATTTGGTGTTTATTTGGATCTTGACGTTGCGCTGATCAGATCCGCATAGTCCCATTAGCCATCAACCCCATGGCTGCAGGCTGGAGTTGGAGATGCCTGGAAATGACCAGCAGCTCTCACCTCCCATGAAAGTGGCCTCCAGACCCCAGATTCTAAGATGCTCACCTTGAAGATCCCAAGATGCTCCTCCACTGCACAGGTCTGAAAAGAAGGGAAATGGAGGGAGAGTATTATGACCACTTCTGGGCCACCTTTGTATCCAGAAAAGGCCTTTCCCCTACCCCATCTTCTACTGGAGAGAGTGGGCAGGATGCAGGCTGTCATAGGAAGTGAATTGGAGCAGTTTTGGGTCACCCAACCTCAGGAGTCCCTAGGATCTAGACATCACCCTGCGATGCTTCCATCATTGATAACCACTAAGATCTATCAATAAAGAGGCCATCTCATTCAACCTACACTGGAATCTTTGAATCATTTCCTTCCTCTAATGCATTGAAGCAGTGGAGTAATTTCTTTGTTTTTTATTTTTTAGGTATAACTTACAGTAAAGTGCACAAATCTTACGTGTTCAGCTTGAAGAATTTTTACTCAGGTATATAGCCATAACCACCTATCAGACCAAGATATAGAACATTTCCAACACTTCAGAAGATTCCTTTGTGCTCCTTTCCAGTCTACACTCCTCCAAAGGTACATACAACTCTTTTTTTTTTTTTTTTTTTTTTTTTTTTTTTTTTTGAGACAGGTGTCTCATTCTCATTGCCTAGGCTGGAGTACAGTGGTGCAATCATGGCTCACTGCTTCAGCTTCCTGAGCTCAGTGATCTTCTCATCTCAGCCTCCTAAGTAGCTAGGACTACAGGCATGCACCACTATGCCTGGCTAATTTTTTTGTACTTTTAGTAGGGACAAGTTTTCACCATGTTGACCAAGCTGGTATCAAACCCCTGGACTCTCTGCCTGCTACAGCCTCCCAAAGTGCTGGGATTACCAGCTTGAACCCCTGCACCTGGCAAAGGGTACATACTATTCTAACTTATATCATCAGTTAGTTTTTTTGTTCTTAAACCTCATGTAAATGAAATCATACAGTATAAACTTTTTTGTATCTGGCTTCTTTTGCTCAGCATAGTATCTGTGAGTAATATCCATGAATGATATTATGTGAGTAATTTATTCATTTTTAGGTTCATATTGCTCTATGCATATTCTATGTTATGTTTATCCATTCCCTATTGATGAACATTTGAGGGTTTCCAGTTTGGGACTATTGTGAATAAAATTCTGTAAATATTCTTATACATCTCTTTTGATAAGCATGTGCAATTCTATAGAGTTAAATTGTTGAATCATAAGGTAGGTTTAGTAGTTACTTTCCAAGTTTCCAAAGTGATTGAACCAATTTACACTCCCAACACATGCTTGCCAACACTTGGTATGGTTAGTCTTTCTAATTTTAGCCTTTCTGGTGGGTGAGTAGTAATATCTCATTGTAGCTTTAATCTGCATTTTCCTGATGCATAATCATGTTGAGAACTTTTTCCAAGCAGAAGGCCCTGGATGCCCTATGAGGCCTGCACTTCCCCAGCAAGTATCCCCATTCCTGAGAGAGTGACACATTTAATAACAAATAAAAACCACAATGACACATAGAGAAAGAGACCACAGAATAAAGGCAAAGGCATTTTTCCCGTAAAGGAAAATAAAACGGGGGGCCTGCATTTTCATTTTGCACAGGACCCTACTAATTGTGTTCCTGGACTCCACCCTCCACCAGCTGAACCCAGATCTGGGTAGGGTCTGGGATTCTGCGTGTTTATCAAGATGCCAAAATGATTAGTATGCCCATTCTTCATACTCTCCAATCAGCATATAAATATGTTCAATTCTTATGAGCTCAGAAAACAAACAAGCAAACCAACAAACAAAACCTTCAATATGAGCTCTCTCCCATGCCCTTCACTGCACACTTGATAGGGTCATCTCTATGCACTGCCTTCCTTTCTCCTCCATCCAATCCTCAGCCCACAGCAAACTGACTTTAGTTGATACCATTCCATAGAAACTGCTCTTGCCACCGGGCATGGTGGGTCATGTCTGTAATCCCAGCACTTCAGGAGGCCAAAGCAGGTGGATCACTTGAGGTCAGGAGTTCGAGACCAGCCTGGCCAACATGGTGAAACCTTGTCTCTACTAAAAATACAAAAATTAGCTGGATGTGGTGGCAACATAACTGTAGCCCCAGCTGCTCAGGAGGCTGAGTCACAAGAATTGCTTGAATCCAGGAGGCGGAGGTTGCAGTGAGCCGAGTTTGTACTACAGCACTCCAGCCTGGACCACAGAGTGAGACTCAGTCTCAAAAAAAAAAAAAAAAAGCAACTGCTTTTGCCAAGGTCGGCATGTACATTTTAGCCTCAAAATCTCAGGGATATGTTTTAGTTATTGTAATAGGAAGCTTAATTTAAAGTATTTGCTTATTTATTAATATCTCCTTTCACAGCCCCCTTTCCCAATCGGGATCAACTCCTAGTGGCCCAGTTTATACCTGAGATCTTCTCCTCTGGCTGTAGATGATTGGACCAGGGATGGCCACCTGAATTTATTCCAGGGAAATCACTTTCTCTCCCTTTCTCCAGCTCTCTGTCTTCCCCTTTCTCTTTCTCTCTTTCTACCTTTCTCCCCCCTCCATTTCCTCCTCACTTTTCTTCCCTCTATCTCTTTCCTTTCCTCTTTTCTTCTCTTCCTCTTTCCTACCCTTGCTCTGGAATTGGGATTCTAGTTTAATCTGAGCAAGTTTTTGAACCAGAAAAGCCATACCGCCAGAACCATAGGTGCCATTTTCCAGTTCCTATGTACCCTCATGAACCAATGAAGGATGCCTGTAGAAAGAAGATAATACAGCAGATACACAGAGAAAAGTTTCAAGGGTGCTAAGAGCCTTCAGTTCTTGTTTGCAGTCCTTGCTTTTGGGTCCATGAGCTAGTTCTCTACCCTTATAATCTATTTTTTCCTTTGCCTTAACCTTACCCAAATTAGTTTCTGTTACCTGCAACCAAACTGTCCTAATTGATACTATCCTTATTTTTCTCAGTTTCTTGGAAGGGTTGGCTCCTTCTGCATACCCCTTCCTTCTTGACTACTTTGTTTTCTTTACTTGGATGACTCAACTCTCCTGAGTTTCCTACAGCTGCAATCACACCTTCATAGACAGCTGTACTGTATCTTGCTTCTCCCCTAAGTATGCTGTTTCTCAAGTGCTGTTTCTGCTGCCTTTTCTTTCTCATTTTAACACCCCCACTGTCAGCCATTGCATTTATCACCTCTCTTTGATGAGCCCAGCCATCATCAATCTTCTAAGTTCCAGATCTCCCTGCCTACTGCTTGCATGTTCCACACATGCCTCAGACTCACTAAGTCCAAAACCAGAGTCATTATCTCCCTCCCCTCAAGCCTCCACCTTCTCCTGTGTTTTCTGTCTCGGAATGGTACCACCCAACTATTTAACAAAACATCAGGCCATCATCCCCAACCCCTCCCTCTCTCTCCTTCACATCCATCATCCCCTAGCCAACAAGGTTCCCAGTCCTGTCCATTCAATTTCCTAAATATCTCCTGAAAACATCAGTTTTCCTCCATTGTCACTGCCTCTAGGCTAGTTTAGGTTCCATTCTTTCTCCCCAGCTCATAATTGGTCATCTACCTCTAGTGCTGACCTCGTTTTCCCCACCAAGCTCAACTCACTGTCTACATCCAGTGATCTATCAAGAACAAAAATTGGACACACTCTTTCCATGTTTCCAATGTCCCCATTTACCTTGCATTAAAGCCTAGCCTTCCTCATATGGTTTGCAAAGCCCTGCATGAGCTGCCCCTGCCTGTTCTCCAGCCTCAGCTCTCTCCATTCTTAGCATCTGATCATAGGAGGAACTGTATACTTTGGAGTGCACATGCTGTTCCACCCCCCGTCCCCATCACTGTTCTTCTGACCTCCCTCCTCCCTGCTTAACGTGGTTAACTCTTACTCATCATTCAGATCTCAGCTTAAAGTTTCTTTCTGTGGAAGTCTTCCTTGGCCTTCACACCATATATAGCCCTATCACCTGACCATGCTGCATTATAATTGCCTGTTGACTTATATCATCCCATTAAATCTTAAAATCAATGAAGGCAGGGCCATAGTCTTCCCTTCCAGCACAGTGTCTGACCCATAGTAGGGATTAATATTTGTTGATTGAATAAATGAATGCTGGGGCTCTTCAAGTTATTTAACATGGATGGAAGGCAGGTTTAGAGATGGGAGGGGAAAATGAGAATAAGGAATAAGCAAGGGGCAGATATGGAGAAGATCATATTTTAGGCAAAAGTTTGATTCTGTCAGTGAGGGGAAGTGGTTGATGAATTTTATTCCCCAAATATACACTCACTCGAGATGGTCAGTTGCTTTATCTCTTTGCTCCACATCATCTCTGTATTTTGTTTTATGCTGACCTTCTCTCTAAAATTCCATTCCTGGCTGGGCGGGGTGGCTCATGCCTATAATCCCAACACTTTTGGAGGCCAATGCGGGAGGATCACTTGAGCCCAGGAGTTTAAGACCAGCCTGGGAAACATAGGGAGAGCCCTTCTCTTCAAAAAAGTAAAAAAGTTTTACTTCAGTAGCTGAGTAGTCCCAGCTACTCAGAAAGCTGAGGTGGGAGGATGGCTTGAGCCCGGGAGTCCAAGGCTGCAGTGAGTCATGATTGCGTCACCGCACTCCAGGCTGGGAAACAGAGCAAGACACTGCCTCAAAAAATAAAATTCCTTGTTTCAATTACATTTCCCCTGCTTTCTGAAGCTTTCTGTGACTCATCCAGACTCCCCCTTTCTGCCTAGGATTCTACAATATTCTGAGCTGACACTACAAAGTCTGTTACTTGATTGCATTCTGTTTCACTGCATGCTGTCATTTACTGTGGGTCACATCATACTTCTGTAAACCAGCATATAGGGGAGAGTGACTATTAACAAATAAAACAGGTGGGGTGCGGTGGCTCATGCCTGTAATCCCAGTACTTAGGGAGGCTGAGGGGGGGTGGATCACCTGAGGTCAGGAGTTTGAGACCAGCCTGGCCAACATGGTGAAACCCTGTCGCTACTAAAAATACAAAAATTAGCCAGGCCTGGTGGCGGGCACCTGTAATCCCAGCTACTTGGGAGGTTGAGGCAGGGGCATTGCTTGAACCCAGAAGAAAGAGGTTGCAGTGAGCCGAGATTATGCCATTGCACTCCAGCCTGGGTGACAAGAGCAAAACTCCATCTCAATAAATAAATAAATAAGTAAACAAACAAAATAGAATAGAGAACCTGTAAGTAAACATTGCAAAGTGTGTCCAAATAAACATTTTCATTCCAAATAGTCCTCATTCAAAATAATTTTGTAACTCTTCTTTGGAAATGGCCTTCAGATCTCATTCATGAACTGTAGAAGAAATAGATTTGTTGTTTATTGTGACCCTGAGTTTTCAGCCCCAAACAGTATTTACTCAGCTGCCTGATTTTTCAGACTTGATTCCAAATGCTTTTTTTTGAGACAAAGTTTAGCTCTTGTTGCCCAGGCTGAAGTGCAGTGGCACAATCTTGGCTTGCTGCAACCTCTGCCTCCTGGTTCAAGCGGTTCTCCTGCCTCAGCCTCCCAAGTAGCTGGGATTACAGGTGCCCGCCACCACGCCCAGCTAATTTTTGGTATTTTTAGTAGAGACGGGGTTTTGCTATGTTGGCCAGGCTGGTCTCGAACTCCCACAGCAACGTTCAGTCAGAAAATCAGAGCCACTGTAAGTGACATAGAACAAGGGCTTTATATATGGATTAGACTTTACACAATTATGGAATCTGGTAACGATGCTCGTTGCCTCTGCATCTAGTATGGGTCTGAGGTCTCTTTAGACCAGTAGGGTCAACAGTCAGCAAGAAAATCTAACATGAAGTTGGGGAGCATGAGGACAAACTGGACCCCATGTGGGTCTCTCATGGCCTCCTTCCTTGACAATGTGCATGACCTACAGAAACAGCTTTGCGACAGAGCTGCACCATGGATTCTGGCCATGGAGTCAGGGAAGCTGGAACAGGTAATGCAGTAGTATCTCCTTTGAGCCACACTGCTGCCCCAGGCCCACAGGAAGAGCCCCCGGACCAATAATGCATGCAGTCTGCAGCGACAGCTAGCACCCTCCACTAACCTTTAGAACATTATGCTGATGGTTCAATTCCACATTCCAAATCCTGCCTGCAAATTTCTCTCATAATCAACCCTAACCTGGCACTACATACGGAAGAACATTCTGGGACATGTAGTTCAGCTTGGTAAGTTGATGCAGTACAGTACTAGTACAGTTACTAAAATGCAAGCTGACCTCCAAGGGATGAAGGCTTGCCAACATGGAAAGTAGTCAAAAGCAAATGCCGCAGCTTTTGAAGAAACTTTCAATATAAGAGTTCCTAAAAATGTTGGACGCAAGGGTAGAATCTTTGGAGTAAGTAGCAAATGCTTCCAAGAAGGTCAGGTTGACCTCTTTAAAAAAGGAAAATGTTCACTTAGACATACAATATTCTGGTTTCTTCATGAAGGGAATGAACTGAATCTTATTACTTTTTAGCATTCCTTACATTTTCATCATTTTCCTCCTCTGATTCTCACATTTACAGATCTTTTTTATTGTTGTTATTGGTTATGTTTTAGCTCAGCTGAGTTTTATGACTCATTCGTGAGTTGTTCAAAAATCATACAGCGGCCGGGTGCGGTGGCTCATGCCTGTAATCCCAGCACTTTGGGAGGCTGAGGCAGGCAGATCATGAGGTCAGGAGATTGAGACCATCCTGGCTAACATGGTGAAACCCCTTCTCTACTAAAAATACAAAAAAATTAGCTGGGCATGGTAGTGCATGCCTATAGTCCTAGCTACTCAGGAGGCTGAGGCAGAATTGCTTGAAGCCAGGAGGCGGAGGTTGCAGTGAGCCAAGATCACACCACTGTACTGGTGACACAGCAAGACTCAGTCTCAAAAAAAAAAAAAAAAAAAAAAAATACAGAGCAGGCATCCCCAACCCCAGGCCATGGACCAGTGACATCAGGAACCGGGCTGCACAACAGGAGGTGAGTGGCCAGTGAGCATTACTGCCTGAGCTCCACGTCCTGTCAGATCAGTGGTGGCATTAGATTTTCATAGGAGCGCAAATCATAGTGTGAACTGTGTATGTGAGGGATTTAGGTTGTGCACTCCTTATGAGAATCTAATGCATAATGATCTGAAGTGGAACAGTTTCATCCTGAAACAATCCCACCCCTGCTGGTCCATGGAAAAACTGTCTTCCATGAAACCAGTCCCTGGTGCCAAAAAGGTTGAGGAAGGGGAAGTGTCCTGGAGCTAGGTAATTCCTTTTCCCTTCCCAGGGCGGATATTCTTGACATTTTTTCTTATTATGGGATATAATTCCTAGCTAGAGATTTTAGAGTCCATTTTTTCTCTGAGGTCCTTGACCTTCTGGCCTTTCACACAACTAAGCAGGTCTTTTCTTACTTTTTTTTTTTTTTAAGACAAGGTCTCACTTTGTTGCCCAGGCTGGAGTGCAATGGCATGATCAGAGCTTACTGCAACCTCTACCTTCTGGGTTCAAGTGATCCTCCCACCTCAACCTCCCAAGTAGCTGGGACTACAGGTGTGCACCACCAAGCCCAGATAATTTTTGTATTTTTAGTAGAAACAGGGTTTCCCCATGTTGGCCAGGCTGGTCTTAAATTTCTGACCTCAAGTGATCTGCCCACCTCAGTCTCCCAAAGTGCTGGGATTAGAGATGTGAGCCACTGCACCCAGCCAGGTCTTTTCTTATTATATGACATGTCCTGTCCTATTGCTTGTTTTAGCTGTTTCTAAAGGCTTTCTCCATTAATCTTGATGTCTTATAGCAGTCTGTCAAGGCTGCCATAACATAATACTATGGCCTGGGTGACTTATGAGCAACACAAATTTATTTCTCTCCCTTCTAGAGGCTGGAAAATCTGACATCAAACCAGCAGGTTCAGTGTGTAGTAAGGCCCACTTCCTGGTTCATAGCAGCACCTTCTCACTGTGTTTTCACATGCTGGAAGGGGCAAGGGAGCTCTCTGGGGCCTCTTTTATAAGGCCACTAATCCCATTCGTAAGGATTACACTCTCATGATCTAATCCCCTCTCAAAGGCTCCACCTCCAAATATCATCACATTGAGGGTTAGGATTTCAACATGTAAACTTGAGGGGACATAAACATTCAGTATATAGCAGTTGACAATTTAATATGAATGATTCTATTCTTGTCATTCTAGGCAAATCTAGAGGCTGGCAAAAATGTTTTGTGGGTGTAAAATACCTAAATTATAAATGGTATAGTTAATGAATTACATTTCAATCAGTATGCTCTCGATTTCTTTTTCTCATTTCTTGAACAAAGCCCAAAGGCCTTCGGTCTGTAATATGATTCTTAATATATCTGCCACCTTGACCATTGTTGCCTAATTTATGTATTTGTGTTAAAATACACATAGCATAAAATTTACTATCCTAATTATTTTTAAGTGTATGGTTCAGTAGTGTTAAGTGCATTCACTTTGGTGTACAACCAATCTCCAGAACTCTTTTCATCTTGCAAAACTGAAACTCTGTGCTAAACAACAATCCCCCATTTCTCCCTCCCCCCAGCCCTAGGTAACCACTATTCTACTTTCTGTCTATGAATTTGACTACTGTAGGTACCTCATATAAGTGGAATACTACAGAATTTTTTACTTCATGTCTGGCTTATTTCACTTAGCGTAATGCCCTCAAGGTTCATTCATGCTGTAGCATGCATCAGAATTTTCTTCCTTTTTAAGACTAGATAATATTCCATTGTGTGTATATATCACATTTTGTTTATCCATTCATCCATTGATGGATACTTGGTTTGTGTCCATCTTTTGGTTATTATGAGTAACGCTGCTATGGATGTAGGTATACAACTATCTCTTTGAGACCTTGCTTTTTTAATTGTAATTCTTTTGAGTATATACCCAGAGGTGCAATTACAAGATCATATGGCAATTCATTTTTAATTTTTTGAGGATCCACATACTGTTTTTCACAAAAGCTGCACCATTTTACATTCCCACCAACAATGCTGAGTCTTCTGACCTTACACCAGTACTGTCTCCATTGTACCACCTGCCAGTGAGCTTAACATTTGGATATAGGCTATTTTGGACTATTCCCTGTCTGTTTCCTGTAAGTTCACCTTATCTTCCAGCTAGATATAACTCTCCTTGGGCATAAATTCTGTCTTCTCCTGCTCCTATACTTCCCAAATATCTTAAAACATGTTGAATACAAGCACAAATTCAATGCATACTTGTTGGATGAATGATTGAATGAATGAATGAATGAATGAGCACAATTATTTTTTCTTTCCTATCTCTCCCTCTCTTAATCCAATTGTTTCACCTCTTTCTTCCACCAAGCTCCCTTTGCTAGCCAAATCAAGTCATAGACTCTGCTTTCTAGTTCAGAATCTTTGTCTTAGCAGGAAAATGAGTGTTATTTAGTTCTTTATGGTACATGATGAAGGAAGAAACACTGGGTCTGAATCTCAGCAAGTCACTGAACTGCCAAGGTAATAAAAAATAATGTAAAACACAGGCCATTATTGAGAATCACATACCATGAATCACTATGCATGCAGCTAATATAGTGTCTGCTATTTTATACATGTTCAATAAATGTTAACCTACTTCTTACACTTTTTATTCAGGTTTTGAATAGGCACACTAGAATGTAAACTCCTTTAAATGCTGGAACTATGCTTTACATACCTTTCTATCTTCTTTAATGCTTTTGCTTAGTACATGCCCAAAGACATTTGTTATGTAAACAAACAAATGAATCAAACATCCAATCTATCCTGCAGTTCTACCAGAGTTTGTTTTTCAGTGGTTCCTTCACGGGTTTATCAGTTTGGATCAGCTAGATATGATGCAATGTTAAAAAGAAAACCACAGTGGCTTGCAACAGGGTTTATTTCTTGTTCATGACACTTGTCCATCATGAGCCAGCAAATGATCTTGTAGGCACTCAGGGGCCAGGCTGATGGAGGTGCCATTTCTTCACATATCTCCACTATTGCAGAAACAGGGAAAAGAGAGTACGGCAACCATAGGCTGGGCTCTAACGGTTTCTGTCTAGGATTGGAACACATCAATTCCACTCACATTTTATGGGCCAAACAAGTGACATGGCCACATCTGAGTTCAACAGGGCAGGGATACACAATGCTCCCACAGAGGGGGCACTGAAAATTTGTGAAGGGTCAGTTGCATGGCTCCTGCATGTAATCCTAGCGCTCTGGGAGGCCAAGGCGGATGGATCACCTGAGGTCAGGAGTTCGAGACCAGCCTGGCCAACATGGTGAAACTCTGTCTCCACTAAAAATACAAAAATTAGCCAGGTGTGCTGGTACACACCTGTAATCCCAGCTACTTGGGAGGCTGAGGCAGGAGAATCGCTTGAAACCTGGAGGCAGAGGTTGCAGTGAGCCGAGATCACACCACTGCACTCCAGCCTGGGTAACAGAGTGAGACTCTGTGTCAAAAAAAAAAAAAAAAAAAAAAAAAAAAAAAAACAAAAGTAAAGAAAAGAAAATTTGTGAAGAATAACAATCTACCATCACAGCTTAGAAGGCTCTTTATGATTTGATTCCTGCCTTACCTACATAATCTTGAACTCTGGCCACGGTGGACTGATTACAGCTGCTCAAACACAGCATGCCCTTTACACTTGGGTGCTATAAATGTACTGTTTCCTTTGTCTGGGGCATCCTGTCATTCATCTATTCATCCAGCCATTCGTCCACTCATTCCTTCATCTTTTTATCCATTCATTCAACAAATACTTGTTGAGTGCATTTTACATGATAGATCTGTCCCAGTAGAAACCTCCTTTTCATCCTCAGGGCTAAGTGCTCACATTAAAATTACTCTAAAACCTTCCCTCTGGCTACCATAGTTCTAACATACAGTTAGATGCTCTCTCTTATGCTCATGGCACTTTCTACACACCCACATCATAGAACTTTACACCCTAGCATTGTGGTGGTAGCTTCAGAATTTCTCTATTGAATGAGATTAGAGTGACAATCTGGTTGGGGTTTGTAATGGAACTTCTTTTGAAGCTACAGTTGTCAATCTTTTTCACATAAGATTGAGAAGAGTCGGTTGTTTTTTTCAAATAATGGAGGTAGAAGTAGATGAGATTATGCCCACTTCTTCCCCTAAAGTACCCTCTGGAGCTCCCACTGCTATAGTGAAATAAGTGTTTGGATGTCTCTCTTGAAGACAATGACTGCTTCGTATTCATCATTATATCATAAGAAGTATAGGGAGTAGCAGAGTATGTGCTCACTATTTGTGGAATAAATAAATATGTAAAACAGCCACTGATACTGTTATAGGAAGGGGGTCTTGATCCAGACCCCAACAGAGGGTTCTTGGATCTCCCACAAGAAAGAATTCAGGGTGAGTCCATAGAGTAAAAGGAAAGCAAGTTTATTAGGAAAGTAAAGGAACAAAAGAATAGCTACTCGATAGAGCAGCCCTGAGGGCTGCTGGTTGCCCATTTTTATGGTTATTTCTTGATTATATGCTAAACAAGGGGTGGATTATTCATGCCTCCTCTTTTTAGACCACATAGGGTAACTTCCTGACGTTGCTATGGCATTTGTAAATGTCATGGCGCTGGTGGGAGTATAGCAGTGAGGACAACCAGAGGACACTCTCATGGCCATTTTGGTTTTGGTGGGTTTTAGCTGGCTTCTTTACTGCAACCTGTTTTATCAGCAAGGTCTTTATGACCTGTATCTTGTGCTGACCTCATATCTCATTCTGTGACTTAGAATACCTTAACCATCTGGGAATGCAGCCCAGTAGGTTTCAGCCTTATTTTACCCTCCTCCTCTTCAAGATGGAGTTGCTCTGGTTCAAACTCCTCTGACAATACCACCAATTTTTGGGACCATCCCCCATAGTCATCAGCAATCTCTGTGGCAGTGGTTCTTGTCCTTGGCTGCACATTGGAACCACCTGGGAACTGTAAAAATGGAGACACCTTGGCCTCAGGCTTAGAATTTCTGATGTAGACGATCTAGGGTAGGGTCTAGACATGAGGAATTTTAAAATATAACCAAGTGATGATAACTTGCAGCCCAGACTAAACCATATGAGGGAGTATCAGAATGACCTGGTGGGCTTCTTAAAACAGAATTATGTGTCCAGGCACAGTGGCTCACACCTGTAATCCCAGCACTTTGGGAGGCTGACGTGGGTGGATCGCTTGAGCCCAGGAGTTTGAGACCAGCCTGGCAACTTGGGAAGAACCTGTCTCTACAAAAAATACAAAAATTAGCTGGGTGTGGTGGTGCACTCACGTAGTTCCAGCTCCCAGGGTTGGTCAGGGAAGCCAGAGGCAGGGGGCTACTGAGGTAAGAGGATGTCTTGAGCCTGGGAAGCAGAAGTTGCATGAGCCCAGATTGCGCCACTGCACACCAGCCTGGGTGACAGAGCAAGAGTCTGCTGAGCTATGAACTCCACCCCACCCCAGCCCACCCCGACTCCTGTATTAACTTCATAATTAGCTCCAGGAATGAACTTATAAGAAAGTGTACTACTAGAGGTTTTTTTGTTTGTTTGTTTGTTTGTTTTGAAATAGGGTCTTGCTCTGTCCCCTACGCTGGATTGCAGTGGCACAATCACAGCTCACTGCAGCCTCAAACTCCCAGGCTCAGGCAATCCTCCCACCTCAGCCTCCTGATTAGCTGGAACTACAGTCATGTGCTACTATGCCTGACTAATTTGTAAATTTTTTTGTAGAGACAGGATCTCAATAATGTTGCCCAGGTTGCTCTTGAGCTTGTGGGCTCAAGCAATCCTCCTGCCTTGGCCTCCCAAAGTGCTGGGACTACAGGGGTGAGCCACCACACCTGGCCTACTACTAGATTTTTTAAAAAATATTTTAATACATACCTTCCTACTTTTCCAATAAGAAGTTGAGGTAGAAGTGATTTGAGAGGAAATTGAAATCATTTTCTGGGAATTACTGATTCACTCCTTTGGTTATTAAAAAAGTTTATCAAGACTTGTATTACAAATAATACATATATTATAAAAAGTGCAAATTTCCTCCTTGGAGGAAATAGCCTGTGAGCTCAGTGCGGGCTAGAAGGCAGTGAAGGTGTTCAGGATAAGGCACTGTTGGCATAAAAATATTTTGAGCTGAAAGCATTTGAGTTCCTGAAATCCCTTAATTGCCTAAAAGCAGGACTTTTGAAAAGACCTCAATTGTCATAAATCAACCAGGGAAGAATGACTTTTACCATCAGAGACAATGAGAAGTCAGACAATGAGAAGTCAGCACCACACCAACAGTCATTGTCACAGACCTAGTATAGCTCCCATTGATTCTGCTAAGCATCCATTTAGCTTTCCTAAAAGTCATTTGCTTTCCTATAAGCACTCTTTTGCCTGCTCTCCTTTACCTATTAAGATATATTTAAACCTCAAATTCTAACTACCCTTTTGAGTCACACTTCTTTGTGAACTCCCTTTCATATATACATAATTAAAATCTGTCTTTTCTTGCTAATCTGTCTTTTGTCTGTTTAATTTGCAGGCCCCCCAAAGCTGGACATAAGAGGGTAGAGGAACGGTTTTTCCTCTCTGAGTTGGGAATGCAGACTGGGGTGACTGGTACTGCAAAGTCACCTACTTATTCACTGAGAGCTGCCTGGGTTTGACCTTCAAGTTGTCCACTGAACACCGATATCCCAGGAATCCTGTCTTCAGTCATTGGCTGTTCTGTTCTTTATCTTCTCTCTTCCCCAACTCCTGCACTCACAATCTGCTAACCAACCAAATGGAGCATGTACTCTCTTGTTCTCCTGTTCAGGTTCCTCTGTGATCAATACTTTGCCTTTCTGGATGGGCTCAAAAAGGCCAACTTGCATATTTGCTCACTGTGATTTCTATGCTATTTCCATCACTTTTGAGCAGAGCAAAACAGGTTGGCAAACCTAAGCTCTCATATGGAACCCAGCCTTGGGAAGAGATTGAAGGAAAGTCAGTTGGCTCTTCTGCACTGGCATTGTAGGGCAACTTGGCATAGAGAAAAGAGCCCTGGGTTGAGGATTAGGAGACCTGAGTGTGGTCCCAGTTCTACTTTGTGTCATTTCAACTGCCATGGGCTTTCATTTTCTCATTTATTAAATGGGGTTTCCCAACACATGGGACTGTTTGGAAGATCATATAGGAGAATGGAAGAGAAAGCATATGAGGCTGAGGAAAGTACTTGTATTCTATTGGGGCTCAGCAGAGCATCCTACTTCCAGCACTTTGTAACTGAGAAGGGACACCACCATGCTTGTATCCCCATCTCATTCTATAAACATCATCAAATGCTGTAGAATATATCCAAACAAACCAGAGTACATGTGTACTCATAAAGGAAGGTATGGCAGAAGCCCGGTTGGAAACTCAATCTATATTGGCCCCAGAAACAATTTTCTATTGCACTTTGCATCCATGACTTCTCCTACTCCTCATATCCATTCCATCTTCCAACCTGGTCCCCAGGCCTCATTCTTCTTTTCTAGCTTATAGTCTCCAAACTCAAGAGAAAATATTCTTTCTGACTCTTAAAAGGAAAAGAAGAGATTCCCAGTGGCTTAGAAAAGATAATGCCTAGCTATCCCCTGAACAGACCCTGGCACCTTATAAAGGAAGTTTTTTTAAACTAGTTTTTTTTTAAACTAGGATGTTTTATGAGCAGTAGCCCTTGGCCAAACCAGGAGAATAGAGGAGCTCTCTTCCCTTCATTGGACATTTAGAAATATATTGTAGATTGTTTTGTTCACTTGTTTTACCAGAAGCATACATAACTTCAGTAAGCAGGGGAACCAAGCATCTTTTTTTAACTATGAAAATAAATTTTCTTGGCCAGAACTATTACTGTATTTTATCTTTGTTGATTGTTATATTCAACTCTCTCTCTCTCTCTCTATATATATATATAGTTGAAGACAACCATATAGTCAATATATATAATTGAATATAATATATATAGTTGAAGAAGGCAACTATATATATAGTTGAATATAACAATCAACTTATATTATTGAATATAATATTCAATATATATTGAATATGTGTATGTGTGTATATGTGTGTGTATACGTATATATGTATATATTTACACATATATATGTATATATACGTATATATGTATATATACATATATATATAAAGGGGGCAATATTTTGAGAGTACTAACCCAATGTATTTTTATCCTCAGTAGCTCATAATGCCCAGTTTTACTGAGGCTCCCGTATCAACTCAGACCAAAGTTTCTTCCACAGCATAAATAAGATTCTTCTTAGCCATTTAACCAGGAAGCTTGATGCCCCCAGGAGGAAGGAGGCTATGGTGAGGGTTGTTCATTCTGAAGAGGTAAAAGCATGAGAAAGGAGAAACAGGTAGATCCAGAGGAAGACACAGTTGGTTAGATGCCACTGCCAGGGTTCCAGCCTGCCTTCCCTTGCTGAACCTCAAGGAGAGGAAGCTGCAGAGATACCCAGCTGGGCATCAGGGAGCCCAAGTTAACTGATGTGGTGGCCCCATTTCCAGGCATGGTCTGGGGAGTCCACAGGCCTCTAGGAGGAGCCTAGCTTTTAGCTTCACTACACCCAACAGTGAGGGGCAGTGACGGGTGGTCTCAAAGAAGGCAGAAGCAGCAGAGGCAGCATCCCTGGGTCCTTACATCCTACGTGTAGTGTACAGAGTAACTGAAAGTTCCCAAGTGTCCTATTTGGATGACACAAAGGGGTTGAGGCCTGACCAAATAGCCAAAATCGGGGGTCAGGATTAAGAAGCCTCAGTATGTAATGTTTTGTTTTGTTTTGCTTTTAAATCAGAAGGACATGTCTGAGAATCCGGTATTTGTGCCAGGAAGAGACAAAAAACTAGATGATCAGGCAAGAGAGGAGGGAGAAGGCAGAGGACATGTGGATCTGAGGCCTCCTCCCTGTGCCATAAGATCATAGACACTCCCACATACCCTAGAATGTGACCTTGGAAAGGAGCAGGGAGAGGAAATTGGGAAGACTGAGCATTGATGCACACTCTAAGTCATTCCAAAAAGGTTACTTAAATGGCAGAAATGGAGATCCTAGTGATTTTGCAAATTTAAAGATTGTTTCCTTCTCAGGGTGCTCAGTGGGTCGAGATCTTGAGGGGAAAGTTTAGCCAGTTATGGAAAAATACAGTTTTATTTCCTTTGTACAACTGAGTAGTAGAATGTGTAAAAGGTCAACCCTGCCCCACATCTGTGGCATTAGTTGAACTACATAAATTGTTTGCCCTTTGGGTTTATGTGCTTTCTTGGTTTGCACAATATTCAGTCCCAGAATACTTGAAGAACAAAGTATCCACACACACACCTTGTGACATCATAATCCAGTCACTGATATGACTGCCTCTCTGATTCTGAGTCCCCAGGCTCCACCCATGCTCTGAGGTCATCCTGGGTTCTAAAGCCACCTGGAACACCTCTGTGAACCATCATTAAAATGCTTTGCCTACTTTCATCATCCTGACTTCACTTCCTTCAGTGGAAATGTCTAGAAACTGTGTTATGGTCTCAAATTTTTAAAAGTAATTTTCAGAGTGTTTTACTTATATTGTTTCATATTATCCAAACAGCTCTTTTAGAAGAAATGGTAGTTCCATTTCAGAGCCAAAAAAAAATAGATGCTCAGAAGCTGAGGTGTTATCAGTCAGGGCCCAGTCCTGAAAACAGAAATGAAACTAGGTCCTTCAACACAGACATTTTAATATAGGGGATATTGGTTGCCAGCATTTGTATCCTGGATCTGCTCACACCAGCTTGTGAAATTCAGGGATGCCATGTTGATAATTTAAAATTATCCATGGTGAATGATTTATATTATGGGAATTGGCACACATTACAAATTGGTTTCTTTGTGGTTTTTGCTTTTCTGGAGAACTGGTTGTTAAATATTTACAAGCATACCACTCGTTATAGATATTGAAGGGCTGGAAAACAGTGGACATTGTGGTAACACAGAGATAGTCCCCGTGGAAAGCAGCTACCACACCAGGGCTGGGAAACAAAGGGCAAAGGTTAGGCTCTGGAAACCTAGGAGATCAGAGGAGGGGACCCCAGAGCCTGGGCTCAGACTGGTGGAGGGGCGGCTGCTCCTCCGGATGCTGAAACATTTGAGGGGGCTTGATGATATGATAACACTGGACTGGGAGTGCTGAAGAAAACTGGAGGCCAGAACCTACTGCTGATGCTAGGGTGAAGCTGACAGGGATAGCAAGGCAACAGAAAGAAGAGTGTCCTCTTCCTTTCCTTCCTTGAGTCTCCCTCTATCTAGCACCCTGGCAGAGCTTCACAGGGACTAGCAGCAAAGGGGAAATGTGGTTTGCAGAGTCTCAGATGCACCATCTCAAAGCCATATACAGAAGGCAAGTTGGTGTGAAAGTCAATTGCTTAATAACTAGCACATTTGGTGATTTGCTCAGGTCACATAGCTTAGTTAAGTGTGGCCTGTTTTGCTTCCTAGGATTTCTCAATGTCTAGATAAGCCCTTGGTATATAGCATGCACTCATAAACATTGGTTGAAGGAAGGAAAGAAGGCAGACTAGACTAGCTCAGTTCTCCGGCCCACTTTTAAAAGCAAGAGTCCAAAATACTCTTGGTTGCCCATGTTGGTGTTTAAGCACCCCACTGCACCCAGTATTTCTTTATATAACCCAGTTGTCTCACACTGGGGATATGGGAACTACATAAGGAGCACAGCTTGGTGCTTTGGAGAAAAGCAGATCTGGATTCAAATCCCAGCCCCACTATTTAAGAGTTGCATGGCCTTGAGCTAATTACTCAACATCTGAAGACTTGGTTGTCTCCTCTGTAAAAGGGAGATAGCAGTGGTACGAGGCTTAAATAAGGTAATTGTAAGGTAATTGTATCTGGCATGTTCAATCCATGGTTTTTGCTGCTTTTTTTTTATTTTTATTTTTTGAGATGGAGTCTCGGTCTGTCGCCCAGGCTGAAGTGCAGTGGCGTGATCTTGGCTCACTGCAACCTCTTTCTCTCGGGTTCAAACGATTCTCCTGCCTCCGCTTCCTGAGTCGCTGGGATTACAAGCACACACCACCACGCCTGGCTAATTTTTGTATTTTTAGGAGAGACCGGGTTTCACAATGTTGGTCAGGCTGATCTCGAACTCCTGACCTCGTGATCCACCCGCTTCAGCCTCCAAAGTGCTGGGATTACAGGCGTGAGCCACCGCGCCCAGGCTTTTTTATTTATTTATTTTATTTTTATTTTTATTTTTTTTTGAGATAGAGTCTTGCTCTGTCGATCAGGCTGGAGTGCAATGGCGCGGTCTCCGCCTCCCGGGTTCAAGTGATTCTCCTGCCTCAGCCTCCCAAGTAGCTGTGATTACAGGCGCCCGCTACCACGCCTGGCTAATTTTTGTATTTTTAGTAGAGACAGGGTTTCACCATGTTGACCAGGCTGGTCGAACTCCTGATTTCAGGTAATCCGCCTGCCTCAGCCTCCCAAAGTGCTGGGATTACAGGGCTGAGCCACCGCGCCTGGCTGATCTTTGCTACTATTATTCTTACCCCACAGCTCAGAAGGGAGGGCAGATAAGAGCCCTAAGCCCAAGCTGGGGCCAGTGACCCCGCTGTTCTGGGCTTCCCTCTCCTATCCCCGGTGCTAGCCAAGACCTGAGCTGAAGGAGCAGGGATCTGACCAGCGATGCCACAGTCCGGCCAAGAGTTGGACAATAGAGGCCAGGCTAGCCAGGGCCCAGCGCTGCAGCCCAGTAAGGTCTCATAAACTGCATTTGGAACCTCGAGATGGGAATCTGTGTTTCCTAACACTTTGTTCCAAAGCAAGTTTGCACCAGTCTAAAATAAACGCGGGTGTGGTGGTTCCTCACATTCAAAATGAAACAAAAATAAAGAAGACAAAGCGAACTCCAACCCCCAAGCCACAGACAACCTCTAGATCGTTCCCCAGGCAAACTGTGCGGCAGGAGAGGAGGGAGCGCCTTTGTGGTTGCCACTGGGATTCCGGGCCTCAGAGCGCTGCTGTCTCGGGTGTTCAGGTCCATGGTCCTGAACCCCAAAGGCTACAGGGCCCCAGGGGTGGGGCTAGCGGGGTTCGCCCTGCCCAGCCGGGGCGCCGGCCAGCGAGGGAGGGGAGGGCTCATGGCTGGGCCCAGCCTGGCCCCGCCCCGCCCCGGGAAGCTCCCACTCCCCCTGCCGGAATCCTGGGAATGTTGCCGCCCCGGGAAGCTTCTGGCCCGCCTCTGGGCAGAGGGTGGGGTCAAACCTGGAATTTCTCGGGTGCTTTTGCACAAAATCCCCAAAAAGGGGAATCGGCCCTGTGAAGCTGAAGCCCACGGAATTGAGAAGGAGGCTGCCCACTTCTTCTCCGGGCAGCCTTTGTCACCGCCTCTTCCAATCTCCGCCGGGAGGGCGACCGCACGCTCCTTTCCCATTCGGAAGATTCCTTCTTTGTGTCGGCGGGGGTAGTCCTTCCCGAGCTGGAAACCGAGGGACCCCGGCAGGCGTTTCCAGCTGGACTGTCGCCATCTTGTGGCAGGACTGGGTGGCCACACTGGCTCCAACGGCCAGATCCTCAGGCCCACACATTTCTTGGGTTCCAAACGTACCTTTCCTTCTTTCCCCAACCTGCTAGGAACTGGATTTTAAAATCACGTTGCCTGAAGATGCTTCTGTTCTGTTTCTCCCAATTGCACGGGCGTGTCTTCCTGAAAGCTACCCTGCTTGTTGGAGAGTTCCCTGCAAGCCTCACTGAGGGGCTCTGCGTTACATCCATTAAAACCAACCCGTACTAGGCGCCAATCCTCCACCAATTTCCCATGAGACAAACCAATGATTAAGAGGACAGAGAAGCACTCTGGTTAGTGATGTTATTATACTTGATGAGTATTATTACAGGACCCCTGTTATTAAAGACTCCCCATTATTATGGTTATTTAGCATTTATAATATATTCGGTATTTTCAAAGCACTCTAAATCTATTATCTCCCTGGACTTTCCAAACACTACAGAGAGACGGGCAAGAGACAGCTTCATTTTATAAAATAGGGAAACCGAGGCACTGTAATTAGTGCAGAGTGCATGGATTCATGAGTCAACAGTGCTCATTTCCTTCTAGCCTATTATTGTCTTACTCCAAACTGTCATGGATTCCAGTAGGTGGTAAATAAACATCCTAACTTGGGAAACGAGTTTCTCTCACTCACTTTACAACCCATTGTAATCACATCAGAAACCCAAGTGTAGAAGTTTTCAAACTTAAAGAGTCATGTGCCATTACATTGAGCATATGGGTGATGTTATTTGTATTTTATTTTTACAAGTCAAACACAATCCTTTTTTTAAAAAAAGTAGGGATTCTATAATCAGTAAACCAGGCATGTCTTGATTTGAAAAATGAACTGGTTTTTAAGACAAATCCTCCTTCATTTGACACAGCATGCAGAAAAAAAAGACAGATAAAAAACCCATATTATTTTAAAGTCTATTATCATCCTGGAGACAATAAAAAGTATTTTCTGCTTTCAGACTTTGTTTCTTGTTTGCTTTTTTTTTTTTTTTTTTTTTTTTTTTTTTTTTTGAGACGGAGTCTCGCTCTGTCGCTGGGGCTGGAGTGCAGTGGCGCGATCTCGGCTCACTGCAAGCTCCGCCTCCCGGGTTCCCGCCATTCTCCTGCCTCAGCCTCCCAAGTAGCTGGGACTACAGGCGCCCGCCACCTCGCCCGGCTAATTTTTTTGTATTTTTTTAGTAGAGACGGGGTTTCACCGTGTTAGCCAGGATGGTCTCGATCTCCTGACCTCGTGATCCACTCGTCTCGGCCTCCCAAAGTGCTGGAATTACAGGCTTGAGCCACCGCGCCCGGCCTGTTTCTTGTTTTCAAGAGTTTTCAGTCTTATCAGTGGGTGCACTCATATTACCACAGTACCTTAAGTTCCTTTGATAACTTAGTTTTCTCTCCGAAAGCAACAACAAAATAAGTAATTTTGTTCTGTCCATAGAAAGCAGTGACATGACACACTCCTCTCACCTAGCCTCCCCAAAAAGAAAAACATCCAGTCATTTTGGATGTCTCGAGTGGAAAGGTTTGGGTTTACATTTGGAGCTGGGTCAGAGTTAAGACAAACGAAGTTTTTGAGAGGCCTGTCCTAGCTGCTAAGATCAGCATAGGCCCTGAAATTAGCAAAGCTAGAAAAATTGAAGAAGTTTGTCCTTGTACTCTTCCCATACAACTTTAAGTGAGCTTCTCTTTTTACTGAGTTTTCACACACACACAAAAATTCTAAATGTCCATGTTTAAGAAAGTTGTTGGTTTGGAGAGTCAGGTTAGCTGTCTCAACTTCTGTTTATTCATATCATTCATTCACTCGGAATGTATTTATAAATTGTATTAATCAACGGCTACTTTTTATGGGCCTATGACAAGCAAGGCACTTTAGATTTATTATTCCTATGCTGCAAGCCTTCAAAGTAGATTCTCATTATTCCCACTTTACAGGTGAGGAATCCAAAGTTCAAGAAAAGTTCAAATAACCCACTCACAGTTGCACAGCTAGATGGAGAGCTGGGATAGATCTATAAAGCTGCAACTCCTGTGCACACAGAAATATGAAGCCACTTTCACCCTCTGGAAACCTTCAGGTAGGAAAACAAGACTGAGAAGTGTGTATGGTAAATAGGAAATTGGGAGTTAAAAAATAATGCAAAGTGATAAAACACTGCCATTGGTAGGGAAAGGGCCCTGTGTGTGCAGCCAACATTTATTGTGTCTATAGAGTGGACTCTTAAGGGCCAGCCCGGCAAAGTTTGTCAGCCAACCCTTGAGCCTCATCTTTCTGTCCTCTGGCTTTAGGCCAGCCAGCCAAGGTGGGAGAGGGTGACTAGCTGATGGAGAAGCTCATGACTTCCTAAACTCTTTCAGACTCCTTCAACTTCCAGCTAATGGAGAAACAGGTTCTTCAGGAAGACCCCAGCCTTTGCTGCATACAAAGAGAGCCCAAAGCCCTAAGCAGTCCTAGTTGGAAAATAGAATTATAGATGCTTACTAGTATGGTAAACAGAAATTTTTTAGGCAGTACAGTCTACACTGAATAAGAAAAGGGTGAAACAACAAGGGAAGAGGCAATTTCTACTCAACTATAAGATTAAGAAATTGGAAGGAAATTGATAGGCAATATGAAATGGTGTTTGAGACTATCTCTCTGGAGCCAGGCCATCAGGATTGCCATCCCAGTTCCATCACTTCATATTAATAGCTGTGTGACTTGGGTCAGTCATTTGCCCCTTCTGTGACTCAGTTTCTTCATCTGTAAATGGGGGTGATTCTACCTCGTAAGATTGATGTGAGGATTACATGAATTAATGCATTATGCTTAGAGCAATGTCTGATCTGTGGTAAACACAATGCAAATGCTAGTATTTATTATCATTGTATTTCTTGAATTGAATTTGTTGACTAAAAATAACTTTTCAATCAAATATATATGGGCTACTATCCCTGCTGTGTGGTCCTGGGTAATTTACTCAATCTCCCTGAGCTTCAGTTTTCCCCATCTGTAAACAGGGTAATAGCACCACCTTACAGGAGCATTGTGAAGATTAAATAACATGCATGGAGATACTCTCATAGTATTGGTCATATCATAATGTCTCAATAAATTCCCATTTCCTTCTTTTCTTAATTTAGCATTAGTGAACATTTTTGGTGTGTTTAGTGGTAGGAAAAGAATAGTACAAATGAAAATATGAGGCCGGGTGAGGTGGCTCATGCCTGTAATCCCAGCACTTTGGGAGGCTGAGGTGGGTGGATCACCTGAGGTCAGGAGTTGGAGACCAGCCTGGCTAACATGGTGAAACCCCATCTCTACTAAAACCACAAAAATTAGCCAGGTGTGGTGGCATGCTTCTGTAGTCCCAGCTACTCGGGAGGCTGAGGCAGGAAATTGCTTAAACCTGGGAGGCAGAGGTTGCAGTGAACTGAGATCACGCTACTGCACTCCAGCCTGGGCGACAGAGTGAGACTCTGTCTCAAAAAAAAATAAACAAAAAATAAATAAATTTTAAAAAAGAAAGAAAAAAAAAAGAAAATGTGAATAAACATATCTTATAATTAAACTGTATAAATTAAAGTATATTTTATAATTAAAAAGAGAAGCCTGTGGTTTATGGGAATGTCATTAGTACCTAATTATAAAATGGCTAGCAAGCAGGGCTGTTCCTCAGGAACACTGTGAGGCACATCAGCAAGTCTACCTTTCCTTTTCTGTGTCATTTTTGTTCAGTTTCAGTCTTACCTTTGCTTCAGACTGCCTGAGGGCAGGAGCTTCCGGACAGTGGAGATGGTGAGGAAAGAGACTTGGAATGACTCACCAAGGGGCCACAGTGCTCACGGTGGTTTAAGTGCCTTTCTTTTCCCCTGAAGCCAGGTCAGAGGGGCTGCAGCAGGGGCTGAGGTGGGCTCTCACAGAAGCAGTTGGCTGGGGTGGAGGTAGTTATCTGCATCCTTGCTCCTCAAAGTGTGGTTCCCAGCTTTGGCAGCAAGGACAACCTCAACAGCCTCGAGGAACTTGTTAGAAATGCAGAATCTCAGGTGCCACCCCAGACCTATGGAACCGTAATATGTGCTGGAACAAGATTCCCAGGAGATTTAGATGCATGTGAAAGTTTAAGAAGCCCTGAGCTGAAGCTTACGAAGCCCACTGTAGCCACTTGATCTGAACATATGCTGGGATTGAGATACTTTAAACTGTGTGTCTCATCTTCATTTCGTCTTTCCTGAATCTACAGTGTGCTTTATAAATGAAAAAGACAATGGCCTACTATGGAGAGAGTGCCCACTTTAATTGATCGGATCTCTCAAGAGGCTGAGAAGTAAGAGATGGCCCAGATGACAAGTGAAACTCACTTCAATGGCAAGCATAGAAGACTATGATCTATGAGTCAGGCATGTCTATAGAGGACCTTCTGTGTGCCAGGCACCTACTGTGTGTAAGCACTGTGGATGATGCAAGGAAATGGCATGGTGCCACGGGAAGCCCTGCCCTGGGAGTGCTCAGGAGATACGGGTTTTTGTCCAAACCTCACTTTTCAGCAGCTGGGAATTCCCCTCACCCCTCGGCATCTGCATTTCCCATCTGAAAAACAAGTAGGTCATCAACTCTAAAGAGATGTGATTCTAATAGCCTTAGCCTCATATCCTTGGTATAATTGGGTAGATAAAATGATTTTAAATGATTACACATGAAACCGAGGGCAACTCAGGACAGGATGTGATTAAGAGCTGAGCTGTGCGGAATTGGCAGCGCGGGGAGCACTGACTCCTGGAAGCTGTATGTGAAGTGCAGAAGTGTCTGGAATCCATAAACTCCTCCTCCCCTGGCTTCCAGAGCCTCTATGGAGGAGGGGGGCTGGATGGACTTTCACACTTGGCCACTAGGTGTCGCTGTGATGATGAGAAATCTACGGCTAGCAGGGAGGCTTACAGGGAAAACGTTTTTAGCTCCTCCTGGTAAAGAAACAAGGCTGGCTTCCAGACCTAGAAACACAAGTTTCTGAGCGCTGAGGGGCTCGGAGCACAGGGTTGGCTTGGGTCTAAGCAGGAACCAGTGCATACATTCCACCTTGCCCAGGCTAGCTCAGATGACATGAAAGTAAGAATGTAGCAGAGGGCACACAACAGACCCCACCTACACACACACACACACACACACACACACACACACACACACACACACACACACATACACATACACATACACATACATACTTTTTGGACATGAGAGTTGTCAGGGACCTCCCTTATCACACTGGGTCTCTCCACCATGTTCTGGGCTCTGCTCCTCTGCTCCTGACTTGCTCTATATATAGTAAGGAATTTGAGCCCAAATCAGAAGCGCTTCCTCCACAGACCTGATCCCAGTAGAGTTTTGCTCCAGCAGTCAAAATAGGAGGCTTCGGTACAAGCCTGAGGCCCTAGCCTGGTGACTCTGTCTGGAGGTGAGCAGTGTTTGTTCCAGACCTCCCAGTGCTGTTCAATGTGCCGACCCATGCTATTTCCCTGGAAAAGGGCTTACGTGGAGGGAGAAAAGTAGCGCTGATTAAGGCTCCACTGTGCCACGCTCAGGGCTATGCACTTTACACGTATTGCTCATGAGCTTGCTTCCCCCCACTGCTTTCCACTACCCACCCCAGCTCTGCTCCTGAAGAACAGCATAGACAAACCAAAAGCCTTCCTTCTCCTAAGGAAATAACCATCTGTTACTAGCATAGAACTTGAGCCCCCATGCCTTGGTCATTCTCAGTTCTGTTTCTTGACGATCGTGTGATAATATGTGTGTATCATTTCATCTTTCTAAGCCTCAATTTCCACATCTGTAAAATACAGGTATTAGCTTCATACCTTACAAGTTCGTTTAAGCATGCTTTGCAGCTTGTAAGATGCTATACAAGAATTACATGGAAGTCAATTTTTTATTTTTAGATTTCTTACAGTTTTAACTTTTTATTGAAGTATAAGATACACACTGAAATGTGTACATGTCATCAGTGTCTAGTCCATTGAATTTTGAGACTGAACATACAAGCACCCAGACTGAGAACAGAATACTACCGGCAGCCCAGGGACCCTGCCTGCCCCTTCCAGGCACTCACCTACTCGCCTCTCACCCTGGGCTTATATTATTCTGACTTGTAAGAGCACAAATTAGTTTTTAATTTTTATACTTAATATAAATAGAATTATATAATATGTGTTCTTTTGTCTTTGGTTCTTTCACTAAACTTCCATGTTTTTACATATAATAGTTCATTCATTCTACTTCTTTTAAGGTATTCCATTGACTGAGTACACAACAATTTATCCATTCTAGAGCTGATGGATATTTGGGTAATTGTCTGTTGGAGGAGGCTATTACAAGTAGTGCATATTTGTCATTCTAGTACATATCTTTTGGTAAACATCAATACTTATTTCTGCTAGAAGTAAGACTCTGATTTCGACTGTTTTCTTTTTTGTGTCTCTTTCAAGTAAATTTGGATTTGCACATGTGAAAGTCTCTGTATCTTGATGTGACAAGCACACCCACTTTCTGGCAGACTGGCTGGAAAGGAATTTGAGAAAGTTAGGACTGGCAGGATTTCCTTAGCTCCTAAAGGTGCTTCCTTTTTTTCTTTTTCTTTTTTTCCACATTACCTTACCAATGTAAGGGGGTTTCCTTGAACAGATGTGTAGCTATATTTCAGCCCTGTACAGCCACCACAGCCCCGTTTCATATGTTTTAGTCCTGTCTCCAAAATTAGGTTGTCAGATCATTAAACATAAAGGATCATATTTTTTCCTTGTCTTATACCACCCACTGAGCTGACCAGGAGTTGGAAACAAGGTGGATGGATGTTCAACTGTTTATTTTCTTATTCAATTCATTGGCTTGGAGCACACTAGACTGGACTAGACTAGCCAGTAAAGGAAGACTTGCCCCTGTAGAAGCTCCAGACCATTCTGGAGTGGGAAAAAAAATAGTTAAAAGGGGCAAAAGTCTCTTTTCTAGAAGTCTTGGAAAAAGATTGGTTTTTCATTGGCTCTGATTTGGTCACATGCCTGGCCCTGAAAAAAGGAAATTAATCCAGCCAGAGGCCTGCAATGCACATTTGCCTGGTTTTGAAAACCATGTGCATATATACTTTTAATTAACTTTTAAAATCATAAAATAAAGAAAAGTATGTAAAGCACAGAGATGGAATATAGTGAACAACTCTGTAATCACTATGCAGATCAAGAGCAAAAACATCGCTGGGATCCCAGAAGTCCTTACTTCATATGTCTCTTCCCTGCCATAACTCCCTCCTTCCTTCCCTCTAGAGATAATTATTATCCTGACTTTTATAGTAATTACTTCCATTTCTTTATAGTTCTGCCAAATAAACATCCCTTAAAAATATAATTTAGTTTTGCTTGTTTTGAACTTTATATAAATACCATGTGTATTCCTTTGTGTCTTACTTCTTTCACTCAACATTGTTTTATGATCAATCCATATTGTTTTGTGTAGCTATAGTTCATTCATTTTTATTTCTATATAGTATTTAAGTGTATAAATATACCACAATTCACTTATTCATTTTATTGTTGTTGGATATTTTGAGCTGATTCCAGTTTGGGCTGATTATGAATAATGGCCATTATTCACATGGCCATTTCTGTATGCATTTCCTGATACATATGTGTATACATTTCTGTAGGGCGTAAATTTAGAAGTGAAATTACTGGTTCATGGTATTTACATATCCTCAACTTTGCTAGATCCTATCAAATTGTTTTTAAAGTTGTGTCAATTTACACTCCCATACTTTTGCTGTGTGTGAAATTTCTTATTATTTCACATCTTTGCAAATACTTTGTATTGTCAGACTTCTTAATTTTTGCCTAACTGATGCTTTTATGGTGGCTTTTCACTGTGGTTTGAATTTGTATCTCCTTGTTTATTCATGTAATGAGTGCCTTTTAATATATTTATTAACCATTTGTACTTCCACTTGTGAGTCATGTCAAAGTCCTTTCCCTTTCTGGATCCAAGTATTTTTTTTTTTTTCGAGACGAAGTCTTGCTCTGTCACCCAGGCTGGAGTGCAGTGGCGCGATCTCAGCTCACTGCAACCTCCGCCTGTGGGATTCAAGCAATTCTCCTGCCTCAGCCTTCCAAATAGCTGGGATTATCGGCACTCGCCACCACGCCTGGCTAAATTTTGTATTTTTAGTAGAGACAGAGTTTCCCATGTTGGCCAGGCTGGTCTTGAACTCCTGACCTCGTGATGTGCCTTCCTTGGCCTCCCAAAGTGCTGGGATTACAGGCATGAGCAACTGAGCCTGCCTTCTGGATCCAAGTCTTTTGCCAGTTGAATGTGTTGGAAATATCTTCTCCCACTCTATTTTTTCCATTTCTTTCTAGTATATTTTGATAAACAGAAGTCCCTAATTTTAATGTAGTCTGATGTTTTAAATCTTTTCTTATATGATTGGTGCTTTTGTTTCTTATTTAATATACCTTATTTAAGATATGTTCAAAGTCATGAAGATCTTCTTCCATATTATATTACTCTGTATTATCTCCCACAAATTCTGTTGGTTTTCCTTTCATATATCCAACCAATCTCAATCGTTCTCAGATTAGCTTTTGTGTATGATGTGAGGTAGGGATTCAATTTAAAACTTTTTCACATGGATACTGATATGGTTTGGCTGTGTCCCCACCCAAATATCAACTTGAATTGTATGTACCATCCCACATGTCATGGGAGGGACCCTGGGGGAGGTAATTGAATCATGGGTTGGTCTTTCCTGTGCTATTCTCATGATAGTTAGTAAGTCTTATGAGATCTGATGGATTTATCAGGGGTTTACACTTTTGCTTCTTCCTCATTTTTCTCCTGCCGCCACCATGTAAGAAGTGACATTTGCCTCCTGCCATAATTCTGAGGCCTCTCCAGCCATGTGGAAATGTAAGTCCAATTAAACCTCTTTTTGTTCCCAGTTTCAGGTATGTCTTTATCAGCAATGTGAAAACGAACTAATACAGGTACCTAACGACCAGTTTTGTAAAGGATGTTCTCTTACCAATGCTCTGCAGAGCTCCCTCTTAAGTAAATTCCATGATGATATGTGTCTGGATTGGTGACTGCACTCTCTATTTCTTCCAATGGTTATGTGTTTATCCCTACATAAATACCACATTATCTTATTTATTATAACTTGTGGAAGAGCATTTCCTCCCATATGGTTCTTTTTCAAGAGTATATTGGCTATTTTTGATCTTTTGTATTTTTGTATAAATGTTAGAATCAGCTCATGTAGTTTCAAAAAATTGTTAGAATTTTTATTGTGGTTCCATTCAATCTATGGGCTATAGATGCATTTCCAGAGAATTGATATGCAATTCGTGAGTCTTACAGTCCATCAAGATGGATGGTAACTCTGCCTTTATTTAAGTCTTCCTTAATGACTATTAATGAAGTTTTAAAAATAATCTTGAAGAGCTTTTACACCTGTTTTATTATTAGAGTTATTCTTAGGTACCTGATACTTTCCATGCACTTGTATACAGGTTTTTGGGGGTAATTTTCTCATCTAACTGTTGTTTCTTTTCATTAAACTTTGTATTTCAGATCATTGTAGAATCATATGTAATCTTAAGACATAATATAAAGAGATTCCATGTATCTTTTACTCAGTTTATTCTGATGGTAACATCTTGCAAAATTAGCTTATGATATCACAACCAATAACAATATTATTATTAACATTGATACACTCAAAATGAAAAACACTTATTACCACAAGGATTCCCTCCCATTTTACTCCCAGCCTCATCTCTTCCTAAATCCCTGGCAACCACTAATTCATTCATTCTATAATTTTGTCATTTAAAAATGGAAGCATATAGTATGTAACCTTTAGGGATTGGCTTTTTTACTCAGCATAGTTCTCAAGATTTTCTTTCAGATTGTCATGTATCAATAATTTGTTCCTTTTTTCTTAAACATTAGGTGGAATTCTCCAGTGGAACCATCTATACCTGGAGATTTCTTTTTCTGGGATTTTAAAAATTATAATTTAAATTTACTTAATACTTATAGGGCAATTCACAATATCTCCTTCATATTGGGTTAGTTGTAATAGTTGGTTATTCTCAAGGAATTGGCTTGTTTCATCTAAGTTGTTAAATTTATGAGTGTTTATCCTTTGAAGTCTGTGGGGTCTGTAGTAATATCCACTGTTTCATTCTTGATAGTGGTAATTTATGTCTTTCTTTTTTCCTTTGCCAGTCTTCCTAGAGGTTTATCTCTTTTATTGATCTTTTCAAAGAATAAACTCTTTGTTGCATTGATTTTGTCTACTTTTTTGTTTCAATTTCATTGCTTTCTACTTTTTATTATTAGCTTCTTTCCTCTTGCTTTGACTTTATTTTGCTTTGCTTTTCTACATACTTGATGTGCAAGCTTAGATTTTCCTTCTTTCTAATATACTATGGCTTTGTGCCATAAATTTCCCTTGAAGTACTGTTTTAGCTTCTTTCATGTGTTGTATTTTTATTTTCATTTGGTTCCATGTGGTTTTTTTATTTCCCTTGAGTGGAGTATAGAAACATTCCTTTACAGCTCTTTACTCTCTCCCATTTATAATGTAATTGTTTTAAATATTCCCTCTATATACATTGAAGAACACAGGAGAGAATGTTATAATTTTTGCTTTGACCCTTGAACATAATTTAGAAGACTCAAAGGAAGAAGGAAAGTCAATTTTATTTACCCATAGTTTTGCTTACTATATATAGTTTTACTATATTTTTTTCTTCCGTCTTGATAGTCCAAGATTCCTGCTTTTATTATTTCCTTAGAGAATATTTCCTTAGAGAATATTCTTGAACTGGTCTTTGTGGGTCTACTGCGACAATTTTTTAAAAATAGAAACAGGGTCTCAGAAAGGATACTCCATGTTGTAAAACCTGCCTAACTTTTCTGACTCTTATGAAAACTATTGTCCATGCATACTTCTACTTTTAAATAACTTTGATGATGTAACTTCACTTGCCAGAGATACAGAAATTTTGTCCTCACTTAATGAATGAATTTTACGTATTTTTTTCTGAAACAATAAAGAGAAACAGGGTCTTTCTCTGTCATTCAAGCTGGAGTGCAATGGTGTGATCGTAGCTCACTGCAGCCTCAGACTCCTGGGCTCAAGTGGTCTTCCTGCCTCCAACTCTCAAGTAGCTAAGGCTACAGGTGCATGCCACCATGCCCAGCTACTCTTTTTGTTTTTCTTTTTGTAGAGACAGTCTCACTATGTTGCCCAGGCTGGTCTTGAACTCCTGGCCTCAAGCAATCTTTTCACCTGGGCCTCCTAAAACACTGGGATTACAGGCAAAGTCACAATACCAACCAAGTTCTTTTAGTTTTCCTTCATCTGAGAATATTTTTTGATTTCCCATTTATTTCTGAATGATATTTTCACTGGGTATAGGATTCTCAGTTGACAGTTCTTTCTTCAGCACTTGAAAAATATTGCACCACTTTCTTCTGGCATCCATAATCTCTGTCATTGGAATTGTTTTTCCCCTTTTGGTAAAGTGTCAATTCTCTTTTATAGCTTTCAAGATTTTTCTTTCTCTAGTTCCCAAAAGTGTGACTATAATGTGTCTCCTTGTGAATTTCTTTGGGTTTATCCTGTTTAGGATTTACTCAGCTTCCTGAATCCATAGGCTAAGCCTCTTGCCAAATTTGGAGAGTTTTCAGCCATTACTTCTTCATTTCTTTTTCCAGCTTTGTTCTCTTTCTCCTCTTCTTCTGGAACACCAATGACATAAATATCATTTGTGTCTGTTGTCCTGTAGGTCTCTGAGATGCTATTCATTTTTTTTCTATTTTTTTCTCTGCTATCCAGATTAGATAATTTATATTGTTCTACTTCAAGTTCACTGATCTTTTCTTCTGTTCCTGCCCTCTGTGTTTGAACCCATCTATTGAGTGTTTTATTCTATTACTGTATTTGTCAGTTCTAAAATCTCTATTTGGTTCTTCCTTGTATCTTCTATTTTCTTGATGATGCTTTCTGTTTCTTTGTGGAGACAGTAAAGTTTTAAAAGCTTTGTCAAATAATAATAGCTCTGTCATGTCAGTGTTGCCATAATTTTTTTTCATTCAATTTGAGATTTTCCTGGTACTTTGTATGATGAGTGATTTTTGGCAGAAATCTAGAAATTTTGAGTATTACATTATGAGACTGATTCTTATTTAAATAAGATTTAGTCAACTCTGTGTGACATCACTGTGGAAAGAGAAGAATGGGTACCACCTAATTTCTGCCAGGTTGGGGTAGAAGTCTAGGTTCACCACTCAACCTCTGTTGATACTCGAGGAGAAGGGGTGGCTCCTCAGTATAGTTGGTTGGGGTTGAGAGTTCCTGTTCCTCAGTAGGCTTCCACTAATAACTTCCTGGCTAGGAAGAGTAGGGTTACCTTGTTACTGCTGGGTGGGAGTGGAAGTCATAGTTCCATACATAGTCTCCACTAATGCCATGTCTGAGGGGGAAAAGGGTTATTTATTATCACCTGGTGGGGATGAAAGCCCTGCTTGGCTTTCACTGAAACTACACCAGCAGGTGACTGGTGAGGGTGGAACTCTAAGTGCTCCACTTATCTTTGCTGGTATGGGTAGGGATGGAGTCAAAGTTTTTTCTGTGGTGTATGGCTGAAGTAGAACCTTAAGTTTTCTAAATTTTCTCTCCTGTTAAGCTTATCATTTCCTGGTCCTTTGACTAGAGAGAGTGGGGTTTTTTTTAGCGATTTTTTTTTTTTTGGTCTCTGCCCATTTACATTTCTGGAATGCCAGGCTCTCTAGCACCCAGTCTGGGACTTATGAGGCAAAGCAAAACTAAAACTAAAACTAAAACAAACAAACCAAATCCAGGGAACTTGCTAGCTACGGTTTTCTCTCTGGGTCCTGAAGTTCCTAACCAGTCTGTCTTCTTGCCTCCACTCTTCAGAGCCTTCTTATGTTTGTTATATATATATAATGTCCAGGATTTTTAGTTATGGTCATGAGAATAGGGAAAACTATGTCTATTTTACCTTCTAGAAGCAGATAATAGTTCATTTTGTATATTGCTTTTATGTCCAATTGTCTTGCTAGAATTTGTATTCATTTTAATAGTTAACATAAAATTTATTGCATCCTCTGTTTTTAAAATATTTTTAGTTAATTTCAAGATCTTTTATTTTGCTCATTTGTTTTCACTTTTTTCATTTTAGAAGCTTTTTTCAAATGTCTGATCACCCTTTGCTATTTGTTCATATTTAAGAACAAAAAGGCCAGGCATGGTGGCTCACGCCTGTAATCCCAGTACTTTGGGAGGCTGAGGCAGGTGGATCACGAGGTCAAGAGATAGAGACCATCCTGGACAACATGGTGAAACCCCATCCCTTCTAAAAATACAAAAAAAAAAAAAAAAAAGCTGGGCGTGGTGGTGCATGCCTGTAGTCCCAGCTACTTGGGAGGCTGAGGCAGGGGAATCGCTTGAACCTGGGAGGCGGAGGTTGCAGTGAGCCAAGATTGCGCCACTGCTCTCCAGCCTGGGCAACAGAGCAAGACTGTCTCAAAAAATAAAAAGTAAAAATAAAAATAAAAGATAGTGAAACTAGAAGGTATTTTGTGTGCAGCAAACTTTTGACTGGTAGGCTTCGCTGTACATGGATCAGGTGGGGACCCAGCTATTTCACTGAGGAATTTCCAAGTATCAGTAGGTTGAGTGCTTGTCCCTACAGCCAGTTTCTTTGGGAAAGAATCCTCTAATCACCCATTGAGATAGCATCGTGCCATTTGTTCAGAGTTTTGAAAGTGGAAAGAGGGAGTGGAATGAGGATCCAACTCCTCTTATAACTGTCCCTCTATTTTTCATTGTCATGTCTCACCCCTGCCATGGTTCTTGCGGATTTGCAAGTGTTTATCCACCCATCAGTGTTCCACTCAGTGATTTATAACCTGCTACACTCTGCAATCAGTTATCTCTCCTTCATTTGCTTTCCAACTTGCAAAATTTTGTTTGCATCTCTTGGGTGCTAATATCTCTTCTTTTTGTTCTTGTGTCTTTATATATTTCCATCTTAACTAGTAACATAATTACTCATTTTCTCACTTGCCAGAAATCAGTATTTACTCTAAATTCCTCTTCTCTCTCACCCTTTCACATCCAATTGTTCAGCAATTCTGATTGTTATATTCTAAATATCTCCAGGATACATACTCACCAATACTACTTTAGATCTGGCACTTACTATCTCTTACTTGAACCATTATACAAACCTCCTGGAGAGTAGCTTGTCTTCAATCCATCTTTTTGCACATGACTACATGACTTTTTTTGCTGTGATGGAAAAGATGTCTATTCCTGTGATGGCAGGATCTTCTACCATTACTTGTCCTCTCTGACTCCTCTAGAAAGAATTAATTCTACCTTTCTCTGTGTGGCTTTGATGTCTTATGTATATGGCTAATGTGGCACAGATCATTCAGTTCTATATTATTTATTTATTTTGCATTTGACTCCCACTAGATCATGGGCTTCCTTAAGCCAGGTGCTAATCATGACTTATTTAGGTTATTATCTCTAGACCCTAGCCTAGTACCTAGTAAAAGGTAAATTGCTTGCTTTAAGTAATAAATGAGTCATGAATCAATACATATGTGTATCTTTTATATCCATTTATATGTCTTTGGGCTTACATGGTGCATATATAGATGGTTCTATCTTTGTGTATGTGTACAGGTACGTGTGTTGCTACAATCTGAGGTAAGTTCACCTTATGAAATTTTAGATAATAAAATTTGAATGAATGTGATTAGCTACTTTTGATTAAGTAATCTATCTTGAGAGATTCTTATACATGTGTTACTGATAAAACTTGAATGCTTCCTAAATATTATGAAAGATCTATGGTTTCTCTCAGATAGCTAAGAAGTTAAAGTGTAAGTCATATAACATAACCCATATTCTGATTATTTTAATAAGTTCAAAATAGTAATGACAAAACAAAAACTCAGAGTTAGACTTATAATCTGTTCAGCATCACTTACCATTCTGGAACTCTTCATTATTTTGTGTAGATCCAAATTTCCCTCCAGTATCATACCCCTGACTAAAGAACTTCCTTTAATGTCTTGTATTTCAGGTTTGCTAAATGAATTCTCTCAGACTTTGTATGTCTAAAATAGATTTGATTTAATTTAATTTTTGAGATATTTTTGACCAGGTATTATATTCTGAGTTGATAATTTTTTGTCTTTCAATATTTTAAGGATATTGCTCCATTTTCTTTTTTCTTGCATTGTTTCTCATGAGAAGTTTATTGCCATTATCATCTTGTTCCTCTGTATGTAAGGTTTCTTTTTTCCCCTTTTGGTTACTTTTCAAGGTTTATAACCTCCTACACTCTGTAATCAGGTTATTTCTCTGAGTTTGGATTTGTGATTTGTTGTTTTTTTTTTTTTTTTTTTGTTTTTTCCATCAAATTTGGAAATTCTCAGCTATTATCTCTTCAAATTTCTATTCTCTACTTCTTCTATAATTATATGTATATTAGACGCTTTGATGTTGTCCTGCAGCTCTTGGTTACTGCATTCTGTTTATCTCCCTCACTCTTTTTTTTCATTTGTATTTCACTTTCCATCATTTTTATTCACCTATCTTTAGGTTTGTTGGCTCTTTCTTCTACTGTATCCAATCTGCTGATAAGGCTATGTATATGTTTATGCCTCTTGTATTTTATTTATTTATTTATTTATTTATTTGCTTATTTTTATTTGTTTATTTATTTTTGAGACAGGTTCTCATTCTGTCATCCAGGCTGGAATGCAATGGCACCATCTCTGCTCACTGCAGCCTCTGCTTCCCGAGTAGCTAGGACTACAGGTGCATGCCACTGTGCCCAGCTAGTGTTTATGCCTCTTGTCTATCCATTCCACTAGATCCCATAATACCACACTCATAATTATTTCAAAGTCAACTGCCTGATTATTCCAATATTTGGGTCACCTCTGGATCTGGTTCTGTTGATTGCTTTGTCTTTGGACAATGGGTTGTCTTTCTTCTGGTGTTTGTATGTATGTGTGTTTCATAATTTTTTACTGAATGTTGGACCCTGTGTTAAAGCAGTAGTAGAGACTGATGTAAATAGTTTTTACTCTTGGAAATGAAGTATTTCCTCTGTTCAGCTATTCATATGGGAAGTTCTGTCAAATTTTTCAGTAGTTGAGCTGGGTTTGGGTTTTGTTTTTGCTACAATGATCTTTAGTGCACCAAATCATTTAAATAATCAGCTGCTGTTATCTTGTTCCTAGTGTGGGGCCTGGAGCACTGGAGGAGTGTTCTCAGTGTTCCTGTTCCACTCTCATCTCTCTTTGGACTTTGTATTCTTGTGCCACAGGTGGGGATGGGGACATCTCTCCATGCTTTTGCCTCTGGCTCAGTGATAAGGCTGCAGTGGCTTGTTACTCAATGCAAGGCTCTTGGTTGGGGCAAGGAAGGGTTTTTTTATTATCATAGTTCAGCCTCGGTCTTAGGTTCTGTGTGCCTGGGCCTTGAGGGTGAAACTTGCTTGGCATTGCTGCCCCTCCCACATCCATGGAAATCATTTTCTGCCTTATACCTGTGTGGATTCTTGGGCAAGAGAGGGTTTCCTGCCTCATTTCCAATGAGAGCAGATATGTTGTTTGTGTCACTGCAGGATACTGGGCCTGACCAGGTTTCCTGCCCTTCTCCAGGGACAGATGTTTTTTTGTTTCTACTCTTCTCTCAGAAGCAGGTTAACTTTGTCTAAGATTGGGGTGGAAAGGGCTTATAATCTAAGAAAGAAAGGCTCTAAAGTGAGCATTTGCCTTGGTATGTCTCTGTACTAACCAGGGACAAAAAAATACCCCAAAATAGATGTTTCTGGTCGTTTGGCTGGCGTCTTTTAGCAAAAAGATGGTTGTTACAGCAAAACACCAGTATTTCTTAGGATAACTCACCTCCTTTTATCCTTTCTGTGCTTATCAAGTAATTTCCTAGAATTATGTTACTTCTCACTTTTCTTCCTTCTGGAGAGAATTTGTGTTGTACTCTTAGCAACTGTTATTTAAAAATAGCTAATAAGTCTGATGATTGGGAATCCTAGAACTTGATCACTCAAGTATCTGGCTGTATCTGGCTGACCTAATGAGCTGAGGACCAGGCCCCAGGTCCCTGATAACCCCAGAAGATCTGATGCTCTGTGAAAATGGAAAATATAGCTGGCCAGTAGACACCTCCTTCCCTCTACTCCCCTACATTGACTACAGTACCATATTGTGAAATACAGTATTCAGCATATTTTCAGGGTTACCCAAAGTACCATCAAAGGATTGACAGCATGGTTACAATACAAGCAAATAGCCTGAGAAAATCTCGTTATGTCAGACTGATGGGTTCTTCTTTAGTGCAAAAATGAATATGGCCAAGCACATGAAAAAATGTATACACAGCATTATCTGTATATGCACACATGCACATACAGAATTCACATTTATATACACATCCGTAGATTCTGTTGGCTATGCTAGTTGCTAAGGTGATTTCTTGCTGGAGTAAATACAGCTTTGCTGGTCAACTCAGACAGAGAAAGCTTCATTGAAGACACATCAGAGCCTCTCTTGAGAATCCCTCCCCTTTACTGAGGTCCCTCTTCCTGCTCACTCCTTCCCCAATGCCAGGCAGAAACACACACTGCCAGCTGGAGAGCGAGCTCAAAGTCTGAGGACCTAGCTCTACGTGGGAATCCTCAGTTAACACATGGAGCCCAAAAAGAAATAGGAAAAAAACCCTCAATGCTCAGCTGAATTCCAGAAGCCTACTCATTCTAATACTAACAGATGAGTAGGAGAACAGGAAAGCAAGTGTCATGATCCCACCCCTCCCAGTTTCCCTGCCTCCCTCCCATGACCATTCCAGCCTCCTCCTCTTCCCCCAACTTTTGGATCTGAAGCAGCTCTAATGCTTAAGTCTGGAGACCTAGCATCTTTTACTTCTCAGTCTTTCAACATTTTGGCCTTGGAGGCAACTAAGGCTCTACTAAAACTGAAAGACAATTTTCTAAGAGGATGAGGTAAAGAGCTGTGGAAAAGCTCAGCACTCCTTCCTGAAGAGAAAAGCAGTTCTTTAAAACAGCACAGCCTGTAGAGCCAGAGACTCCCTTTAAATCCTGTTGGCCAGAACACAGGGGCAGGGTCAATAGGGCCAGTTCTCCCACATGCTATTCCTGAGCACAATTTTTGTATCTCTAAATTCCAATTCTATATTTTTAATTCCTTCTTTTAAAAATATTTCTCTGTCTCCCCAATATGAGATGGAACAGAGAGACATATTTTGAGGCCTGGCTGGATCTTAGGATATGCTGTATATTTCTCGCCAGATTACCCCAGAGGCAACACTCAGTCTCTTTGCTGGTTTTTCCGAGAAATCCACTCATGCCAAATTTGGGTGAGTTTAGTAGAATTAACTTTAGCTCTGGTGAAGTTACAAGAAAAGGATCATATCACAGAATAAGAAGCCTTCTCCTGTCTTCCCAGCCCTTCCTTCCCTCAGCCGTCCTTCTTCTCTACACACAACCCCCTCCAAATTTTTCTCACTTGGTTAAACATAATGATTTCTCTCTCTCTCTGAAACCTTAGTGCTAAGAGCCCGGATGAGGATGTGGGGTGGTTGAAAGGAAGCTGGGAAGGGCGTAAGGTGTAGATACTACCCAAATTTACTAAACATGTTCATCACAATGCTCAAGGGGAAAAAACCTCTTCATTAACATAACATATTCTCTTTAGAGCATAGTCATATTACAGAAAACAAACTTTCCCTCTGATATAAGGAAATATATACTTCTCTCAAAATGTGTGGGTAGCAATAGAAATCACTTTTGACTCTAAGCCCAAACAAAGAAACTACTGGAAACCTCCTGGCTAAGTCTCTTGTGGGCACATTGTTCTCCTTGGAGAAGGTTGCTCTTCTTTTCTCAGAACTGCTGGTCTCCATTCAGCTGCCTAGTAGCTGGAGCCATTTCTACTGCCTCTTTCTTCTGGCCATGGCTGTTCTGCTCCTCTGGCCCTATCCAGTGGTAAAGCATGTGGTTCATGGAGCCATTAGTGATATTCTCCTGAAGTGGGACAGGTCTCTGTCTCTCATTCAGATTTATGACTTTTGTTGCTCTGGTGCTTAAACACTAATCCTGTTATAATTCTTATACATTACTTGCTCTCTCAGTTTCTTAATGGCTCTTCTCTTGGAAGGATCTCCCTCAGTATTACACACAAAAATATCTCTTTATATCAATCTCTATTCATTGGCCTAGGACCAAGTTCCACTGCCTTGACTTCACTGTATATCCCAGGTGTGTGTGTGTGGTGAGGGGGATACAATATACAATACTGTTAATTCTGGTCTTCTAGGCATCTTCACAGCCATCTACCTAAATGCTTATCTGTTTCTTTCTCCCAGGCTCCTTGTGCAAATAAAATTCTTTAATATGCATCTTGACATTATAGAACAGTGCTGTTGAAAGAAATGTAATGCAAGCCCCTTATGTAACTTTAAGTTTTTAGTAGCCTTATTTTAAAAAGGAAAAGAAACAGATAAATTAACTTTAATAATATTTAAAATTTAGCTCAATATCAAAATACTATCATTTCAACAAATAATGTTAATATTTTAATATCTTTTGCACTCAATCTTTGAAATCTAGTATGTGTTTCATATTTATAGCACATCTCAGTTCAGACAAGCCACATTTCAAGTGCTTCATAGCCACAGTGGCTAGTTGCCATCATATTGAACAACACAATTCTAGAGTTTCAAGGGTAGGTGTATAAAGTGTAAGTCTGGAATTCTAGTAACAAGCATACAAAATGTGCATTGATGTATCAAGTGCAAACTTCTCAGCTGAGCTTTTAAGGCCCTCTATAATCTGTCCCACCATTCTAGCCAGTTTGATCTCCTTTCTGGTACTGCATACACCCTGATCATTCCTGTCTCTATGCTTGGCTTTTTCTGTTCCCCTGACAAATGAGCCTCTTTCTGTTCCTTTTGCTGTTTTAACTTCTAGACCCAGCTGAAGTTCTCTCCTCTCCTGTACTACAGCAATTCCTATTGTTCTTTCTTTGGAATTTCCCTTAGTAACCTTTTAGAGGCTGTACCATAAAATTTAGCAGTTACTTTGATTATATTATCTTTTTGTTATTTGCTGTTATAGAAGTGTCTCTTTTCACCACCAAAACTGGGAGGGCTTTCAGAGAGTATCAATGTTGTATACTATACTTCTCAATCACCCACATAATCTACCCTAGTGCAGAGCCCATGGTGCACACTAAAAATGCTTTTTAGTGGCTTAGTATGCTGTTACAAGTAGTTTTCATGCCGTTTCATTTATAACTTTTCTCTCCAGTTAGGTTGAAAACTTCTTCCAAACTAGATTCTGATTCTTTTTTTATCTCCCACACCACTTGGCACAAATATTACTAGGATTTAAATATCTAAGCTTAACCAAAATTGGAGGGCAACTGACAGATTGATAAGTGCTTTTGCATACCTAATCTCATTTGATTCTCATGATAACTCTTTAATGTGGGACTTACTGATAGCATCATCACTTTCTAAATAATCAACATGAAGCTCAGAGAAGTTAATTGATTTGCTTGAGGTCGCACGACAGGGAATTGCCAGAAAGCCCAAATGATCTAACTACAAATGCAAAGCAATGCTTTCCAGACCAGTAGTTACCACTCATCCCATGGTGCATCCCATCTTACCCCCTCCAAAACAACGTGGAGCCAGGGGTTCTGTTTTGCTTGGTTTTTGTAATTAATGTTTCCCAGGAGATTCTTGGGCATCCAGCTCTGCCATGTCCAAGAACAAGTATTTGGGACTACTCTTCAGACATGCTATGTAAAGGGTAGCTCCCTTCTTACTCCTGTGGGGAGGACTCCTGGGGCATGGCATCCTTGTAAATGGTGTCCTCATCTGCTTTTTCCTGGTTACTCCTCACTCCCCCTTCAACTTGCCTGAAAAGAGAAAGGAGTACAAGAATTGTTAAATGTCTGTGACTGAACTTCAATAATAGTTGAATCTAAATATAACCCCTCATGGTTATTATTCCAAAAATCCAGTGATTATAGTTCAGAACTTTGAGCCACACATTCCCTACCCCCTTTCACTCAGAATGCCCCACACCCATTAAAAGCAGCATTATTAAAAACAGCAGCTACTGGGCGTGCTTAGAAACAACTCTTCTCAAGTAAATAACTCGGAATGTTTTTATTTTAGAATATCAAAGGGAGTCTGGACCACATTATGGCTAATTGACTACATATTTCCATGAGCAGAAATGAAGCTATATTTTAGTTATAAGGATACCAACCACAATGTCTTTAATGTTGGTTACCAGCTTTTTTAAAAGAGGAGAGAGAGAGAAAGCAAAAAGTGAATTGCACATTAAATTTCAGTTTAACTTAAATCTTAGCTCTAGTTATAGAACAAGGGGAAGTTGGTGAATGTAGCACATACATTTTCGCCTAAGTACAGTGATTGCAACCATGCTGCCATAGCCCTACTTTGTGTAGATCTATCCTATCCTGAATTTTAAAACTTTCTCATGGACAATTTCTCTGTCTCTCTCTCTCTCTCTCTCTCTCTCTCTCTCTCTCTCTCTCTCTCTCTGTGTGTGTGTGTGTGTGTGTGTGTGTGTCTGTGTAAGTATGTGTGTAAGTGTTATGTGTCTCTTTTCCTCTTCCCTCCTCTCCCTTCTTCTCCTCCCTAATGGGAGGTGGCTAAAGCAGCCTAGTTTGCTAGAAAACAATGAGTTCTGAAAGCTGAGCAAACTTAAACTGCAGAGCCATTTCTAAAGTAAGAAACACAGCAGAGTTAATCTGACTCTTTTTATGACTTACATAATTTTTTTTTTTTTGCTACATGTAATTAGGCTTAATAAGCATTATTTATTTTACAGCCTAGCCAACCATTTTTGAGCTTAGCTAAGGGAAGGAAGTTTGAGAGGGGATAGAAAAAAGCCAGTGTGAAACCCCCGCCCCTGCTGCCCCCTCACTGTTTATCCTATCTCAGGAGAGGGGCTGCAAATGGAGCCACACCTAGCACCCCATACTCCCAGACTCATTCTCCTCCTGGTTCACTTTGCTAGTGAGTAAATTACTCAACTGGGAATTTCTAAAATCTCTAGACTGTGGGTGGCCTTGATTAAATGCTCTAAGAAGAAAAGAAGAGAGAAGAAAAATCCTGATTATCCAGAATTTTTGGATAATGAGTCTTTCTGGGCAGTAAAATTTCTCAGATAACTGAGCATTTTTCCTTTAAGCTCCAGACTTTTAATTTTAACCATTTCAAATGGAAATCTAAATCAAACATATCATACTCTTAGCAGAGCTCTTAAACAATAGACATAATTTAAAATTTTCTTCACCTAGTTGTTATATTTACTTGTCATAGAAAAATCACCTCAGAGGTTGTTGAGACATGTAGGATGTTTATTCTATTAAATGATCCAGATTTATATATATGTAAGCCCTTGTAATGGTTTTTTTGTTTGTTTGTTTGTTTTGTTTTGTTTTTTAAAGACAAGGTCTCCAGGCTAGAGTGCAGTGGCACAATCACGCTCCCTGCAGCCTCCAAGTTCTGGGCTCAAGCAATCCTCCTGCCTCCACCCCGCAAGTATCAAGGACTACAGGCATGCACTATCTTGCCCAGCTAATTAAAGAAAATTTTTTTGTAGAGATAGGGTCTCTTGCTCTATTGCCCAGGCTGGTTTGCAATGTTAGTTTTTTTATATATATACTTTTTCTGAAAACATTCTTTTCTGTTGTTAGTGTACCTGCCACTAGCAATTCCATTTCCCTCTCTTAAACTGCTATAGTCATAAGAACTATGAATATGTTTGAATATTAAAATATTCATAAAAATTAGAATAACAGGTCTCCACATTGAATGTAAAGTAGAGGTAAATAGTTTCTGAGGGAGTATCTCTGAGGGAGCAAATAGGACTTTGATGTGTCCTACTGAATTTCCTTGTTATTGCCAACTTTCTGGATAGAGAGATTGTCAGAAGGATGAATTCTGGAAAGTTAATAAATTATTGTGGCTGTTCTAAGGAAACTGACTCAAAAACTCATAGGGTGCTATGGTTTGAATGTGTCCCCCAAAATGCTTGTGTTAGAAACTTAATCCCCAATGCAACAGTATTGGGAGGTGGGGCCTTGTGGGAAGTATCTAAGTCACAAGGACTCCACTTTCATAAATGCATTAATGCCAATTATGAAAGGGCTTGAGTCTGCAATCTCTTGCCTCTCATGCATGCCCTTTGCCACGCGGTGCCTCTTGCCATGTGATGGCACAGCAAGAAGGTCCTTACCAGAGACAATCCTTCAGTCTTGGATTTCCCAGCCTCAAGACCCATGAGCCAAATAAATTTCTATTGTTTATCCAGTCTGTAGTATTCTTTATAGTAGCACAAAATGGGCTAAGAAGGAAAGGTGAGATGTGAATATCCCTTCATAGAATGTATAATAAAAATGCTTTTGGGCTAGGTACAGTGGCTCATGCCTATAATCCCAGCACTTTGAGAGGCCAATGTGGGGGCATCACCTGAGGCCAGGAATTTGAGACCAGCCTTAGCAACAAGCGAGATCCTATCCCTACAAAAAATAAGAAAATTAGCTGGGCATGGCAGCACATGCCTGTAGTCCCAGCTACTCAAGAGGCTGAGGTAGGAAGATCACTTGTGCCCAGGAGTGCAAGGCTGCAGTAAGCTATGATTGTACCACTACACTCTAAACTGGGTGACACAGCAAGACCCTATCTCAAAATTTAAAAAGAAAGATTTTACTTTTCTGATGACAAAAGTAATGCACGCCAATTTTAAAAATATAGTCAAATCTTATAAATGCCTCCTGTGTATAATACAGAAAAGTCCTTCATATTCTCGCCATCCCCCAATCCCAAATAACTACTTATGAAAAGTACATCAATGCTTTTTATATTTACATACTAGCATGTTATTATGAATTTTTAAAAACATAAATTTAAGGTCTATCTGTACCTTACAACTTGATCTTTGAACTTACTAATTTATCTTGAATGTCTCATGAATTAGTCCATTTTTAGTTATTTCATTGCTTTTTTAACCACACCTTAGTATTCTATTAAGGATTGTGTTAGTAGAGTTCTCTAGAGGGACAGAACTAATAGGAGATATAGATATAGATATAGACATATCAAAAAGAGTTTATTAACTTATAAGATCACAAGGTCCCACAATAGGCTGTCTGCAAGCTGAGGATCAAGGTGAACCAGTTTGAGTTCCAAAACTGAAGAACTTGGAATCAGCGGTTTGAGGGCAGGAAGCATCCAGCACAGGAGAAAGATGTAGGCTGGGAGGCAAGGCCATTGTCTCTTTTTCATGTTTTTCTGCCTGCTTTATATTTGCTGGCAGCTGATTAGATTGTGCCTGCCAGATTAAGAGTGGATCTGCCTTCCCCCGCCCACTGACTCAAATGTTTATCTCTTTTGGAATCACCCTGACAGACATACCCAGGATGAATACTTTCTATCCTTCAATCCAATCAAGTTGACACTCAGTATTAACCATCACAAGGATATCCCATAAGTATTCTCTGCTGATGAATATTTAGATAGTATTTAGGTTTTCAACATTAAAATCAATAGTGAAGTGAACATATTTGAATATGTATAATTGAGTGAGTATTTGGGTAGAATAAATTCTTAGATGTTGATATGGTTTGGCAGTGTCCCCACTCAAATCTCATCTTGAATTGTAGCTCCCATAATCCCCATGTGTCATGGGAGGGACCTGTGGGAGGTAATTGAATCATGGATGTGGGTTTTCCCATGCTGTTCTCATGATAATGAATAAGTCTCATGAGATCTGATGATTTTATGAAGGGAAGCTCACCTGCACCTGCTCTCTTGCCTGCGGCCATGTAAGATGTGCCTTTGCTCCTCCTTTACCTTCCGTCATGATTGTGAGGCCTCCCCAGCCATGTGGAACTGTGAGTCATTAAACCTCTCTTTTTTTATAAATTACCCAGCGTTGGGTATTTCTTCATAGCAGTATGAAAATGGATTAATACAGATATGGAATTTGGCCTTTGAATTTGCACTTAGAGCTGTTATATAAAACCAGGGAAGTTCAAAACTATGGAAATGCATTCTCTCACAGTTCTGGAGGCTAGAAGTCCAAAACTGAGGTGTAAGCAGGGCCATACTCCCTCTGAAACCTATGAGGAAATTCTTACTTGCTTCTTCCTAGCCTCTGGTGGTTTGCTGGCAATCTCAGTTTGCAGATGTGTAAGTCTAGTCCCTGCCTTCTACATCACATAGTGTCTCTTCCTGTGTGTCTCTGTTTTCACATGGCCATCTTCTTATATGGACACCAGTCACATTAGATTAGGGACCAAACCCACTCCACTATCAGCTGAACTAATTACATCCACAATGACCTTATTTCCAAATAAAGTCACATTCTGAGAACTGAGAGTTAGGACTTCAACATATCTTTTCTGTGTGGGGAGCAGGTGAAGTAGGGGAAGGAAGGGACACAGTTTAACTCATAACATCTTTCAAAGGATAAAGACTTTAAACATTTAATAGATGCTGCCATTTTTTCAAAAACATTATGCCAATGTATATTCTCATCAACAATTTATGAGAGTACCAGTTTCTCATGACACTGGATATTATAAATTTTCTATTATTTTCTAATCTGATAGGCAAAAATTTATAACTCATTGTTATTTTATTTTGTATTTCTTTATTAGTGAAACAGAGCAAATTTTCACTTGCTGTACTGACTACTATAAAGAACTAAAAAAGGAAAAAACATTAAGAATTTTTCACTTGCTTCACTAATTTCTTCTGTGATTTGCCTCTAATGTCCTTTGCCCAATTTTTCTATTGCACTCTTCATCTTTTTCTTATTGATTTATAAGGGCTTTTTCTTTACTAGAGGAATCTATATATAAACTCTTTGCTTATTATATATATTGTACTTTCCTCTCAATTTGTCCTTTATTTCTGTTCTTACTACATAGAAGCTTATTATTATTATTATTATTATTATTACTATTATTGTTGTTGTTGTTGCGATCTCAGCTCACCGCAACTTCTACCTCTGGATTCAAGTGGTTTTTGTGCCTCAGCCTCCTGAGTAGCTGGGATTACAGGCGTGCATCACCATACCCAACTAATTTTCATATTTTTAGTAGAGACAAGGTTTCCATGTTGGCCAGGTTGGAAGCTAATAATAATTTTTATTTTATGTGGTTACGTTTCTCTTTTCAGAAACCAGGAATTTTCATTCTTAGAAAGACCTTATCCACTCCCAAATTATAGAAATAGATGCCAATGTTTTCTTCTAATACAATTATGGCTTCATTTATACATTTAATTTATTTGTCCCATTGATATGTATTTTAGTATAAGGGTCAGGTGACAATCCAGTAGTCTTATTTTTCCAAATGATGATAACACGGTTGTCAGAGGCTGTTTATTGATGCATTTTCCCCCACAGATTGGAAATGACACCTGTATCATATCCTGCGTTCTGTGTAAATTGCCATATGATTGGAGGTCCAGTTCTGGGCCACCCTATTCTGTTTCATTTTCCTGCCAGTCTCCTGCTGAGCTGGAACCAGTGTTAGAGTTACTGTAACTTTGTAATACAGCCTAATATCCCATGTGGTTTGTTTCCCTCCCTTACTTTTCATGGTTTTCCTAACTGTTCTCAGAAGTTTATTCCTCTAGAATAAGTCTAAATTTTGGCAAGTTCTTTATAAAATTTCTGCAAATATTTTGAGAGAATGGCATTAAATTTATAATGAGGAGAGAACTGGCACTTCATATATTTTTCTACTCAAAAAATGGACCTCTGTATGAATTCAAATCTTTTATATCTCTCAATATTATGCCTTTTTTCTTCATCTAGCACAGGTTATATAGTTTTGTTAACTAATTCTTAAATGTGTGTGTGTGTGTGTGTGTGTGTGTGTGTGTGTTTTGAAACACACACACTCCCTCTGTCACTCAGGCTGGAGTGCAGTGGCATGATCTCAGCTCACTGCAACCTCTGCCTCTTGGATTCAAGGGATTCTCTTGCATCAGCCTCCCACGTAGCTGGGGCTACAGGTGTGCGCCACGATGCCCAGCTAATTTTTATATTTTTAGTAGAGACGGGGTTTTGCCATGTTGGCCCAGCTGGTCTCGAACTCCTGAACTTAAGTGATCCACCTTCCTTGGCCTCCTAAAGTGCTGGGATTACAAGAGTGAGCCACCATGCCTGGCCTGAAGTTTTTATTTTAATTGCTACTAGGAATAAGATCTTTTCTTCCAGTTAATTTTCTACCTGATTGTTCAGTATGCAGGAAATTTATGGGTTTTTAAAATATTAAATAGAGAACTGGTTACTGCCCTGATTTACATTGTTTCCTAATGGCTTTGCAGTTGTTTCTCTCGGAGTTTCGAGTGTATTGTCACATCATCTGCAGTAACTATAATTTTGCTCCCTCTCTTACAATATTTATATCTTTTACTGGTTATCTTATCTAATTATAAAGTTTTTCCAGAAAAAATGTTAGTTAATAGCAGTAATAGACATGTTTGTCTTATTCCTGATTTAAGCAAAAACCTTTCCATTGTTTGTCTGTTAACTGTGATGTTGGTTTATGATTTAGGATACATCTGTGTATTGTATTATGGAAGTATTCTTATATTCCTATTTCGACACATTCATTAATAACGTAAGAACATGCCACTTACTAGCTGTATGCAACCCACTTCCTAATATGTGACCTGAGGCAAGACTCTTAACCTTGCTAGGCTTTAGTGTCCTTATCTACAGACTGAATATGAAAGGTAATACCTCCCTCATTGTGTGATGGTGAGGACTAAATAAGAAAACGCACAGAAGTGTACCAGATAGTGCCCAATACATAATAAAAGAAAAATAAATGTTAACCTTACTATTTTTTTTTTACTGTGAATGAATACTGAAATTTGTTACATTTCTTTTCTATACCTTTGAAAGTAATCATGACTTTTCTCCTTTGACTATTAACAGGGTTAATTATACTAATAGATTTTCTAAAATTGAATCCAGCTGAAACGAGTCCCACTTTGGTATTTTTAAATGGACTACTGAATTCTATTTGCTAGATTCCTTTTTTGCTTTTTTTTTTTTTTTTTTTAGACAGTTCGCTCTGTCACCCAGGCTGGAGTGCAGTGGTATGATCTTGGCTCACTGCAACCTCCACCTCCCAGGTTCAAGTGATTCTCATGCCTCAACCTCCGGCATAGCTGGGACTACAGGCGTGTGCCCCCATGCCTGGCTAATTTTTATATTTTTAGTAGAAACAGCATTTCACCATGTTGGCCAGGCTGGTCTCAAACTCCTGACCTCAAGTGATCTGCCCACCTCAGCCTCCCAAAGTGCTGGGATTACAGGCATGGGCCACCATGCCTGGCTATTTCCTAATATCTTTATTAGAGTTTTTACATTGTATTTAAAAGGAAGATTACCCTGAGATGTGTGTGTATGTGTGTGTGTATAATGGGTATAGGTGTGTGGTATGGGCTGTGTGTGTGCAGTATGTTTGTATCTGTGCAGTGCATGTGTGTTGGGGTGTGGGTGGTGTGGATATAAGGTGAGTCTGTGTGGTGTTGTATATGTGTAGTGTGTAGGTGGTGTATGTGTGTGAGACACATTTGTATTTGGGTAGAGTGTGGTATGTGTGATGTGTGCATGAATTGTGTGGATGTTTGTATTCGTGCAGTGTTTGTGTGTGTGTGTCTGGTGGGAGAACAATGCTTGTGCATAGAGTGTGGTACATAAGTGTTATCTCTATGAGGTTTTGGTACCAATGATATGTTGGCTTCCTAAAATAAGTAAGAGAATTTTTCCTTTATGCTCTGGATGAGTTAAATAGCAACAAAATCATCTCTCCCTTAAAGATTTAAAATGAGAAACTTGTTAAATGACCTGGGCCTTGGGAGCTTATGGTAGCATTATCCACTTTTTCCATGGTTTGGTTTTTGGAAGATCTCTGAGTCTATTTTGATAAGAATTTCTTTGAAAATCATCCATTCATTCCCATTTATTAGAGAATAGAGAAATAACTATTTTGGATGTGACGTCGAATAATTGCTCAGTCTAATTCCAAAGCTTTTCTGACATTTAGTATGAAGAGAAAAAGTAAGAGCAGTTGAGAAGTCCTTTTGGCATGAAGAACACTATAAGGATAGCCAAGAGGGGAAGACAGACTCCCTCTGAGGCTGGATCATCTTGGAGTACTAAAAATGGAGAAATCCATGACTGACTTATTTACCATGACTAGATAAGTAGTAAATAAATATCAGGTTGGTGCGAAAGTAATTGAGGTTTTTGCCATTACTTTCAATTTTTGCTGTTACTTTTAACCTCAATTACTTTTGCACCAACTTAATACCTATAAAATAAATGTAATCAGTGGACTAAATTCTTCCAAATGTGGTGGCCCTTGAGGAAAATACCAAAAGCATTTTAGGGAGAGGCCTGCTAGGACCATTATGGGTCAGACGGAAGCTCCAGCAGTGGGCACCTCACAGGAGAAGGGCTGGAACTGAGCTGAGAAAGGAAGAAAGTTTCAGAAAGACCCAGGACATCTCAGTAAGAAGTACACGCAGGGATCAAAACCCTGGGGCAAGGGACGTGCCTGCTGGCATGGAAAGTGCAGGTTCTGAGACTAGTGAGACTTGGTTATGACGTACCAAGCTGGAGTGACCCAGGGCGTCGTTCATGGGCTCTTGTCCTTACTGGAAGCTTATCCGTGTTTGTACCGACTTCCCTTCTTCCCGCCTAGACTTGAGAAGAAGGTGCTAAGTTAGCATGCTCAGTTAGATGGCCTAGAGGCGTGTAGCTGAACTGCAGAGGTGTGCAAGCATTCTCTCCTCCAGCCTCCCCAACCCCTTTTTGACCCCCTAAGGGTGCTGACTCCTCAGTTTCCAGATGCTGCTTCTGTGGCTGAAGTTTACCCAGAATACAGCTCCGTTCCTGGGCTCCACACAGCCAGAAGTTCTTCTGTCTGGTCCAGTTGGCTGCTTCTTCCATCACCATACAGAACATAGAAGAACACTAAGGACAGAAGGGAAGATGAAGACAGATCGTTCACTCCCTCAAGGGATCTTTCAGAGGGAAGACAGACTCTCTGCTCTCAATATTGACCTTCTAGTTCCTGTTTTTATTCTGAGAGAATGTTTCTGTTCCTGGTCCTCAAAGGAAATAGGTTTTATTTGGTTGGCTTTGCATTCAACTGGCACAATTAGAACTGCAAGAGACATCACACTTGAGGAATCTGGGGCCCCAGAGGTTCAGCTGACGATGCTTTGCACATAGCAGATTGTGATAGTTCCATTTTATGTGTCAGCTTCACTGGGCCACAGGTAGCCCAGCTTTTTGGTTAAACATTACTCTGGGTGTGTCTGGGAGGGTCTCTGAATGGCATTAATGTTTGAATTAATTGGTAGACTCAGTAAAGCAGGTTGGATCAGTTTCATCCAATCCACTGAATTTCTGAATTAAAAAAAAAAAAAAAAAACTGAGTAAGAAATAATTCTCTTTTTCTGCCTGACTGTCTTCAAACTGGGACATAAGTCTTCTCTTGCCTTCATACTGAGACTCAGACTTGAATTTACACCATCAGCTCACCCAGTTCTCAGGCCTTCAGAATCAGTCTGGAACCACACCATCAGCTCTCCAGGGTCTCCAGCTTATTAACTGCAGATCATAGACTTCTCAGCCTGCATAATCTTGTGAGCCAATCTTTATAGTAAATCTCTAGTTGGCTCTGTTTCTCTAAAGAACTCAGACTGATAACGCAAGTATTCAGTAAATTCCTGCTTACTTTGTATAAGTGGCCTTTGGTAAGTCTGGTGAGCAGTTAGTGGCAAAGTTCAGACCAGGATATAGGGTTGCAGGCTCATCCACCTGGACTCCTTCCACCAGAGCAACACCAGTTCACCCCTATGGAGGTGAGGCTGGACAAAGAATGATGGTGATGAAAGCAGTGGCCCTGTGGGAACCACCAGAAGCTGAGCCTAAAGAATAGGAATAAGCCAAGGAGTCCACCCAGGCCCAGTGAATATAAGGAATCGGGGCTTTCAAACAAGGCCATTTGTCAGACCAGGGCAGCCTAGCAGCAGAAACAAGCTAGAAGCAAGAGACTCTGTATCCAAGGTGAAGCTTACCTGGCTCGTCATTCTTTCATTCTTCCTGCTATTGCAGGACACTGTGGCTTTCCCAGGAATGGCCTTCCCAGAATCTGAAGGCCCATCTGATGCCACATTAGACCTGCTACTTTTACCAGCTTCTCCTGATAGGACTTCACAATATCTTTGACTTTAAGGGTTGAACTTCTAGGCAGCTTGTCTAAGAATCCATCCGTAGAGTAGACACCACCTGCTGAACACCAAATACTTCCTGAAGTACTTTTCAGACTTTGTCTGTGGACCACCTGTCTCAAAATTATCCAAGATGCTTGTTAAAAATGCAAATTTCTAGACCCTACCCAGAACTACTGAATCAGCATCTCTGGGAGTGTGGCCAGGAGTCTGCATATTTAATAATGTCTCAAATGATTCTTATTTATGCACACTGACATTTGAGTTCTACCAGGTAACCCCAAAACACAGACAAGTTCCCTGGAAATGGACAAGTGGTGATAACAAACTCTGGCCCATACTCACTGCTTTGTTCATTTACTCACTTAACAAATAATTGTAAAGATTTGTGCCCAAGGCATTGTGTTAGGTGCTGTGAGAAGTTAAATTTAACTAGTTAGTACTTATTTATTTATTTATTTATTTATTTTTCTGCAGCCAGATTGCTGGCAGATGGGACCAGAATAGGCTGGGCATCTGGGACCTGGTCTCTCTTGTTCTGGGTGTTTCAGCCTTTCTCTAGAGACTTGATGCTGTAGCCTACCAGACTGTGCTGGTGTGCCTCTTCTGAGCTCCAGACTGCTTTCTGCATGCCTTCACCAGGCATTTATTTCCATAGGGCTATTATTCAGCTCCTGTAGCAATGGTGTCAGCTCCATCCCTTTCCATCACCTTTCCCACCCACCTGCAGTAGCTGGGGCCACCGCGCCCGGCTAATTTTTTGTATTTTTAGTAACTGTTCTATCTCGTGACTCATCCGCCCGCCTCGGCCTCCCAAAGTTATTACAGGCTTGAGCCACCGCGCCCGGCCTCTACCTCAGTTCTTATTTAGCCTCCCTACTTGCCCTACCCACACTCCCATATTCCTCTTTGCTCCCAATGTGCTTCTGCACTTTGCTTGTTTTGAATTTGGTTTTCATTTTTTGTTTTTTGTTTTGGTGGTTAATACTTTAATTGATCGAGATGATACAGCAATATTTTTATTCATATAAAATATTTATTCATATAATTCATATAATATATTCATGTAACTCATATAATATATTTATTCAATGTGCAGGTTTGTTACATATGTATACATGTGCCATGTTGGTGTGCTGCACCCATTAACTTGTCATTTATATTAGGTATATTTCCTAATGCTATCCCTCCCCCGACCCCCCACCCCACAACAGGCCCCAGTGTGTGGTGTTCTCCACCCTGTGTCCAAGTGTTATTGTTCAGTTCCCACCTATGAGTGAGAACATGCGGTATATGGTTTTCTGTCCTTGTGATAGTTTGCTGAGAATGATGGTTTCCAGCTTCATCCAGGTCCCTACAAAGGACATGAACTATCCTTTTTTATGGCTGCATAGTATTCCATGGTGTATGTTTGCCACATTTTCTTAATCCAGTCTATCATTGATGGATATTTGGGTTGGTTCCAAGTTTTTGCTATTGTGAATAGTACCGCAATAAACATATGTGTGCATGTGTCTTTATAGCAGCATGATTTGTAATCCTTTGGGTATATACCCAGTAATGGGATAGCTGGGTCAAATGGTATTTCTAGTTCTAGATCCTTGAGGAATTGCCACACCGTCTTCCACAGTGGTTGAACTAGTTTACAGCCCCACCAAAAGTGTAAAAGTGTTCCTATTTCTCCATATCCTCTCCAGCACCTGTTGTTTCCTGACTTTTTAATGATCGCCATTCTAACTGGTGTGAGATGGTATCTCATTGTAGTTTTGATTTGCGTTTCTCTGATGGCCAGTGATGATGAGCATTTTTTCATGTGTCTGTTGTCTGCATAAATGTCTTCTTTTGAGAAGTGTCTGTTCGTATCCTTTGCCCACTTTTTGATGGGGTTATTTGATATTTTCTTGTAAATGTGTTTAAGTTTTTGTAGATTCTGGATATTAGCCCTTTGTCAGATGGGTAGATGGTAAAAATTTTCTCCCATTCTGTAGGTTGTCTTTTCACTCTGATGGTAGTTTCTTTTGCTGTGCAGAAGCTCTTTAATTAGATCCCATTTGTCAATTTTGGCTTTTGTTGCCATTGCTTTTGGTGTTTTAGTCATGAAGTCCTTGCCCATGCCTATATCCTGAGTGGTACTGCCTAGGTTTTCTTCTAGGGTTTTTATGGTTTTAGGTCTAACTTTTAAGGCTTTAATCCATCTTGAATTAATTTTTGTATAAGGTGTAAGGAAGGGATCCAGTTTCAGATTTCTACCTATGGCTAGCCAGTTTTCCCAGCACCATTTATTACATAAGGAATCCTTTCCCCAGTTCTTGTTTTTGTCAGGTTTGTCAAAGATCAGATGGTTGTAGATGTGTGGTATTATTTCTGAGGGCTCTATTCTGTTCCATTGGTCTGTATCTCTGTTTTGGTACCAGTGCCATGCTGTTTTGGTTACTGTAGCCTTGTAGTATAGTTTGAGTCAGGTAGCATGATGCCTCCAGCTTTGTTCTTTTGGCTTAGGATTGTCTTGCTAATGCGGGCTCTTTTTTGGTACCATATGAACTTTAAAGGAGTTTTTTCCAATTCTGTCAAGAAAGTCTTTGGTAGCTTGATGGGGATGGCATTGAATCTATAAATTACCTTGGGCAGTATGGCCATTTTCACAATATTGATTCTTCCTATCCATGAGTGTGGAATGTTCTTCCATTTGTTTGTGTCCTCTTTTATTTTGTTGAACAGTGATTTGTAGTTCTCCTTGAAGAGGTCCTTCACATCCTTTGTAAGTTGGATTCCTAGGTATTTTATTCTCTTTGAAGCAATTGTGAATGGGAGTTCACTCATGATTTGGCTCTCTGTTTGTCTATTATTGGTGTATAGGAATGCTTGTGATTTTTGCACATTGATTTTTTATCCTGAGACTTTACTGAAGTTGCTTATCAGCTGAAGGAGATTTTGGGCTGAGACGATGGGGTTTTCTAAATATATAGTCATGTCATCTGCAAACAGGGACAATTTGACTTCCTCTTTTCCTAATTGAATACCCTTTATTTCTTTCTCCTGCCTGATTGCCCTGGCCAGAACTTCCAACGCTATGTTGAATAGGAGTGGTGAGAGAGGGTATCCCTGTGTTGTACCAGTTTTCAAGGGGAATGCTTCCAGGTTTTGCCCTTTCAGTATGATATTGGCTGTGGGTTTGTCATAAATAGCTCTATTATTTTGAGATACATCCCATCAATACCTAATTTATTGAGACTTTTCAGCATGAAGTGTTGTTGAATTTTGTCAAAGGCCTTTTCTGCATCTACTGAGATAATCATGTGGTTTTTGTCTTTGGTTCTGTTTATATGATGGATTACATTTTTTTTTTTTTTTGAGATGGACTCTCACTCTGTCACCCAGGCTGGAGTGCAGTGGTGCGATCTCCACTCACTGCAAGCTCCACCCCCCGGGTTCACACCATTCTCCTGCCTCAGCCTCCCGTGTAGCTGGGACTACAGGCACCTGCCACCACGCCTGGCTAATTTTTGTGTTTTTAGTAGAGATGGGGTTTCAACATGTTAGCCAGGATGGTCTCTATCTCCTGACCTCGTGATCTGCCCATCTCGGCCTCCCAAAGTGCTGGGATTACAGGCGTAAGCCACCGCGCCCAGCTAATGGATTACATTTATTGATTTGCGTATGTTGAACCAGCCTTGCATCCCAGGGATGAAGCCAACTTGATTGTGGTCGATAAGGTTTTTGATGTGCTGCTGGATTCGGTTTGCCAGTATTTTATTGAGGATTTTTGCATCGATGTTCATCAGGGATATTGGCCTAATATTCTCTTTTTTGTGTGTGTCTCTGCCAGGCTTTGGTATCAGGATGATGCTGGTCTCATAAAATGAGTTAGGGAGGATTCCCTCTTTTTCTGTTGATTGGAATAGTTTCAGAAGGAATGGTACCAGCTCCTCTTTGTACCTCTGGTAGAATTTGGCTGTGAATCCATCTGGTCCTGGACTTTTTCTGGTTGGTAGGCTATTAATTATTGCCTCAATTTCAGAGCCTGTTATTGGTCTATCCAGGGATTCAGCTTCTTCCCGGTTTAGTCTTGGGACGGTGTATCTGTTCAGGAATTTATCCATTTCTTCTAGATTGTCTAGTTTATTTGTTTAGAGGTGTTTATAGTATTCTCTGATGGTAGTTTCTATTTCTGTAGGATGGGTGGTGATATCCCCTTTACTCTTTATCATTTTTTATTGCATCTATTTGATTCTTCTCTCTTTTCTTCTTGCTAGTGGTCATCAATTTTGTTGATCTTTTCAAAAAACCAGCCCCTGGATTCATTGAGTTTTTGAAGAGTTTTTTGTGTCTCTATCTCCTTCAGTTCTGCTCTGATCTTAGTTATTTCTTGCCTTCTGCTAGCTTTTTAATGTGTTTGCTCTTGCTTCTCTAGTTCTTTTAATTGTGATGTTAGGGTGTCAATTTTAGATCTTTCTTGCTTTCTCTTGTAGACATTTAGTGCTATAAATTTCCCTCTACATGCTGCTTTAAATGTGTCCCAGAGATTCTGATTTGTTGTGTCTTTGTTCTCATTGGTTTCAAAGAACATCTTTATTTCTGCCTTCATTTCGTTATGTACCCAGTAGTCATTCACGAGCAGGTTGTTCAGTTTCCATGTAGTTGAGCGGTTTTCAGTGAGTTTCTTAATCCTGAGTTCTAGTTTGATTGTACTGTGGTCTACAGACAGTTTGTTATAATTTCTATTCTTTTACATTTGCTGAGGAATGCTTTACTTCCAACTATGTGGTCAATTTTGGAATAAGTGCAAATAGGTGCTGAGAGGAATGTATATTTGTTGATTTGGGGTGGAGAGTTCTGTAGATGTCTATTAGGTCCGCTTGGTGCAGAACTGAGTTCAATTCCTGGATGTCTTTCTAATTTTCTGTCTCATTGATCTGTCTAATGTTGACAGTGGGGTGTTAAAGTCTCCCACTATTATTGTGTGGGAGTCTAAGTCTCTTTGTAGGTCTCTAAGGACTTGCTTTAAGAATCTGGGTGTTCCAGTATTGGGTGCATATATATTTAGGATAGTTAGCTCTTCTTGTTGAATTGATCCCTTTACCATTATGTAAGGGCCTTCTCTGTCTCTTTTGATCTTTGTTGGTTTAAAGTGTGTTTTATCAGAGATTAGGATTGCAACCCCTGCTTTTTTTTTTGTTCTCCATTTGCTTGGTAGATTGAGCCTTTATTTTGAGCCTATGTGTGTCTCTGCACATGAAGTGGGTCTCCTGAATACAGCACACTGATGAGTCTTGACTCTTCATCCAATTTGCCAGTCTGTGTCTTTTAATTGGAACATTTAGCCCATTTACATTTAAGGTTAATATTGCTATGTGTGAATTTGATCCTGTCATTATGATGTTAGCCGGTTATTTTGCTCATTAGTTGATGCAGTTTCTTCCTAGCATCGATGGTCTTTACAATTTGGCACATTTCTGCAGTGACTGGTGCCGGTTGTTCCTTTCCATGTTTAGTGCTTCCTTCAGGAACTCTTATAAGTCCAGCCTGGTGGTGGCAAAATCTCTCAGCATTTGTTTGTCTGTAAAGGATTTTATTTCTCCTTCACTTATGAAGCTTATTTGGCTGGATATGAGAATCTGGGTTGAAAATTCTTTTCTTTTTTTTTTTTTTTTGAGACAGAGTCTTGCTCTGTCACCCAGGCTGGAGTGCAGTGGCCGGATCTCAGCTCACTGCAAGCTCCGCCTCCCAGGTTTACGCCATTCTCCTGCCTCAGCCTCCCGAGTAGCTGGTACTACAGGCGCCCGCCACCTCGCCCGGCTAGTTTTTTGTATTTTTTAGTAGAGATGGGGTTTCACCGTGTTAGCCAGGATGGTCTCGATCTCCTGACCTCGTGATCCACCCGTCTCAGCCTCCCAAAGTGCTGGGATTACAGGCTTGAGCCACCACACCCGGCCGAAAATTCTTTTCTTTAAAAATGTTGAATATTGGCCCCCACTCTCTTCTGGTTTGTAGAGTTTCTGCCAAGAGATCCACTGTTATTCTGGTGGGCTTCCCTTTGTGGGTAACCTGACCTTTCTCTCTGGCTGCCCTTAACATTTTTTCCTTCATTTCGACTTTGGTGAATCTGACAATTATGTGTCTTGGAGTTGCTCTTCTCGAGGAGTATCTTTGTGGCATTCTCTGTATTTCCTGAATTTGAATGTTGGCCTGCCTTGCTAGGTTGGGAAAGTTCTCCTGGATAATATCCTGAAGATCGTTTTCCAACTTGGTTCCATTCTCCCCGTCACTTTCAGGTACACCAATCAGATGTAGATTTGGTCTTTTCACATAGTTCCATATTTCTTGGAGGCTTTATTCGTTTCTTTTTACTCTTTTTTCTCTAAACTTCTCTTCTCGCTTCATTTCATTCATTTGATCTTCAATCACTGATACCGTTTCTTCCAGTTGATCAAATCAGCTACTGAAGCTTTTGCACGCATCACGTAGTTCTTGTGCCATGGTTTTCAGTTCCATTAGGTCATTTAAGGACTTCTCTGTGCTGTTTATTCTAGTTAGCCATTTGTCTCATCTCTTTTCAAGGTTTTTAGCTTCTTTGCGATGGGTTCCAACATCCTCCTTTAGCTTGGAGAAGTTTGTTGTTACTGATCATCTGAAGCCTTCTTCTCTCAACTCGTCAAAGTCATTCTCTGTCCAGCTTTGTTCTGTTGCTGGTGAGGAGCTGCATTCCTTTGGAGGAGAGGAGGCACTCTGATTTTTAGAATTTTCAGCTTTTCTGCTCTGGTTTCTCCCCATCTTTGTGGTTTTATGTACCTTTGGTCTTTGATGATGGTGACATACAGTTAGGGTTTTGGTGTGGATGTCCTTTCTGTTTGTTAGTTTTTCTTCTAACAGTCAGGACCCTCAGCTGCAGGTCTGTTGGAGGTTGCTGGAGGTCCACTCCAGACCCCATTTGCCTGGGTATCACCAGCGGAGGCTGCAGAACAGCAAATATTGCAGAATGGCAAATGTTGCTGCCTGATCCTTCCTCTGAAAGCTTCGTCTCAGAGGGGCACCCAGCCATATGCGGTGTCAGTCGGCCCCTCCTGGGACGTGCCCCCCAGTTAGGCTACTTGGGGGTCAGGGATCCACTTGAGGCATTCTGTCCGTTCTCACTTCTCAAACTCCATGCTGGGAGAACCACTGTCTTCAAAGCTGTCAGAGAGAGACGTTTAAGTCTGCAGAAGTTTCTGCTGCCTTTTATTCTGCTATGCCTTGCCCCCAGAGGTGGAGTCTACAGAGGCAGGCAGGCCTCCTTGAGCTGCGGTGGGCTCCACCCAGTTTGAACTTCCTGGCCCCTTTGTTTACCTTCTCAAGCCTCAGCAATGGTGGGTGCCCCTCCCCCAGCCTCACTGCTGCCTTGCAGTTCTATCTCAGACTGCTGTGCTAGCAGTGAGTGAGGCTCTGTGGGCATGGGACCCTCTGAGCGAGGTGCGGAATATAATCTCCTGGTGTGCTGTTTGCTAAGATGGTTGGAAAAGCACAGTATTAGGGTGGGAGTGTCCTGATTTTCCAGGTACCCTCTGTCACTGCTTCCCTTGGCTAGGAAAGGGAATTCGCCGACCCCTTGCACTTCCCGGGTGAGGCAATGCCCCACCCTTCTTCAGCTCACACTCCATGGACTGCACCCACTGTCCAACAAGCCCCAGTGAGATGAACCCAATACCTCAGTTGGAAATGCAGAAATTACCCATCTTCTGCGTTGCTCACGCTGGGAGCTGTAAACTGGAGCTGTTCCTATTCAGCCATATTGGTCTTTAGTACTTATTTCTATTCAATTCAACAGTTAATCCATTCTCACAGCTTCCTAGGCAATGTGCAAGGTGCTGCAGATCCAATGTGAATAAGTACTAGGTTGGTGCAAAAGTAATTGTGCAATTATTTTGTATCTGCTTTGCTTGCTCTGCTCTCCTGTACTGACATTCAGAAACCAGTGCAGATCCCACCTCCAAGCAGGTGGGATAGTTTCTGACTATTGGTTTCTGAGCTGGGCAGGGAGGAGGACCCTCATAGAACCAATGTGATACAGCATGAGAGGTGCTACTGATGTTACGAATAAAATACAGCAGAGTCTGGATGGGGAAAGAGTTATATCGAAGGGAAGAAATGACGATTCAAAAGGGTTTCGGAGAGGAAATGGCATTTGAAGTGGGTCCTTAGTGGAATCTTGCCTCTTGGAAGAAGCAGGGAGAAGAAGAGTACTCTTTCAGAGGGAGCAGCCCAAGAAAAGGCACAAAGACGGGCTGGGCATGGTGGCTCATGCCTGTAATCCTGGCACTTTGGGAGCCTGAGGTGGGTGGATCACGAGGTCAAGAGATTGAGACCATCCTGGCCAACATGGTGAAACCCTGTCTCTACTAAAAATACAAAAATCAGCTTGTTGTGGTGGCGGGCACCTGTAGTCCCAGCTACTTGGGATGCTGAGGCAGGATATTCGCTTGAACCTAGGAAGCAGAGGTTGCAGTGAGCCGAGATCACGCCACTGCACTCCAGCCTGGCAACAGATCAAACCTCCATCTCAAAAAAAAAAGACACAGAGACATAAAGATGCCAAGCATATGAAGTCCAATGAGTGGTCTGGTGTGATCAGCCTGTGGAGTGCCTGTCAAGAGGAAACCAGCTGAAAATGAAGCTAGAAACATAAGCAGGTGCTAGATTGAGAGGAACCTTGAATGTTATTCTGGAATCTAAACTTGGTCCTATGAGCCAGCAGTTCCCAAACCTAACTGTGCGACTGTGCAGATTGTTAAGCCCTATCCACTTCCAGTTGATTTAATCTGGGTGGGACCTAAGAGTCTGTATTTTCACCAAACTCTGCAGGTAACGCCAATGCACTGCCATGGTTGGGACCCACTGAAACAGATTACTAGAAGGATTTCCAGTAAAGGAAAGTCATTATCGCAGTTGGGCTCTGGGCAGCGTGGGACTACCCAGGTGATTAGAGAGACACTTAAGAAGCAAATTTTTTTTTTGAGACCGAGTCTCGCTCTGTCACCCAGGCTGGAGTGTAGTGCCTGATCTCAGCTCACTGTAACCTCTGCCTTCCAAAGTGGTTCTCCTCCCTCAGCCTCCCAAGTAGCTGGGATTACAGGCATATGCCACCACACCCAGCTAATTTTTTTATTTCTAGTAGAGATGGGGTTTCACCATCTTGACCAGGCTGGTCTTGAACTCCTGACCTTAGGTGATCTGCCCACCTTGGCCTCCCAAAGTGCTGGGATTACAGGCGTGAGCCACTGCACCAGCCTTAAGAAACAAAATGTAAGGCCTTCACTTTCAGCACTTGCACAATCCTGGAAGTAGGGCTTCCTTAAATTGTGTGCCCTTGGCACCTCATTTACCCCACCCTATCTCAGCCCTAACTCTAGGGACAATGCAGAGGTCTGGAGAAAGAGGGGGACATATATCAGAGCAGGCCATAAGGAGGCCAGTACAATACTCGCAGTGAAAGAGGATGACGGCTTCAGAGAAGGAGAGAAGATCGGGGGGAACTTCCAAAGCAGCACCAGCAAGATTCGGGTGATGCAGGGCAGCAGTCCAGGGGAACACACAGGTTCTCTGGCTTAGGGACTGGAGCATGGGTGGTGGGCACTGGCAGCACAGATGTGAAGTATGTTTTGGGAGAAGATAAGGGGTTCAGCTTGGGACTTGCTGAGTTGGAAGTTCTTGTAAGAGATTCTGGGCAGAATCGTACTACCTTTTCCCTTAAAGATATATTTGAGTACATCTTGTTGCAAGAATCTCAACAAATTCAACAACTGGTTATTGAGCACCTACTATATGCAAAGCCCTGTGCTAAAATGCTATAGGGGTACTGGTAGGGCACAAAAAGTGAATAAGCCACTACCCTAAGTCCCCAGGACCACATCTATGCAACGAGTAATTCCCGTACGTATTAGTCTATCTTAAATTCAATGATAAAAGTATAGCATGTGCTGCAGGTGCCTAGAAAAAGGATTTGTAAGATTAATTCTGACTGTGGAGATTGGAGAAAACTGCTTGGAGGTGGGATCTGCACTGGTTTCTGAATGTCAGTACAGGAGAGCAGAGCAAGCAAAGCAGATACAAATTTGAGCAAAGTCACAGAAGTTGGAAATGCAAAGTAGTAGACTACTTTGAAGACCATTTACAAACAGACATTTATTCAGCACTTTGTGTATGCCCAGTACAGTGGCAGTGTGGCAGCCATGAGAGCTACTACAGGGAGCTCAATTGTCCAAGAAGCCAACACCTACATGCTGAAATGCACCATTTCTCTGGCGCTGAGGCCTCTCTCACTCAGAGGCCACTCTCGGCCAGTGACTGAGCAGGACAGGAATTCTTAGGCAGGCCCATTCCTAGGTGATACGGTTTTGGCTGGACAGTTTTGGCTCAAAGACTCCTGGTGGCCTTGCCAAATCTTCACTAGACTGCACCGTGGTCTAGGACACCTCCACCCAATCTCCCTTCACTGTCTCCTTCCCTCAGCGTCTGATCCCGGCCTTACTGGCTCACCTCAGTTTCTATCACACAGGCTTTTCTGAGGACCCAGGCTAACTCAGGTATTATGAGGGGGATTAATATCAAAGTGATTATTTTTCACACTTCTTTGCATGTTTAATCATTCCTTAAATATCATGCGAAGGCTATCTGTCCTAAGGAAATTTAGCAGAGCAATATTTTATAAAAAAATAAGATTTTTTGAGAAAGGACAAATCACTCTGTACTTTTCTGTGTGCATATCAAAATTTCTCAAAAGGGATGAAGCTGATGTCAAAACAAGTTTGTGGGCCAGCAGTATTCTTGGTCGGAGTGGACAACACTGGGGAGTGCAAAGTTGAGCTGGGGATGTTGCTGCTGGCCTCACTGGCTCTGTGCTTTCTCAGACTGTACACCAAAGATGTTTTCTAAGGTTCCGTGATTTTCCAAAGATCACATGGAGTAGTGGAAACAGGTTTTGGAGCCCAGAAGGTCTTGGTTCAAATTTGCAGATGTATCGCTTTCTGTGTAACCTCCAGCTTAGGCGCCTTAACCTTTCTGAGCTGCTGTTCCCTCATCTGAAAATCGGGCTAGCATATGGAACTTGCGTAGTTACAGGGAAAATTAGAGAAAATGTATAGAGTGCCAGCCGCTCTATAATTGGGAGTTTTTGTGTTAGTGTTATCAAAAAGTTAGACTGAGTTTAGCAGTATAAAATGAAATGGAGTTGAGGTGACATTGAAGAACATTCAGGCTAAGGATCCAGTGTTCTCTCTGTCACTGCCAACAAGAGGAAACAGTTCAGGGATCCAAAGGGAAACCATCCAATAGCCAATACTAGAGATTGCATTTTTAAAATTCTTTTTAACTTCAGCTATTAGAACCAGAACCTTTGGCAGATGTTAGTATAGGATCTCATGGCACACAAACCTCTGCTCTGCTCTATCAGGATAGTCAAAATATTGGATCAGTGGACCGAGATGTTTCCATGCCAGTTATCCCTTGACCCAGAAAATGATAGACCCTCACTCTCCTGATTCCTGGCAGAGGGAAATCTCAGTTCTGTGTACCTATAAACCTCTATAGTGGGTTAAAAACGGCTGCAAATGCTTCGACATTCCTCCCATAGAGATCAAGGTTTTTTTTTTTTTTTTTTTTTTTTTGAGACAGAGTCTGGCTCTGTGGCCCAGGCTGGAGTGCAGTGGCCGGATCTCAGCTCACTGCAAGCTCCGCCTCCCGGGTTCACGCCATTCTCCTACCTCAGCCTCCCAAGTAGTTGTGACTACAGGCGCCCGCCACATCGCCTGGCTAGATTTTTGTATTTTTTTTTTTAGTAGAGACGGGGTTTCACTGTGTTAGCCAGGATGGTCTCGATCTCCTGACCTCGTGATCCGCCCGTCTCGGCCTCCCAAAGTGCTGGGATTACAGGCTTGAGCCACCGCGCCCAGCCTCCTCCCATAGAGATGTGGGCTTCATTTGCCCTCCCCTTGATTCTGAGCTGGTCCACTAGAATACAGTGGAAGGGAAACTCTGCTAGTTCTAAGACTAGCCTTTAAGAGAACAGGCAGCTTCCTCTTTGTTCTTTTAGAGCCCTGAGTAGCCACATGGAAAGCCAGGCTGTCTTGCTAGAAAGATCACATGGGGCCGGGCGCGGTGGCTCAAGCCTGTAATCCCAGCACTTTGGGAGGCCGAGACGGGCGGATCACGAGGTCGGGAGATCGAGACCATCCTGGCTAACACAGTGAAACCCCGTCTCTACTAAAAAAATACAAAAAACTAGCCGGGCTGGGCGCCTGTAGTCCCAGCTACTCGGGAGGCTGAGGCAGGAGAATGGCGTGAACCCGGGAGGCGGAGCTTGCAGTGAGCCGAGATCACGCCACTGCACTCCAGCCTGGGAGACACAGCGAGACTCCGTCTCAAAAAAAAAAAAAAAACAGAAAGATCACATGGAGAGGTCATGAAACTACATGGAGAGAGAGAGAGAGAGAGACCAGCCAAGCTAGTCTTGCAGCCGGAGCCATTACCGTGAAGGTGCCAGGAATGTGAAGAAAGTCATCTTGGACCCTCCAGATCAGACCAGATGCAGCTGAATTCTACTGAACAATCCCAGGCAACACCATGTAGAACAAAAGAATCACCTGACTGAGAGCTCCCAAATTCCTGACTCCCCAAATAGTGAAATACAGCAAAATGGTTGTTTTAAGCCACTAAATGTGGTAGTCATTTGTTATGCGGCAGTAGATAACCCTGAAGAAAGTATTTGCACTTGAACCTCCCTTTGTAGAGTGCCCAGGCAACCCTACAGACCTGAAATGACTTGGCACCCTCAACACTCTATTAGACTGAGGTTTGGCATATCTTGGAACTTGTTGCCTGCTTACCATTTCAGGGCTCCAGGTGTGTTTACGGGAGATAGTCAAAGGAATGTACCAGACTCAATATTGAAATTGATTAGTATCCTTCAACTGTAAATTTTTCCCCTTGATTATTCTTTTAAAATTTGGAAAAATAAGATTGTAGAGAGGAGAAAGAGAAAGGATGGAGTATGAGAAAGGGAGAAAATGCAAAGAAAAAGATGGAGGGGTCTCAGGTTGGTTGGCATCTACTCAGAAAGGAAGAAATAAAATCAAAACCTCCAAATGAAGAAAGGTGCTAATCCTTGCCCACCTTTTGGAAACTCCGCCCTTTGTTCCACAGCAAACCCACCTTACAGAAGGAATCAAGACAAATGGCTAACAGCCATAGAATTCCTGTATTCTCAGCTTCTATTTAACATCACTTTCTATTTTATATTCATTCATTCAGTCCACAAACATTTATTGAATCAGTGTTTTCTGTGGGAAAAGCTAAAATATATGGTATAATTGAAACATCTGCTTCACCCATTTGAGACTGAAAAGAAGATGATATCTCTTTTCATAATCAAATTAATACAATTCTGTACCCCCATTCCCAAGGCATTCTCTGGTCCTGGAGTATCCTGCCTGTGATACATTCTAGAAGCCCACAGGTGATTATCCAAATGACTTCAAAGAAAGCCCATTCTGTCTGCCAAAGAAACCATTCTCTACCACCGTTGTTGCAGCACAGCTTCACTATAGAGCTGCTGAAACAGGAAGTCCATCAGACTCTCTAGCCAAAAGAAGTGCTATGGTGGCAGAGGTACATGGCAGAAAGACTTGAGGTTATTGTGCCTACCTTGCCCCCACAGCCAGCAGTCCAGTGCCAGCCTTGTGCATTATAGGAATCACCATTGAATGTGTGTCTCACTGCCAGTTTGGCGGTGGTTTCTGAGAGTTCAGGGAGGATGAGAACACCCTTCCCTCCCAATGCCTTGTCAATTTTGGGTGCTTCAGACCCAAAGATCTTTAGGGAAACATCCATGTACCTGAAAATGTTCTCCTGCGTTGGTATGCCATGGAAACTTAGTGATTAGGCAATAGAGGTTTCACAGTAGCCACAAGCTATCCCCCAAACCAGACCTTTTCCATGAGCAGGCCGGTCAGGTTTCCAGGGAGAAAAGGAAGTCCCTCCCTCCTAAACCCAAGCCTGCTTCATCTCCTGCCCCAGGATTAACCACTTGTCATCCACCATGGCCTCAACAGAAAGTCAAAAACTGTCTAACAATACATTCCCATTGTCCACGGCCACTTCAGTATAATGAAACTAAGTGTCTTGCCCTTGGAGAGGGCATGCACAAACAGAGTTAGGTGGCAACAGCAGAGAAGAATACGTGCAGTCATAGAACTTGAGAGCTAGAACAGACTCTAAAGACCACATGGTTAAACCTCCTCTGTCAAAAAAACAGAGGCCCAGAGGCTTCACCAATCTACACAAAGCCGTGCTAAGCATATGGTAGTTGAGTCCAAGTCCTCAATCCAAGCTCTTTCCTCTAGATTTTCACGTCACTGCCTCTCTTGGCCCCCTAAATTAAACTGAAAGATACGTAAATAATTTGGGGGCTTTACTTTTTTTTTCTGTGCCTAAGAAAAACAGAAACTTTCCTTGTTAAGCCAAGGGAGGGTCTGACAGAGCTTGGCAGCTGGAAGTCTTTCAAAATTGAGAAACACATCTCTTTTGAAAGTGGGATCAACAATTTGTACCCCTTAAATGTGAATAAACATATTTCTTTGTGCAAAAAAAAAAAAAAAAAAAAAAAACCGCAGTGAAATTGCTGAAGACAAATATATTGGGCAAGGAAGTCGGCAAAGCAAGAGATACTGAGTTGTTCAGAACAGTTAGTTTATTCATGTGCAAAAAAGGGAGAAAAAATACAGGCAAATTATTTTCCGTTTGCAAATATGTTCTCTGAATTTTCCCAGAAGATGAATATATAGGAACTCATTAGTTATAAGAACTGAATGCCCAAATATTTGATAAAAAGGACAGGCTACAATAGGGCTAAAGAGGGGACAAAAATCTTTATTCACCCTATAGCAAAATCTTCCCACCACTGCCATCCAGGATTATTGATGAGCTGAGTCATATACTTGAGATCACTGCTTTGAGGTGACCTCAGTTTAAAACATACACTCCATTTATTCACATGTATGAATGACATGAAGATGATGTAATTTTTGAAAAAATATTAATAGATCTTCATTTATCCACTTTCATTTATTAAAGTACCTGCTGCATGTCAGGATTATAATAGTATAATCTTGATATACTATTAAAGACATATAAAAAATAAGATATAAGAACTACCCTTCATGCTCTCGCAGTCCAAGAGAAGAGGACAGACTAATAGACAAATGACAACCACAAGCACTATCAAGCCACAAGCAAATCAAGCACTATGACGGGATAATGTATAGAAAATGAGCTACCAGAGGCACCTGGAGTAAAAGTAGGGAGGGGGCTAAGAGTTAAAAGACGAAGTGCATGAGATTAAATTTAATGAGATTAGGACTAAACTATGTGAAAGTGGATGGAGAGGAAGAGTCAAATATGAGAAATGAAAAGACACAGGTGAGCAAATGACTTGGCCATCAGTTGGATGTAGGGTTTCTGGAAGCGGGAGGCAATATGTTGATTCCCAGTAACACACCCTGAACAACTGCCTAGACGGCTGACAGCAGTGCAGGCTCCTGAGGGTCATGGTCCCCCCTTGGCATCTCATGCACATAACAGAAGTAGCCAGTGCCATTATCCCAAAGGGGGGTACTTCATGCAATGACAGAATCCACCTCAGCCCAGCCCCACTTGACACGCTCAGCTGCTGTTGACTGATCCGTAACTCTCAGAGTGCATTCATGATACAGGATGGTCTGTGACCTGTTGGAACTTTATTCCCCAGAGCTTAGATTTTCGGCCAGATTAGCCACTCTGCTTGACAATAATACCTTCTATTTCATGCTCTATGTTTGGACTCTTAGTCTTCATTTTTGCTTTAATACCAAGATCTCTGGTCTGATTGATTGGGTACTGTTGTCAATCAAGTAAGGAAACTTGGAGAAAAGCTAATAAATTTTACTTTGACCTCATGTTTCAAGTGTCCATAGGACCAAAATTCCTCCAACCAGTGGGTGAAATTATTTCTTTTACTTGTTGAAATTTAGTGTACAGCTTGCCAGCCACTTTGTTTTTGTTCTTTGGCTTGAGTATCAGCTTTTTGCTGTTCTTTCTCCCTTTCTTCTAACCTTACTGCTGCATCATGCGAAACAATAGGCCTTCATTAACTCTTCTTCTCAACTGCACAGGTCTGGTCTAGCAGAATGCCCATTGTGTTCTCATTTTGAATTTGTTCAGTTGTCTTTCTGTGTCCCCTGTACCACACCATTGCACAGTTGTATGCATGTTGTCTTGTACTTCTTTTTTCTTACTTCCTTTCTTGTGTCATAACTCAAGAAACAGCTGCCCATCTATGATTAATTGAAGTAGAATAGGACTGATTATTAAGGCAGAAAATTCTGGAGTTAGGTCTGTTCACTAGAATTGGGGGAAAGAGGGCAGGCACATATACTACGAGTCTAGACCTAGCTATAGATGTTGGAAGTTCAGTCTGCAGGCAAAAGGAAGGATGATTCAAACAGGGATGGGGCAGGGGTGACATTGGACCAGAGGATATAATGTGTGTAGGGTGTGGGGAGTGGAGTTCATGCCAGAATGATATGGGGAGATGATGGCATTGCTTCTGACAAGGAAGACTCAGAGGCTGGTCCTGCAGATACTTGCTAACATCCAAGGAAGGTCATAATAAGACACAGAGAAGATGGCGACAGCATCTGGTTAACAGAAGCAGGCTCAGACAGAAAGCAGACCAGCCAGGGTGAACCTGAGACCCCTTGGAGCTTCTTTAGCATTTCTGCCTCCAGGCCAGGAGCTGTGGAGTAGGGGAGCAATGGGGAAAGAGGCATAAGGGGAGATAACTGTGGCCTTGGGAGAGGAGTCGTCATTGTGATGAGCCCCTGAGGACAAGGACTGTTCCACCTCTCCGGCCTCCAATAGGAGTGCACATAGTGAGTGCTTAGTAAGTGCAAATTCAGTGAATTAAAAGGCCACCTTCAGTTAATCATTCAAAACCCATTATAACAGATAACTTCACGGGTTTAATGTACCGCAAGGGCATAGATGGCACCCAGAAAAGGAACAGTTTCATACAATAAAAGCCTGATTGTGCAGATTACAGTGATTGACAGAAATAGCCTCACAGGCCCTGACACAGCCGATTACACACAGATGGAGACTCAGCAGCCCTCAGTGCCCAAGAGCAGCACTGCTGCCCTTGCTATGACGCAACCACACTCGGCTGTGGAGGCCGTCAGTCATCAGAAGCTCCCTTTACTGTTCTCATGGAATGGGAGAAAGGATCATCACTCTCTTAGCCCTTCATTCTATTCTGGAGACTCTAGCTTGGGACCTGCCTGCTCATTAGGTCTAAGTAACTAGTAACAACCTCTGCGTATTCCTGAGTGACTACTGGGAAGGTGAATGGGAGGTCAGTTTCCCAGGACCATTTACCCAGGTGCACCATAGAAAAGGCTCAGCTTTGTGATTCCCACACTAGTTCAGTATATTAACTCACAGGTCTACCAAAACCACCCGTATCCTAAAGGGGACAGGGTTGGGAATCTGCTGTATTTAGACTCTAGACATTAGGTCACCTACACCCACCAGAGAAGAATACGTTCCTGTGGCACACGTGGGAGAGATGCATAGTTTCTGCTGAGGTAAGGGTTGCCACCAGCCACCCCAGATGGACATAATGTACATTTGCACAAAAGTTGTATTTTTTTCTGGACAGATGTAAAGAGAAACCAATATTGCCTAAAGCAAAATTGTAAAACTGGGAAGTCAGTGAAATTTGCCTTGAGTATCTCCAACCCCGCCTGTTTCCCTTCATTGGCCACGCCCTGGCCTCCCCTCCCCTCTGTTCCCTGCTCCTTCCTCATTCTGAATGCCTTCCTAAGCCTTAGAACACACACACACACACACACACACACACACACACAGGATCTGATCACATCATTATACCTGTCTCTTTCACATTACAGTAGTAACTGCCCCAGGTATTTTTTTCTTTTTATGAACAGGGGAGTGGCTGGGCACAGTGGCTCACACTTGTAATCCCAACACTTTGGGAGGCCGAGGTGGGTGGATTACCTGAGGTCAGGAGTTCAAGACCAGCCTGGTCAACATGGTGAAACTTTGTCGGTACTAAAAATACAAAAACTAGCTGGGCATGGTGGTGCATGCCTGTGGTCCCAGCTACTCAGGAGGCTGAGGCAGGGGAATCGCTTGAATCCGAGAGGTGGTGGTTGCAGCAAGCCAAGATCGCACCACTGCACTCCAGCCTGGGTGACAGAGGGAGACTCCAACTCAAAAACAAAAACAAAAACAAACAAACAAAAACAAGGGAGTCATTTCTCATTTCTAAAAATTATACTGTACTATGTCAAAGACCGGCTGACTCCAAATATCAATAAATGACTGAAAGTTTGCTTTAGATGTGTTAGATGCTGGTTAGATCCTTTAGAAGGGGCTTGGATGTGTCAGGTGCTAAGAAGCTACTTCAGAAGGGGCATCCTGGACTTCTCCGCTCCCCCAACCTTTACCCCCTACACTCCCATTCCCCTGCTAAAGAGAACACCTCACATTGAAAAGACTTTATGAAGTACTGAGATGGTTTTATATGTTATCTCATTTAATCCTCCCAAGAGTCCTATGAGAGAAGATTATAATTATCCCAATGAAAAGTAATTCCATTTACTGCTTTCCCTAGAAATACCATTGCCTTGGCTCAGTGACATCATACTCTCCAGGTTTTCCTCCTCCTCCCTCACTGCTCCTTCTCAGGACCTTTCCTGGCTCCATTTCTCCCTGCCCCTTTAACACTGAGGTTCCTTAGGACATGCCCCGGAGTTGTGCTACACAAATCCTAGGCCATCTCATTCATCCAGGAACTTTAATTGCAGCATGCATGTCTAGACTCACCGAGACCTTCTGAGCCCAGCCCTGTCTTGGAGCTCCAGGACTTTACAACACTTGTGCTTGGATATCTCACAAGTTCCTGAAATACCCTATGTCTAAAGCCGAATGCATACTCCAGCCCCACCCACCCACCACTCGCCATCACCACTGAAAAACCTGGCTCTTATTCCTTAATTCCTCTGTCCCCAGCCCACAGTCAATGGTCAAGCCCTGTCTGCTGTTCCCCTCCTTATGGCCTCTCACCTTCACTGCTACCATCACCTCCTTACTAGGACTTCTGCAGTGCTCCCTAAATGGTTCCACCACATCCACTGTGTCCTTCTTTAACCCACTCCCTGTAGAATAACCTGAGAAGTTTTTATAAAATACAAATCTCATCAAGCCATACCCCTGCTGTAACAGCCAATAGTTGGCCACGGCCCTATAGATATGGCTCCCCAGCTTTAACATGGCCTCAGAGACCCAGGGCAGTATGAGTCCCTGCCCAGCTTTCCAGCCTTATCTCACTCCATTGTCTCTTTTACCTACTCTCTTGCTTCTCTGGCTTCCTTTCAACTTCTTGAAAGTTCAAGGGTCTTGGTACCCCATGATCTTTACATCATCTGTTCTTCTCATCCAGCTAACTCTTAATCATCCTCAACTTAAATATCACTTCCTCAAGGAGAGCTTCCCTAATTCTTTAGATAAGGTTAACTCCCTTTGGGATGTGTGCTCTGATGGCACATAATCCTCATCACGATGAAAATGACATATTTAATGTCTGTCTGCTTACCCAGACTGTAAGCACCCCAAGAGTGAATTTTTTTCAGCACTCTATCTTCAGTATCCAGTGCAGTGTGTAACACATGCTTTGTTTTGTGTTGAATTAAGTGGTTTGTCCAAGCCAGGTTGGAAATGTCAAAGTGAAGACTTGAGCCCCAATCTATCTGACTCCAAAGGCCATTTTCCCTATACCTTTTTCCATCACTGTGTATTCCCCTCTTCCCACCACTTCTTAGATGCCCTGGAATGGTAGTCATGTGATCATCCCTTACAGGAGGTAAATCTCAACCTCTTGGTTCAGAATCCCCTATATCAATCCTCAAGCATCCCAGGCAAATGTGAAGACCAGGGAGCAGCTGCTCAAGGGCCCCCTAGTGTGGTGGGGTATGTGTTTGTTCTAATGTATGTTCACAAATTCTTTGACAGTCCTCTCTGTGAGAAATGGAGCTTAAGCCCCTTCCTTGAGTGTGGACGGGATTTAGTGACTCAATTCTAAGGAGTAATTTTGTCACAAGTGACCCGCTGTAAATTCTGAGACTAGATCATAAGGACATAGCAGCTTCCACTTTGTTCTTGAGATGGGAGAGTTCCCTGGTCCCTGCCTCTTCATTGTTAAGATGCTTCTCTTCTTCTCTTCTCTACCATTCTGCTGTGCTGCTCTGCTCTTCTGCCAGTGGAGTTTGGGGTTTTTATGGATACAGGATGGGAAGCATAGTGGGCCAGGGTGGTTTAAGAAAAGGCAACATTCAAGCGGGAAAATGGGGATGTAAGTGATTTGGGCCACAGTCTCAGGCTTTTCTGCTTAAGAGTGGGGCTTCGCCAGGGACCCTGCCTTTTTCTGCCTTGAATTTCACTGCCTCCTGTACCTGTCACTGTCACTTGGATCATCTCACTCTGCGGCAGTCAGCAGCCATGTCATGAGGACATTTAAGTAGCCCTGTGAAGAGAGGACCACATGGTGAGAAACAGGGGCCTCCTACCAAACAGCCAGCCAGACACTGAGGCCTTCTAGCAACAAGCCATGTGAGTGAGCCATCTCAGAACAAGATCTTCTAGCCCAGTTGAGCCTTCAAATGACTGCAGCCACAACTGATATCTTGACTGTAATCCCATGAAAGAACTCTGGGCCACAACCACCCTGCTAGGGTGCTTGCAAATTCCTAACCCACAGAAACCCTGAACTAATGCTTGTTGTTTTAAGCTGCTAAGTTTGGGGGGGTATAATTTGTTACACAGCAGTAAATAACTAATACAGAATTAAAAAGAGAGAAATAGTGGGATTGTACCAAATATGAGAATAGGGCCAGTTTTGGGGAACAGGAGAAAAGAACAGCTATTGTGTAGAAACCCTTTATCTTTTCACGGATGTGATTATGTTGCACGTGACAATACTGAGGTAGGAGGAGGGGTACCAGGGCAGAAAGGAGCCTGAATTCGAAGTAGGCACCCAAATATGAGCCCCAGACAACCCGAGATCAGTAACAGAAGAGTGGAGGCAAGAACTATAAGGCCAATGGTGGTATGCAAATGTAGCATCCATAACCAAACACTGAACTACAGAAGGATATCTAGAAGTGGGCGCCAGAAGACCAAACTGCTACAGAATCAGAGACGTGTCTGAGATCACAGCAGAAAGAGAGGAAGTGGAAAAAGAGGATTCCGCTGTGGCCTTCTGCCCCAGCTGCCTGAATTTCCACACGTTCCATATATGAAGATTTCTTCTCCTAAAGCATGGTGGAATGAATGCTGCTGGGCCTCACCCTATCCCCTTTACCATCTGAGTGTTGGCTGGTAACACTCACAGCTGCCTGCTGTCTTTGGACAACAGGCCTGTAACCACCCACCTCCCCACAGCAGACCTGGGTCAATGACTCACTAGCAGAGGGGTGGGAAGAGCTGGTGCCTTAGACTTGGGGTGGGACTAATGTTGGTGCAATTTATGCTACAGAGCTTCTCATGGAATTAGACTTAAGGTAATTTCTAGCGGAGACCAGGTTCTTCCTCTGCTCTTTCCAGCTCCCCTCAGTCCTCTTTCCCAAGAATGTTCCTGTTATAAATCACGTAAAGAATAATCCCCATTTCAGGAGATGGTTCTAGGGATCCCAATCTCTAACACACCTTAAAGGCATCCCACAGTTTCTGATATTTGTATGTCAGTGTGTATTGTGTGTGTGTCTTTGCGTGTTTGTGTGATTGTGATCATGATGAAGAAAAAATATGTAAATCGAGAAAAAAATAAAATGTAATCTTGCTGAAAGAATCCATGAATCAATAAAGTGAGAAGGCAAAACCTAGCAATTTGGTTAAATGGTTTAAAAGAAATACACATTAGTAATTTCTCTAAATATTTGTTGTAGAACACCTTTTCCCACAGTCTCCTTCCCTGTATGCGTCTGTGTTTGAGTTATTCAACAGGAAAATTTACGGAAGACTTAGAAGGCAGAAATGAAGCACGACTACCAATCTCTAAAGGTGGTTGTGGTTAGGTGCAATGGGAGACAGATATGCAGAGGTGCTGATGTGTCCTAAGTCAGCCTGGCTCTTTCTACTCTGTGTCTAACTCTTCTTCCCAACTGCTGGATCTGCTGACAGTGACCTCACACCCACTATCAGATGCAAAGGCAATGCTCACCATGGATTTCTCCACCAGGCCTCCATCATGGTCCGACTCCAGCATCTGGATGTCCCTGTCTTCCCCAATTCCCTAGCAGGCTCTGACTTGCCCAATCATGCCAGTGTGTCAGGAGGGTTCATTAGTTATTTTCTCTCATCCTCCAACTTCCTTGTTTTGGGCTTTACATCCTGAAATTTCCCCATAATTGTAAAGGATCTTGTTTCTATAATAAATCCTTTATTCCATAATACTTAAGGTGGTTGGCTTCCCTGATTACAGTCTGATACTCAGATATACTCATGCACTGATTATATTTCATTGCCATACTGCATGGTAACTATTATATATTTCATTAAATTGGTGTAACATTAATTTTGTTGATGTTATTTTTCACTAGAAACAGTCAACTCCCTAGAGATATGTATGATACTGAGAGCTTGCTACTCTTTTAGCACGGTCACCTGAGGAAAACTTTACAAAATTAGGGGGAACACTGAATAAACACTGAGATATTAACAGGCATTGGCACTGGAAAGACAACGAAGGATTTTCGTGTGGATCATATTTCCCATTCATAAGTCTGATTACAATGTGAAAAACAAATTATAGACAGGTTAAGAATGGAAAGAGGGAAACCAATCAGTAGGATAGTGCAGCAGTCCAGGCAGGAGATAATGGTAGGCTGGACTAAGATGGTGGCAATAGAGTGGGAGTGAGGAATCTTGGTCTGCCAGAAAGCCACCTAGACACAAATAACCATCTCAAAGGTAACCAAAGCATCTTTGTCTCTGAACCACCATCATAGAAGAACTGGGACATTTTACCTTCTGGATTCCCTCTCTTTCCTTGTGGAAATTCTAAATGTCTTATATGTTGTTTAGCTTTAACTTTTTTTGCTAGCACTACTTAATTTGTTTTTGTTCAACAATGCTTAATATGTTTCTCACTACCTACTCACTGCTTTAAGTGCTTTTCAAAGGTTGGCTCATTTAATCCTTATTATAACCACTGTGCCGTTTTCCTGGTGTCTCCAGTTGGCAGCAGAAACTTCTGTCACCACTGCCATTGCTACTTCTATCACAGCTATCGGTCTGGCTGATGGAGTTTGCTTCTATTCCTGTGGCAGCCGTTAGTCTCTCTGACATAGGGAGGATTATCAGTTGGGTTTCATGGTTGCAAGCAACAGAAATGAATTCGGGTTATTTTAAACTGCAAATAAATTTATCTGTAAAATATCAGGTACCACCACCCAGCCCTTTGAGTATTCAGTATTCACATGCCAGTGTGTTAGGAGGGTTCATTAGTGATTTTCTCTTATCCTTCAACTCCCTTGTTTTGGGCTTTACATCCTGAAATTTCCCCATAATTGTAAAGGATCTTGTTTCTATAATAAATCCTTTATTCCATAATACTTAAGGTGGTTGGCTTCTTTATTTTTATACTTTTACACACACACACACACACAGCTAAATAGAATGCAGCTTTTCTTCATAATAACCAAAAATGTTCTCATATCCTTGCTAAAATGAGACAATCCACAGTTTCATCAGATACTGCATGCAGGATTTTGAGGCAATTTAATTTCTTCTTTGGTTCAATACAATCCCATGTTGATATTCTACAATCTAGGGACTAAATTTTAAAGTTAAACATCACAGATACACCTATATAGAACAGTGGGAAGAAGAGAGAAGAAAGAACTGGGAATTTGTTTTATACACAACAACTAAAGAAGTATGGATACAGGCTTCAGTGTATTTTCAAAGATACTCAAACCTTATATTTATCCCATCCCACATACCCTTCTTACAATGTTATTGTCACTCCTCCCACTAATAGATGTAATCTAGGCTTTCCCTCCTTTAATCTGGGTGGGAGTTTGTGACCCTCCAACCAATGAAGTATAAGCAAAGTGATGCTATGTGACTTCCAAGACTAAGTCATAAGAAGGGCGCCCTCTCTTTCTTTCTCTCTCTCCCCTCCACATGCCATTGGAACCCAGCTAGTCAAGAGGGAGCATCAATTGCCAGACATATGAGTGAAGAAACCTTCAGATTATTCCAGAAGCCAGCCTTGGTGTCTTGTAGCTGAGGCCTCATTTGTCAGGGAACAGAGATAAGCCTTTCCCACTTTTTCCTATCTTAATTTTTTACCTACAAAAGCCATAAGAAGTAACTAATTACTTTTACTTTAAGCCAGTACATTTTGGGGCAATTTCATATACAATAATAGTTAACAAATACACAGTCTTATAAGCATGATTTCATCAATAGAGCAAACCAGAATAATGTCCTGAGAGATAATGAGATGGTCAAGGTCCAGTGTAGCAAATATGATGCAGTGACAAAGGTTTGTATATAGCTGAGTTAGAACACCAGTGTTGTACAGTTGTCATTGCCAAGTGAAAGCACCTGTCTAAGGTGTTTACATTTCTTGGACTGGAGAAAATAATGAAAGCATTTAACATATTATTAGCTGTGTTCCAGTTGACAGTGGTATTGATCTACTCCTGTAAGAACACTGCATTTAGGCCGGGCGCGGTGGCTCACGCCTGTAATCCCAGCACTTTGGGAGGCCGAGGCAGGAGGATCACAAGGTCAGGAGATCAAGACCATCCTGGCCAACATGGTGAAACCCCGTCTACTAAAAATACATAAAAAATTAGCCGGGCATGGTGGTGGGCGCCTGTAGTCCCAGCTACTTGGGAGACTGAGGCAGGAGAATGGTGTGAACTCAGGAGGCAGAGCTTGCAGTGAGCCAAGATCGCACCACTGCACTCCAGCCTGGGCGACAGAGCGAGACTCCGTCTCAAAAAAAAAAAAGAACACTGCCTTTGGAACAAAAGTTGCAGTGGCAAATACCAGCTGATTAAGTTTATGACAGTCCACTTTCATACTCCAAGACTCAACCATGTTCTCCACTGGCTAAAATGGAGAATAAAATAGGACTATGGTAGGAATTGCCACATCTGTATCTTTCATGTCTTTGAGGATGGCACTGATTTCTGATATTTCCCTCAGAAACATATTCATCTGTCTATGCAATAAATACTTATCGAGCACTTATTATGTGCCAGTCATTGTTCTAGGAGCTGGGGGTAGAGCAGTAAACAGGCAAATAAAATATCTGCTCCCAAAGAGACTGCATTCTAGGGAGGGAAACAGACCATATACAAACAAATAATTGTACTATCTATTACCAGGTGTGATAGGTACCATGAGGTAATATTGCTTTTCTGTATTTTGCTAATGAGGAGATGCCCCAAGAACTTATACTTGACCCTTCCTATTGTAATAGTCCATACTCTATGAGTCAAGGAGTCAATGTAAGGATTCTTCTAGTTGCTGAGGTTGTCTAGTTCTGACTGTATTCTGTATGTCTTAGGTAAGGGGAGATAACCATGAGATGAGAGTTTGGGCTGTCACATGACCTATCATGCGGGCATTGGGTCAAAATTCCACTTAATAACTCTTCCTCATAAGCGTCAATACTAACGTGGTTCTGGACTCCAAAAAATTAGTGTTTAAGTCTATGGTCATTGTTGAAATGCCCCTAAATGTTTTGAATGTTTCCCTTTCTCTCAATCACACTTATCCAGTAAGTGGCTTCAGATCTCTTGGAGAAGATTGAGGAGGAAGAGTCACGGTATGTTCTTGTGATGTGGGTATAAACTCCTTCCTAAAGCATAGTGAGCCACTCTGTCAGAGGCATGTGAATCAGGACAACTCCATCTTGAATAGGAGCTGGCTAAAATAAGGCTGAAACCTACTGGGCTGCATTCCCCAGCATTCTAAGTCACAGGATGAAATTGAAGGTCGGCACAAGATACAGGTCATAAAGACCTTGCTGATAAAACAGCCTGCAGTAAACAAGCCAGCTAAAACCCAACAAAAGCAAGATGGAGACAAGCGTGTCCTCTGGTCCTCTTCACTGCTACACTCCCACTGGTGCCATGACAGTTTACAAATGCCATGGCAACATCAGGAAGTTACCCTATATGGTCTAAAAAGGGGAGGCATGAATAATCCACCCCTTGTTTAGCATATCACCAAGAAATAACCATAAAAATGGGCAACCAGCCGCCCTCAGGGCTGTTCTGTCTATGGAGTAGCCATTCTTTTACTCCTTTACTTTCTTAATAAACTTGCTTTCACTTTACTCTATGGACTCGCCCTGAATTCTTTCTGGCACGAGATCCAAGAGCCCTCTCTTGGGGTCCGGATCAGGACCCCTTTCCTGTAACATCTTTCTGGCAACCAGAGAAGAGACTATAGTGTGGAAAGCCCTGACCCAAAGGCTAACTTCGGGTAAGTGGTGGGGTCTGTTACCATCTTTCTGGTGAACCCTGAAGGAGTGATACTGAGGTGACCCCCAACCCAAAGGAAATAGACTGCAGCACTGACTGGACGACTTTGGGTAAGTGGGGTGCATATACCCAGTTAAAGAATGAGACTGGGGTAGATGCCCAACTTAGGGGAGTTAGAGTCTCTCCTAAGACAGAGTGAGTTAGAAGACCTTTTTAATAAAAAGCAAGGACGCTTGACTGACTTTGGGTTAGAGGCCCAACGTAGGAGGATTAGAGTCTCTTCTAAGACTTAGGGGGTTAAAGGCCCCTCTCATTAAAGTCCCTTTTAGCTAAGAACAGATTTGGCACTATGGAATGTTAACTGCTGTTCTCTTCAGATAAATCTGCCTTGCACTCTTTGTTGACAGCTGTGGGTGACAGGATTAGGCATGTACAGGATCATGGGACATGGGGAGCTTTCTCCTCCCCACAAAGGGGAAACTTGAGACTTGAGAGTTGATGGGACTACTGGAAAAGATCCTTTCATGACGCAAGTGGTCACCTGAACTTTTCCGTGTCAGCTGCAATGGGTGGTTCTTTCTCTGGCCTCCTGAGTGCCTTGCCTTCCCCACCCTGCCTCAGGCAATGCTTTCCTCTCTCTCTCTTAAACTTGTTGAATTAATGGTAAATATCATTGTTTATCTCCTGTAAAGTTTTCATTAGTGGAAGAAAGAACTTGTGAGGCTAATCTTAAACTGTAGCGAATCTGGTGTGCTTTGTGTGTCTTTCTTCCCGTGTTCTATAATGGAGAGGAGTACCTTAGGATAGAATGTGGGCCTAGGACACCTGTAAGCCCGCTGTTCAAGATGGCCCAGCAAACTGGTCAGTCATGTCTTTGGGAGTTTGACCTTGTAACCACGTGGCAATCGTTTCTCTTGGTCTCCATCATCACAATGGTGGCCCGGGTTCAGACTTCAATTTCTGGCTTAGAGGATGAGTTCTTTATCTTCCACTGTCTGTGTATTTATATGTGTTGTGTGTTTAATACAAAAGAGCTTTGATTAATTGCTTTAATAATACGAGCTTAAACGAAATATTTTGTCAGAAAAGTTAAAAATGTAATGCCTTTTAGTTCATGTGACTTCAGTAATCTTTGGGAAATAAAGATAGTTTTAAAGATTATTGGTAAAATAAAAATGTCTTCAAAAGTGTAAATACTTGGTCTAAATTATGCAGGTAAGATACCAAATGTGCTAAATGCTTTAAGGCCCCAAACTGCTTCTTTAACTTTTGAGCATTAGATTCTAGATAAGGCTTAGGACATGTGGAGTTAGCCACGCCCCAAGCTGTGCTGGAGTCAGCCCTTATCTGCACTTCTGCCTAGTGTCCTATGCTAGGCTCCATACCTAGTACATAATTAAAATTCTGAACTTACCAAAGTTTTCAACAAAAATAAAAGTCACTAAGAGTTAACATTGTAATGAGACTACCAAAGAAACAACTCTACATGCAAGGTGTGTGAGAAAAGTAGAATGTGTTTTTGATAAACAAAATTATAAGAACTCATGGGAATGTGGATTTCTTGCCTAAGTTTAAAGGGTTAAAGGATTGTTTTAAGTGAGACAGGAAAAAATCTAAAGATTTGAATAAATTGTGGAAGGTTTGTGAAAAATTAATTGTAAAAGAAATTCTGTGTGTGAACATATTGGCTAAAATTAAAGGGGTATTATTCAGTTTTTTCATTCAATTCAGTAAATTCAGTAAATTGAACATTGGAATAAAAGCACAACAGGTTTTTCTTAAAGCAAAAACCTGCTTATGATCTGCTCTTTAACAAAAATGTGTAAAGCATTATAAAAGTTTTATGAAAATCTTACCTTATCAAACTGATTAAGATTGAATACATTTGTCTACAAGGTTGCATTAAGTATTGGGTTTGACATCAATAGTATACTAATGTAAAGGTGAAATTTGGTGTATTTGGTATCAAAGTCTTACAGGAAGCATTGTCAAATATGAAATGGTGTTTGATTTTCTTTGGGCTGTATTTGTATAAATATGTTACTGGTATGTATCCTAAAACTATTTTTAAAACTATAATTCTAATATGATTTAGTGTGTTATTAATAATTATAATTGTTACATAAAATTGTGTATGCCACAGAAACAATCAAATTTGTCAATTGTGTTTTTGACTGTGGCTGTCCTAAGACATTTTCTCATCCACAGACAATTGTTATCTTGATTTGGTCCTCTTTCGAAGATGGTTTTATAATCAACTGTAGGACTTCAACAAGTGCACTTAAATGCCGGTTTTCTGATAACTTTGGAAATTGTGACATCAAGATAGAGGAAAAAATTTTCAGGACTCTCACGGAGAGCTGAAATGTTCATAAATATCAAGCAGAACAGGAGTTAACTAAATTAACTGAACCAATAAAAAAATTGAAGTAATCTTTTTAACTTTTTGCTTAAAATGTTGCTGATCCTAGGCTGGGCATGGTGGCTCAAGCCTGTAATCCCAGCACTTTGGGAGGCCGAGTCGGGCAGATCATGAGGTCAGGAGATTGAGACCATCCTGGCTAACACGGTGAAACCCCGTCTCTACTGAAAATACAAAAAATTAGCCTGGCGTGGTGGCGGGTGCCTGTAGTCCCAGCTACTCGGGAGGCTGAGGCAGGAGAATGGCGGGAACCCAAGAGGTGGAGCTTGCAGTAAGCCAAGATCATACCACTGCACTCCAGCCTGGGTGACAGAGCATTGTTTTACAGAGTTAAGAAAACTTTTCTTTTTTTATTATTATTATACTTTAAGTTCTAGGGTACATGTGCACAGTGTGCAGGTTTGTTACATATGTATATATGTCCCATGTTGGTGTGCTACACCCATTAACTGGTCATTTACATTAGGTATATCTCCTAATACTATCCCTCCCCCGTTCCCCCACCCCACGACAGGCCCCTGTGTGTGGTGTTCCCCACCCCGTGTCCAAGTGTTCTCATTGTTCAGTTCCCACCTATGAGTGAGAACATGCGGTATTTGGTTTTCTGTCCTTGCGATAGTTTGCTGAGAATGATGGTTTCCAGCTTCATCCATGTCCCTACAAAGGACATGAACTCATCCTTTTTTATGGCTGCATAGTATTCCATGGTGTGTATGTGCCACATTTTCTTTATTATTATTATTATTATTATACTTTAAGTTCTAGGGTACATGTGCATAACATGCAGGTTTGTTACATATGTATACTTGTGCCATGTTGGTGTGCTGCACCCATCAACTCATCAGCACCCATCAACTCGTCATTTATATCAGGTATAACTCTCAATGCAATCCCTCCCCTCTCCTCGCTCCCCATAATAGGCCCCGGTGTGTGATGTTCCGCTTCCCGAGTCCAAGAGATCTCATTGTTCAGTTCCCACCTGTGAGTGAGAACATGTGGTGTTTGGTTTTCTGTTCTTGCGATAGTTTGCTGAGAATGATGGTTTCCAGCTTCATCCATGTCCCTACAAAGGACACAAACTCATCCTTTTTTATGGCTGCATAGTATTCCATGGTATATATGTGCCACATTTTCTTAATCCAGTCTGTCACTGATGGACATTTGGGTTGATTCCAAGTCTTTACTATTGTGAATAGTGCTGCAATGAACATACATGTGCATGTGTCTTTATAGTAGCATGATTTGTAATCCTTTGGGTATATACTCAGTAATGAGATGGCTGGGTCAAATGGTATTTCTAGCTCTGGATCCTTAAGGAATTGCCACACTGTCTTCCACAATGATTGAACTAGTTTACAGTCCCACCAACAGTGTAAAAGTGTTCCTATTTCTCCACATCCTCTCCAGCACCTGTTGTTTCCTGACTTTTTAATGATTGTCATTCTAACTGGTGAAAGATGGTATCTCATTGTAGTTTTGATTTGCATTTCTCTGATGGCCAGTGACGATGAGCATTTTTTCATGTGTCTGTTGGCTGCATAAATGTCTTCTTTTGAGAAGTGTCTGTTCATATCCTTCGCCCACTTTTTAATGGGGTTGTTTGATTTTTTTCTTGTACATTGGTTTAAGTTCTTTGTAGATTCTGGATATTAGCCCTTTGTCAGATGAGTAGATCACAAAAATTTTCTCTCATTCTATAGGTTGCCTGTTCACTCTGATGGTAGTTTCTTTTGCTGTACAGAAGCTCTTTAATTAGATCCCATTTGTCAATTTTGGCTTTTGTTGCCATTGCTTTTGGTGTTTTAGTCATGAAGTCCTTGCCCATGCCTATATCCTGAGTGGTACTGCCTAGGTTTTCTTCTAGGGTTTTTATGGTTTTAGGTCTAACTTTTAAGGCTTTAATCCATCTTGAATTAATTTTTGTATAAGGTGTAAGGAAGGGATCCAGTTTCAGATTTCTACCTATGGCTAGCCAGTTTTCCCAGCACCATTTATTACATAAGGAATCCTTTCCCCAGTTCTTGTTTTTGTCAGGTTTGTCGAAGATCAGATGGTTGTAGATGTGTGGTATTATTTCTGAGGGCTCTATTCTGTTCCATTGGTCTGTATCTCTGTTTTGGTACCAGTGCCATGCTGTTTTGGTTACTGTAGCCTTGTAGTATAGTTTGAGTCAGGTAGTGTGATGCCTCCAGCTTTGTTCTTTTGGCTTAGGATTGTCTTGCTAATGCGGGCTCTTTTTTGGTACCATACGAACTTTAAAGGAGTTTTTTCCAATTCTGTCAAGAAAGTCATTTAACTTGATAGGGATGGCATTTAATCTATAAAGTACCTTGGGCAGTATGGCCATTTTCACGATACTGATTCTTCCTATCCATGAACATGGAATGTTCTTCCATTTGTTTGTGTCCTCTTTTATTTAATTGAACAGTGATTTGTAGTTCTCTTTGAAGAGGTCCTTCACATCCCTTGTAAGTTGGATTCCTAGGTATTTTATTCTCTTTGAAGCAATTGCCAATGGGAGTTCACTCGTGATTTGGCTGTTTGTCTGTTATTGGTGTCTAGGAATGCTTGTGATTTTTGCACATTGATTTTGTATCCTGAGACTTTGCTGAAGTTGCCTATCAGCTTAAGGAGATTTTGGGCTGAGACAATGGGATTTTCTAAATATACAATCATGTCATCTGCAAACAGGGACAATTTGACTTCTTCTTTTCCTAATTGAATACTCTTTCTTTCTTTCTCTTTCCTGATTGCCCTGGCCAAAACTTCCAACACTATGTTGAAAAGGAGTGGTGAGAGAGGGCATCCCTGTCTTGTGTCAGTTTTCAAAGGGAATGCTTCCAGGTTTTGCCCTTTCAGTATGATATTGGCTTTGGGTTTGTCATAAATAGTTCTTATTATTTTGAGATACATCCCATCAATACCTAATTTATTGAGAGTTTTTAACATGAAGGGTTGTTGAATTTTGTCAAAGGCCTTTTCTGCATCTACTGAGATAATCATGTGGTTTTTGTCCCTGGTTCTGTTTATATGCTAGATTACGTTTATTGATTTGCATATGTTGAACCAGACTTGCATCCCAGGGATGAAGCCCATTTGATCATGTCGGATAAGCTTTTTGATGTGCTGCTGGATTCGGTTTGCCAGTATTTTACTGAGGATTTTTGCATCAATGTTCATCAGGGATATTGGTCTAAAAATCTCTTTTATTTTGTTGTGTCTCTGCCAGGCTTTGGTATCAGGATGATGCTGGCCTCATAAAATAAGTTAGGGAGGATTCCCTCTTTTTCTATTGATTGGAATAGTTTCAGAAGGAATAGTACCAGCTCCTCCTTGTACCTCTGATAGAATTTGGCTGTGAATCCGTCTGGTTCTGGACTTTTTTTGGTTGGTAGACTATTAATTGTTGCCTCAATTTCAGAACCTGTTATTGGTCTATTCAGGGATTCAAGTTCTTCCTGGTTTAATCTTGGGAGGGTGTATGTGTCCAGGAATTTATCCATTTCTTCTAGATTGTCTAGTTTATTTGTTTAGAGGTGTTTATAGTATTCTCTGATGGTAGTTTCTATTTCTGTGGGATGGGTGGTGATATCCCCTTTATCATTTTGTATTGTGTCTATTTGATTCTTCTCTCTTTTCTTCTTGCTAGTGGTCTATCAATTTTGTTGATCTTTTCAAAAAACCAGCCCCTGGATTCATTGAGTTTTTGAAGGGTTTTTTGTGTCTCTATCTCCTTCAGTTCTGCTCTGATCTTAGTTATTTCTTGCCTTCTGCTAGCTTTTTAATGTGTTTGCTCTTGCTTCTCTAGTTCTTTTAATTGTGATGTTAGGGTGTCAATTTTAGATCTCTCCTGCTTTCTCTTGTGGGCATTTAGTGCTATAAATTTCCCTCTACATGCTGCTTTAAATGTGTCCCAGAGATTCTGGTTTGTTGTGTCTTTGTTCTCATTGGTTTCAAAGAACATCTTTATTTCTGCCTTCATTTTGTTATGTACCCAGTAGTCATTCACGAGCAGATTGTTCAGTTTCCATGTAGTTGAGCGGTTTTCACTGAGTTTCTTAATCCTGAGTTCTAGTTGGTTGCACTGTGGTCTGAGAGACAGTTTGTTATAATTTCTGTTCTTTTACATTTGCTGAGGAGTGCTTTACTTCCAACTATGTGGTCAATTTTGGAATAAGTGAGATGTGGTGCTGACAACAATGTATATTCTGTTGATTTGGGGTGGAGAGTTCTGTAGATGTCTATTAGGTCCGCTTGGTGCAGAGCTGAGTTCAATTCCTAGATATCTTTGTTAACTTTCTGTCTCGTTGATCTCTCTAATGTTGACGGTGGGTTGTTAAAGTCTCCCATTATTATTGTGTGTGAGTCTAAGTCTCTTTGTAGGTCTCTAAGGACTTGCTTTAAGATTCTGGGTGCTCCTGTATTGGCTGCATATATATTTAGGATAGTTAGCTCTTCTTGTTGAATTGATCCCTTTACCATTATGTAAGGGCCTTCTCTGTCTCTTTTGATCTTTGTTGGTTTAAAATGTGTTTTATAAGAGACTAGGATTGCAACCCCTGCCTTTTTTTGTTTTCCATTTGCTTGGTAGATCTTCCTCCATCCCTTTATTTTGAGCCTATGTGTGCCTCTGCACGTGAGATGGGTCTCCTGAATACAGCACACTGATGGGTCTTGACTCTTTATCCAACTTGCCAGTCTGTGTCTTTTAATTGGAACATTTAGCCCATTTACACTTAAGGTTAATATTGTTATGTGTGATTTTGATCCTGTCATTATGATGTTAGCTGGTTATTTTGCTCATTAGTTGATGCAGTTTCTTCCTAGCATCGATGGTCTTTACAATTTGGCATGTTTTTGTAGTGGCTGGTGCCGGTTGTTCCTTTCCATGTTTAGTGCTTCCTTCAGGAGCTCTTGTAAGTTAGGCCTGGTGGTGACAAAATCTCTCAGCATTTGCTTGTCTGTAAAGGATTTTATTTCTCCTTCACTTATGAAGCTTAGTTTGGCTGGATATGAGATTCTGGGTTGAAATTTCTTTTCTTTAAAAATGTTGAATATTGGCCCCTACTCTCTTCTGGTTTGTAGAGTTTCCACTGAGAGATCCACTGTTAGTCTGATGGGCTTCTGTTTGTGGGTAACCCGACCTTTCTTGCTGGCTGCCCTTAACATTTTTTCCTTCATTTCAACTTTGGTGAATCTGACAGTTGTGTGTCTTGGAGTTGCTCTTCTTGAGGAGTATCTTTGTGGCGTTCTCTGTATTTCCTGAATTTAAATGTTGGCCTGCCTTGCTAGGTTGAGGAAGTTCTCCTGGATAATATCCTAAAAGATGTTTTCCAACTTGATTCCATTCTCCCTGTCACTTTCGGGTACAGCAATCAGACGTAGATTTGGTCTTTTCACATAGTTCCATATTTCTTGGAGGCCTTGTTCATTTCTTTTTACTCTTTTTGTCCCTAAACTTCTCTTCTCACTTCATTTCATTCATTTGATCTTCAATCACTGATATCCTTTCTTCCTTGATCAAATCAGGTACTGAAGCTTGTACATGAGTCATGTAGTTCTCATGCCATGGTTTTCAACTCGATCGGGTCATTTAAGCTCTTCTCTATGCTGTTTATTCTAGTTAGCCATTCATCCAATCTTTTTTCAAGGTTTTTAGCTTCTTTGCAATGGGTTCGAACATCCACCTTTAGCTTGGAGAAGTTTGTTATTCCCAATCATCTGAAGTCTTCTTCTTTCAATTTGTCAAAGTCATTCTCCGTCCAGCTTTGTTCCATTGCTGGCGAGGAGCTGCATTCCTTTGGAGGAGAAGAGGTGCTCTGATTTTTAGAATTTTCAGCTTTTCTGCTCTGGTTTCTCCCCATCTTTGTGATTTTATTTACCTTTGGTCTTTGATGATGTTGATGTACAGATGGGGTTTTGGTGTGGATGTCCTTTCTCCTTGTTAATTTTCCTTCTAACAGTCAGGACCCTCAGCTGTAGGTCTGTTGGAGTTTGCTGGGGGTCCACTCCAGACCCTGTTTGCCTGGATATCACCAGTGGAGGCTACGGAACCACAAATATTGCAGAACGGCAAATGTTGCTGTCTGATCGTTCCTCTGGAGGCTTCCTCTCAGAGGGGCACCCGGCCTTCTGAGGTGTCAGCTGGCCCCTACTTGGAGGTACCTCCCAGTTAGGCTACTCGGGGATCAGGGACCCACTTGAGGAGGCAGTCTGTCCATTCTCAGATCTCAAACTCCATGCTGGGAGAACCACTACTCTCTTCAAAACTGTCAGACAGGAACATTTAAGTCTGCAGAAGTTTCTGCTGCCTTTTGTTCAGCTATGCCCTGCCCCCAGAGGTGGGGTCTACAGGGGCAGGTGGGCCTCCTTGAGCTGCGGCGGGCTCCACTCAGTTCAAGCTTCCTGGCCACTTTGTTTACCTGCTCAAGCTTCAGCAATGGCAGGCGCCCCTCCCCCAGCCTCTCTGCCACCTTGCAGTTGGATCTCAGACTGCTGTGTTAGCAGTGAGCAAGGCTCCATGGTCGTGGGACCCTCTGAGGCAGGTGCAGGATATAATCTCTTGGTGTGCTGTTTGCTAAGACCATTGGAAAAGCGCACTATTAGGGTGGGGGTGACCTGATTTTCCAGGTGCTGTCTGTCATGCCTTCCCTTTGCTAGGAAAGGGAATTCCCTGACCCCTTGCGCTTCCTGGGTGAGGCGATGCCTGGCCCTGCTTTGATTCACAGTCTGTGGGCTGCACCCACTGTCCTGCACCCACTGTCCAACCCGCCCCAGTGAGATGAACCCGGTACCTCAGTTGGAAATGCAGAAATCACCTGTCTTCTGCATCGCTCACACTGGGAGCTGTAGACTGGTGCTATTCCTATTCGGCCATCTTGGAACCTCCCCCTCAAGAAAACTTTCCTTGTAAGCTATTTACAGCTTTCAACAATTGAGTAAAGTATACCCCTGTGGACGCAATTTGGAGCGTATTAGTTTCTCCTACCTGCTTTCTCCAGAATTTGGAAACTATTTCTAAGTATTCTTAATTCATGGCAATATAGTTATTTGCATAAGTGCAATAAAAATCTGTTTTCTTTTGCAACAGGACACAGTTGGAAAAATTGGTTATTTTATGAAGACTTTGTCTGGAATGGCATGTTTTCCTTTGAGGACTCAAATTTGACTTACAGAGCCAATAAAAGCCCCTTGGGGAACCAGCCTCGTACCTTGCCTAAAACAGTCCCTGTACAAGGTTTCTGACCTGTTGTAAGTAAAGAATGTCACTTTCTAACAGGCCCAGGAGCCCCAGGTTATCTTGGGACCCCAAGAGGAGAGGAATTTACTCAATTCATAGGTATTTGAGGGCACAAACCCACGGCTGGCCTTGGCTTTAAAAAAGTCTTTTCTGAGATTCCTTCTACGAAACAGAGTTCCATCAAAGCCAATTTACAAAAAGCCTATGTGGAAAAATAATTATTCTTGCTGCACTTTATACAAATAATCAGACCAAGTATAATAAAGCAAATCAGTCTTACCATAATTTGTCTTTAGTAAAAATGGGAAACTGGAGAGAAAAATTATGTTTCAAAAACTATGGTACACTTGTTATTAGATTCTAGTTTCATCAGTTTTTAAGATTGTTTCTGCAATTTAGGCTAACCTTGTTTATTCCTGTGAACCAACCAGTGATCTCTGGCTGCTGCTAAGATAGCTAATGTAAAAACCTGGATCAATATTCTAATCCTGGGCACACATTGGAATCTTCTAGCAACCCCATAACAACTTGCTTCCAACAGTTGCCTAGTTCATGGAAAGCCTTCTAACTTAGTTTACCTGGAATAATTTTACTTATTTTGCTGTACTGTTGTGAAATATATTGCTGTTGTACTCTTTGTGTAGGGATGCAGGATAAGCTTACTGAATGTTTTCTTAAATTGAACACTTATTAATCTTCCAGATATCACCTTTTGTCAGAATTCAGTGTTTTGAATGGCCCTCCCCGCACCGACACTTTCTGACTGAGCTGCTCTCTACCCTAAACACAAAAGACCCTAATAGTTAGGCAGGAATATAATCGCCCCTATTCAGCCTGAAGAAGTTACAGAAGATGGATCTTCATCCCTGTGCAACCCTTAGGATTAAGGGGTCTCCTTTAAAAGGGATGGGGGAAATGTCAGAGGCGTGTAAACCAGAACAACTCCATCTTACATAGGAGCTGGCTAAAATAAGGCTGAAACATACTGGGCTGCATTCCCAGATGGTTAAGGCATTCTAAGTCACAGGATGAGATTGAAGGTTGACGGAAGATCAGGTCATAAAGACGTTGCCGATAAAATAGGCTGCAGTAAAGAAGCCAGCTAAAACCCACCAAAACCAAGATGGTGATGAGAGTGTCCTCTGGTTGTCCTCACTGCTACACTCACACCGGTGCCATGACAGTTTACAAACGCCATAGCAATATCAGGAAGTTGCCCTATAAGGTCTAAAAATGGGAGGCATAAATAATCCACCCCTAGTTTAGCATATCATCAAGAAATAACCATAAAAATGGGCAACAAGTTACCCTCGGGGCTGCTCTGTCTATGGAGTAGCTATTCTTTTATTCCTTTACTTTCTCAATAAACTTGCTTTCACTTTACTCTTTTTTGCATGAGATCCAAGAACCCTCTCTTGGGGTCTGAATTGGGACCCCTTTCCTGTAACACCTTCTTCAGTGAAATAATTCAGCATTGTGAATTGAAAACCAAAAATAAAATTCTAAGCCACCTCCAGCCATCTAAATGGACTTCCTCATCTGCTGGTGTGTTCTAAAATTTAACCTGAAAGACTGGTTCAGGCCATGATGGGAAGTGAGGGTCTGACGTGCCTTTTCATACCCTCCAGCATTAACATCAACACAGACCTAAAGTCTGATAAGAAACATTTACAATTTATTCTCTCTGAAACTTGCTATCTGGAGGCTTCATCTGCATAATAAAAGTTTGATCTCCACAACATCTTATAACCTAGACAATTCCTTTCTATGGATAATAACTCAACCAATTGCCAATCAAAAAACTTTTAAATCTACCTATAACCTGGAAGCCTGGAGTTGTCCTGCCTTTCTGGACTGAACCAATGTATATCTTAAATGTATTTGATTGATGTCTCATGTCTCCCTAAAATGTATAAAGCCAAGCTGCACCCCAACCAACTTGGGCAAATGTTCTCAGGATCTCCTGAGGGCTGTGTCACCAGCCATAGTTACTCATACTTGGCTCAGAATAACTCTCTTCAAATATTTTACAGAGCTTGACCCTTTTCATGGACTGAATTCAACCAGGTAGAAATTGGGTGAAATGCTGTGACTTAATTTGGGAGTAATGAAAATTAGGTATTATTCGCCAGACCTATTTTATAAAAAATTGCAAATCAAGTAGGGCTTTAGTAGGCTGCCCTTGTCTTTCAATCCCGGGAATCCCATAAAGAATGAACCAACATCAAAGATCTCTTTAGAGCAGATCATTCTGATTACCATCTGGCCCAGAGCCTATTCAGGAGCCTCACTCACTTTGCCTCTGGCAATTAATTCCAGGACTTGGCCTGTGCCATCCCCCACACCTTTCCATCCCCATCCTTGGTTGATTTAACTTCAATCATTATCTTATATACACTAATTATCTTTACCTATACTACTAATTACTTACTACTAATTAACTTAACCTAGGACAGAAGCCAGAATTTACTAAAGTTCTTGCAAAGAGCTGCAATAACGTTGTTAGGAAAAAGCTTTTCTCCAGTTTCTCATCAAATGAACACCTCTCTGCAAAGAACATCACATACTTTTAATCACTCTACCAATACAACTTTTAAGGTAGAGATTTGCTTTAAATTCATGTCAAGGTCATCAAATGAAATTCTGAAGAGCTATCTTGAACATTTTGTAATAATCTATTCTGACTAGAAAGGAGTTTAAGGACCTGTTTAAATTCTTGCAAACACCATTCTCATTTTATTATTTGAGTGAATGTGCCTGGGGCAAACTTCCCTAGTTTAAAAAAAAAAAAAAAAAAAAAAATCCCTAGCAGATCCTTCAAAGCAACCTGTTTCTTTCCTGTACTGGGTCTACATTTTTCACAAGGTTACTCATCTTTAGAATGTGTTTGCTCTTGGTCTTCCCTAAAGAAATATCTTATTCAGCATTTATTGCTTCTTCCATTCCAGAGTTGGGGAGATGCACTGGCCATATGGAAAGAGAGATCAGTAATTTCTGGTGCTTAATGTATAGTACATTTGAGATGGGCTCAAGATTTAAATAAATGAGCCAGCTTGGGGTTAATAACTGTGGAGTCAAATGTGGTTTCATCAGATTGCATTTGAATTTCTAATTCCAGCCCTTCGCTTTCTCCCTGATTCTCTATTCTCAAATGGCAAGGCTGAGAGAATCCCCAGTGCATTCCATCTCTTCAGACCTGAGAAACATCATTCAGAGGAATTATCGTTGCATCTCTCATCACAATTCTGTCCATTTGGAAAAGGGTACAGAGTTCAGGGAGTAGCTTCAACGTGGGCGTGAGCCTTTCTCCAACATTTCCAAACACTTCTATTTCTTTCGTGGCTTACTCTCTATTTTGCACTTTTATCTCAGCTCTTGCTGAAGGTTGCTCCTGTCCCCAAATTCATTGCCCTTCACCAAGATGACTCACTAAGAGCTGCTCTGAGGAGCAGCATGGCAGAGTGGAAAGAGTGGATGCTGGAGATATAGCTGCACTCAAACCCTGGCTCTGCATTTACTGGCTCTGAGACTTTGACCACATCTCTCGCCTCTGTGAACACCAGTTTCCTCATCTGGAAATGAAGTGCATCAGTCCTACATCAGAGTGTTATTATCAGAATTAGAATAAATATATGTAAATTCAAGGGGATCTCTGAAGAGATAATTTTGACCTTCCAACCACAGGAACACATTTACTATTAGGTCTGACCTTATTTTGCTTTTACCCGTCCTAGTTTCAGCTGGGCCTCAAAAGCAAAAAGGCCAAGATCCAACAAGAAAATCTGTTTCTGCTGTATTCTCTTGGCTGCCTAGGAAGACTCTTTTGGCAGGCTTTCTGGTGATCTGTCCAAGCCTGGGGCCTCTCTTTCCTGGAGTTTCCATCACCTTGTTAAGAGGAGAAGAAACTCTAAGCATCATTATGCAGTGCCTGAGAGGCAGTTGCTCTCTTTCTTAATCTGAAGTCCTTTAGTCCTTTCTTTCCCACTTGGTCTCCCAAAGAGACCAATCTGCACACTGTGGGACATAGAATAATATTTATTACAAGGATGACAATAATAATAGCAGCCTCTATTTATTGCCTGCTTACTATTATCAGACATGAGAGACCAAGCACATTATATATTATCTCAATTATTATATAATAGAAATGGCAAATACCAATGCAGTATAAAAACATTAAAAGGGGTAAAAATGGGTATTTCGTATTGATAAAATATACAATCCACTAAGAAACTATATTAGTCATGAACTTCCATGCACCTAACAATATAGTTTCAAAAAATATGAAGAGAAAACACTCTAGCATTTTACAAGGAGAAATTGACAGAATGACTATCATGTTAAAAGTTAACACACTTCTCTATAAACAATATGGAAAACACAAAATTAAGTATAGCAAGAGTTAATAACATGGTAACAAGTTATATAGAACTTTGCACTCAACATAGATTACACATTGTTCAGAAACATATGTAGAAAGAGTTACAACTAACCATGTATTAGGCCATAAAGAAAATGTTCATAAATGAAAAGCATTCATATAAGCATATTTATTTTTAAAAAATGCAAAAAACTTACAAATTAACCACAAAAGGATAGAAAAAAAATTGATTTAATTAGAACATTTAAATGCCTTTTTATAAACGTTTATTGCATGTATCAGTCAGGGTTTAATCAAAGATATTGACCCCTTAAGGAATATATAAATGTGTTATAGAGATTTACCTTATGCAGTTGTGGTTGCTGGTTAAATACTAGTCTCTGTAAGGATGTTGTCATTGCATCTGATGCTGGAGCTGGAAGTCCTCAGGGCAGGCAGTCAAGATGTAAAGTAGGGAGAGCAAGAACAAGCTGGAACCCATAAGCACATGCTTGAGCCAGTAAGACAGGCAAAAACCTGTGTTTGTACTTGTTGCCTCCGACCTTGGTCATGAAGAAGCCAGGGCCCTTTGTCGTGTAACTAAGCACAAACACACATACTCCTGGCCCAAGAGTCAGATAAGCTGAAGGAGGATCCAGGGGAAGATAGAGCAGTTCCAGTCCTGGCCACTGCCCACACCAACAAGGAAACACACAAGGTATGTGAATTTCAAAATGGCTATTGCTTCATTTACAGTCTCCAAATCCCCCAGGGGAATCTCCCTTGTAATACAGCCTAACTGGAAACATTCAAGAAAGGGAATGCTGGGAAATGTAGTTTAGCCTAGTCAAGGCAACCCATTACAAAGTCACTTCAGTCTATCCTTTGCAAGTTTGCAGTCATACATATCTCCATAGTTAACCTCCAAATAAAGGAAATAATAAAGTCATGCTTCTGCCTAGCATAATACAATTATCACCATGCAACCAAAAATATGGTCTCTCAGGGATCAGAGACTTTTTCTTAAAGAGCCAGATAGCAAATATTTTAGGTTTTATAGGTCACATGGTTTCTGTTGCAACTATTGAATGCTAGCATTGTATCATGAAAGCAGCCATAGAAAATGCGTAAGTGAATGCATATGACTGTGTTCCAAGAAAAACTTATTTATAAAAATAGATGACCAGCCCATGAACCATAGTTTGTTGAGCCTTGTGTTAATTCTTTTATCCAAAGAGAATAAAAAGTCCCCTTTTTTATTTGGGTGATCTTTTATTCTTCTCCTAACTGATTCACATGTCACCTTTTGACATCTTGTAACTTAAGTATTGAGAAAAAAGTTAACTTAGTATATGTTATGTTAGATAAGATGAGAAGGAAGGAAGAAAACAAAAATATTTGGTTAATATATACATAATATGCACATCGAAGTAAGTATTCACAACTATTATAGTCCTTTTTTCTGCAATGGTCATGTGGTCATAGCTGGTATTTATAACTGCCTTCTTCTACTACGCATTCATATTTCCTTATCAAGCCCCGTAACTAGTCACAGTTCCTTATCTGTTTCCAAGTATGTTCCTAAAAGGTCTGGACCATTAACAGTTCTGCTTGAATTGGAGGTTGTTGTTGTTTTACACTGACTTAATAATCACAAACTATAAGTATACTAAGTTTCCCTAGAGGGTCTCCTGCATTCTAGACATAGCCATTCATTCCATGGTAACAACTTAATTTTCCCTTGATAGTCAAGGTCAGTCAACACAACCAGTGTAGTAACCCCTTTGTTGATATGCCGTTGATTCAGTGGCATTAGGAGCTCAAAGTGGCCGAGTGGCAGTCTTCTCAACTGTGAGTTCAATGGAATCATTGTGTCCCTGGTAGAAGCATTTCTTCCTTTGGAACTAAGACTTCTAGAGCAGTAGAGCCTAAAATTGTGGGGATGAAAAAACAAATTGTGCTAGTGGATCACTAGGGATGATCATGAGAACAACAACTTCCATTTCTACCTTTTGCTTCCTAGACTTGTGAAGCTTGCTAGGGTAGAAATAGCACTATAGAATGGATATTGATTTAGAACATTAACCACAACCTGAAGGACCTTGACCCAGTCCCACAAGGTGATGCCACCCAGCTAGTGCCGTAACTGAGCCTTTAAAAGACTATTCTACCATTTTTACACATCAATTGCTTCAGAATAATGGGTAACATGGTACAACTAGTGAATTCCACGAGCATGAGTCCATTGCCTCACTTCATTTGCTGTAAAGTGAGCTTCTTGGTTAACAGTGATGCCATTTAGGTAAAGTGTTATGACAGTTCAAAATGGTAGTTTTGGCAGAAGCATTTCAAGCAGAAAACGCAATTCCATATTGAGTAAGAACAAAGTGCTCTCCCGTCTGTGATGGAAACAGACCAATGTAATCAACCTGCCACCAGGTAGCTGGCTGATCACCCCAAAGAATAGTGCCATATTGGGGGCTGGCGTTGGTCTCTGCCTTTAACAGAGATTGTGTGCAAACAGGCCCTGGTGAGTGAAAGTTCATGATGCTGAAGCCCAGAGTAACCTTCATTTGTTCATGAACCCTATGGGCGACAACAGGAGTGACTGGAGAAGGCTGCCTGACATCCACAGAACAGATCATCAAAATCATCAAAATCCTTCTTTACTGAGTCATCCTTTGGTGAGTACTCATGTGGGACACAAATATCTTCATATTCTGTGTCCATTTGCAGAGATCTATTAACGTATCTTTTCTCCACGTATCAGTTTTCCAATTGTGCCTTCCAAGTCCCTGACCATCCAGCCAAACCATTAGCCACGCCCATGAACTAATGTAGACTCATATGTCTAGCCATCTATCATCCTAGGCAAAATGAACACCACATGTCCTGTTCAAAATCCCACCTACAGAAAAGATTTCCCTTTAATACAGTCTTTCAGGGCTGTCCCAAAGTGGGATTATAGTGTTACAGCTATCCACTTCCAGGTGGCACTTAAATATCATGAAGAATGGGCTGTAAACAAACCTCAAGTGTTTTCTTTCTCAGTCAACTGATCATGGGAACTCCCTGTGAGGCCATAAGTGTAGCTGAGAGAAAGAAGTAAGAAGTAAATGTAGCATCGGTAGAAGACATGGGCATCTGAGCTACTTCCTCATGCAAATTACTTGTGCCTCCAAGACCTGCTTAAATTCAATCTTATTGAAATCACTTCCATTTGATAATGGAGTGCTTCTGTCTATGTCCAACTTTATGGCTTAGTAGGGCAGACAATACCCACAATAGGCAGCTCAGGCCACATGGTAACTTTATAGCTCAGGGTCACATATTCAGCCTCTGAAGCCCAGTAGCAAGTCAAAAGCTGTTTCTCAAAAGGAAGATAGTCACCCCCTGAGAATGGTATGGCTTTACTAAAAAATTCTAAGGGTCTCTGCTGTGATTCACGTATAGCAGCCAGCCAAAAGCTCCCAACAGACTCTCTATGAACCACTAATACTATAAGTACCTTCAGGTCTTCTGAATCACATGGTCCAGTTGGCAGAACAACTTGCATGCCAGCTTGGGCTGTTGTAGAGCTTACTCTTACTCTGGGATCTACATGAAACAGACCGCTTTTCAGGTCACTAAGTAAATGAGTTAAAGCAGTATGTGCAAATGAGAAATATATTGCCTTCAAATGCCAAAGAGACCCAGTAGGCATCATGCCTCTTTCTTAATAGTAACTAAAGCTTGATGCAGCAATTTGACCTTCACTGATGAAGAGAAATCCCTTCATATATCAGATAATTGAACCCCTAGAAATTTCACCAAAGTAGCAGGTCCTCGAATTTCAGTGCGATTTATCTTCTGCACTCTCTGGCATCCAAAATGTCTTATTGATGTATCTAAAGTAAGTAGTTGCTACTTTCTGCTCATTGTGTCCAATAAGCATAGTATCATCAATTTAAGGATGTCCCATGGAAGAGAAAAGTAAATCAAGGTCTTTGCAGACCAGATTATGACAACGGGCTAAAACACCTGATATACAACTGAGGTAAGACAGTGAAGACATATTATGGCTATCTTGCCAGATGAAAGTCAACTTCTTTTGATGGTCTGCACTAACAGGTATAAAGATAATAGTATGTGCCAGATTAATAGCTGCATACCAGGGATTTGTTAATTTGCTCCAGCAACAAAACTACATCTAGAAAAGCAACTACAATGGGAGTCACTACCTGATTAAGTAGTCCATTGTCAATCTGGCTGAATCATAGCCTCTGCATCTTTCAATTCCTTTTAGTGCCACTAATCTCTGCTATTCCTCCAAGAATGCAATATTGCTTTTAGTTTAGTGTTTTTGTAACTAAACTAAAATGGTTTAATTACTAAACCAAAATGGCTTCCACTTGGTATTTCCTACCATTATATCCCTCATTCCAGGTGTCAGGAAACCATACACGGATTCTGCTAGTTACTGAGTATGTCTATTCTAATTATGCATTCTGGAACTGAGGAAATAAACACACAATGATTTCAGGACATATTGGGCCCACTGTGAGAGGGACCTCAGCCATGTATTAGTTCTCTATTGCTGCATTAAAAATTATCCTGAAACTTAGAAGCTAAAAAACCAAACATTTATTACCTCCCAGTTTCTATGGGTAAATAGTTTGGGAGTGGCTTACTTGGGTACCTCTGGCTCAAAGACAGGATTGTAGCTAAGCTGTTGCCTGAGGCTGCAGTTTTCTCAAGACGTGATTGTGGATGAAGGATGTCTTTCTGTTTGAGGGCCTCAGTCCCTCACCATACCACATGGGCATCTCCACAGAATTGCTCTCAATACGACAGCATGCTTCCCTCAGTGCAAGTGATCCAAGAGAAGGAAAGAAAGAAAGAGAAAGAGAATGAAACAAAGAGAGAAGTCATAGTCATTTTATAATATAATATGGGAAGTGTTGTCCCATTATTTCTGCATTATTTCTGCCATAGTCTATTCATTAGAAGCAAGTCATTAGGCCCACCCCATACTCAAGGAGAAGAGGTTATACAAGAGCATGAATACCAGGAAATGGGGATTAGGGACCACTTCAGAGGCTGCCTACCACCTTGGGTTATTGAAATAAAAATGAAAGTTGTCAAGTGCAGTGGCTCACACCTATAATCCCAGCACTTTGGGAAGCTGAGGCAAGAGGATTACTTGAGTTCAGAAGTTTGAGACCAACCTGGGCAACATAGCAAGATGCCACCAAAAAGTTTTTAAAAAATTAGCCAGGTGTAGTGGTGCATGCCTGTAGTCCCAGCTACTCAGGAGGCTGAGGTGGAAGGATCACTTGAGCCCAGGAGTTGGAGGCTGTAGTGAGTTATGATCATACCACTGCTCTCCAGCCTGGGCCACAGAGCAAGACGCTGTTTCAAAAAAAAAATCATGAATGATTTAGAAATAAATATTAAGAGACAAAATAGCAAAATTCATGAGATCTTAGTACAACACATCATATTTTACAGATTGGAAACTTAAAGTGGGGGAATAGTTACAAATTATTTGCCCCAGGTCATTTAGTTAGTAGCAAAACCAATGCTTAAAACTCAGTCTAATTCCAAAGGCTCATTCTGACTATGACCTCTTCCTCCAAAATGTCCTTTAATTAGGTCAGTTATGCCACTTGGCTTCTGCTTCCTTCCCTGTCTTCCTACTTTTCTCTCCTCTTCCATCAAAGAGAAACTATGCAGAGACTGGTATATTTACCTTATGGGAACAATTATGAGACATCCTCAAATGTGAGGCTATATTTTTTCAGAGAAGAGACAATTTTAAATAATAACGCATGGCCTATCACACTGAACTGTTCCTTCCCCACTGCTGGTTTTACATCTTTCCTTTACTTTTTGCCATTTGAGCAGGAGCTGGTGACATTGATACCATGATTCAAATACACTTGTTCCTTAGCAACAACAGCTAAGTTGTCTTTGCAGGTACCTCAAGTTTCAGAGCTTCTTAGAACTTCCTCTCTAAAAGGGCCAGAATCCCTTTCAGAACACTAAGTCAAAACTTTAAAACATAATTTAAGTGGTTTAATCACATACCCTTATCCCCTCCCACTCCTTGCTTTTCTCTTTCCCTCTCTCCTAGAGACTGAATCAGTGAGATCTCAGAAATAACTTCTATAGTCTGGGAAAATGCTGATGTTACACTTGGCTGCCCAAAGAATAGTTTCAGTTCCCACTGGCCACCTACAAATATGAGGCAGCTTGCAAGTTTAGAAAGATCATTTTCTTTATGGAGTTGAAATAAATCTCAGGTCACAAATTAAGGATTGGAAGAAATTAACTTTATCTTTTAATAAACAAACATGATTTACTTTATAAGCCTCATTCCATATAGTAGTAGAAACATAGTGAGTCAATCCAGGGACCTATCTTTGGGATTACATGAGTTTGAGGCATAGGAGGGGAGGCACCATCATCTCTCTGTAACTGCATGTGTTGAGATGTCCATCATTTAGCTGGGCCTTGGTCCCAGAGCCCTTCTCAGCCTCTTGCTCCTGACCACTAGGTCTCTCCAGGCTGGCTCTACCTTGAGTACTTCTGTGCCCCTCTCAACTCTGCTTCTATCCTACCTGGACAGGAAAATTCTACAAGTCTTAAGACTTCCCTGAAAGCAAGATATAATCTTCCTCTTCTCCTAAATCTCTATTCCCATCTGGGGAAGATCTTGCTTCCTTCATACTCCCCAGGAATCGACCTGGGGGCAAGCCACAGGACCCCTGCTGAGGAACAAAAAACTGGTCCTGCTTTCTCTCAGATGCTCCTCTTATTCCTCCCCCAGTTCTGGACACTTTATCTAATCTCAGCTAGAAAGGAGGGAGAAAGAACTATCTTTGATTAATCAAGTATTATTCTAAATGTTTTTGCCTTCTTTCTGGACCTAAGCTTTTAAAACTCAAAAGGTAAAATTTCACTCTTTTGTTCTCCAATTTTTCTGCAACAACCTTTCCTAAGACAATCTATATCTCAAGAATGAGGGAAGGGCTGTAAGATTTAAAAAAAAAAAAAAAAAAAAAGAATCATAGGGAACTTATATCAGTTAATATCAAAGGACTATTTTGTTACAATTAAATATATTATATCCTTATATAAAATTTGTTTCATTTTATTTTATTTTATTTTATTTTTTTAGAGACAGGGTCTCACTCTGTTGCCGAGACTGGAGTATAGTGGTATTGATCATAGTTTACTGTAACCTCATACTCCTGGGCTCAAGAGATCCTCTGGCTCGGCCTTCCAAAGTGCTGGGATTATAGGTGTGAGCCACTGTGCCCAGCCGAAATCTGTTTATTTAAAAGAAATCATAGTCCTTAATTTTCCTTCACTTCTACCTAAAGCAGAAAACTGCCGAGCAGTGCTCTAAGTTTCCTTGGAGTGAAGAAAGTCTGAGACATGGTTTCCAACCTTATAGGTTAATTGTCTCTCCCAGAAAGAAATGTAAAAGTCCCAACTCCCAGTGCCTCAGAATGTGACCTTATTTAAGAATGGGGTTACTGAAGATGTGTTAGGAAGTCATACTGGAGTAGGGTGAGTCCCTAATCCAATATAACCAACTCTCCTTATAAGAAGAGGAGAAAAGGTGCAGAGACAAAGAGGGAGAAGATAGCTATGTGACAACAGAGGAAGAGTTTGGAATGACGCAGGTATCAGCCAAGGAATGCCAAGGATTCCAGCAAACACAGAAGCTAAATGAGTCAAGGCAGAATTCTTCCCCACAAGTTTCAAAGGAAAATGTAGCTTTAGACTTGACATGACTGGTCCAATAAAGTAAATATGCCAGTCCCTGAGTAGTCTTTCTTGCTGGTAGAAGAAAAACATAGCCCTGTTGACACCTTGATTTTGAACTTCCAGCCTCCAGAACTGTGAGACAGTAAATTTCTGTTGTTAAGCCACCCAGTTTGTGGCACTTTGTTCTAGCAGCCCTCAGAAACTAACTGAAGATTTAAAAACTGAGACATAACAAAGCAGTTATTGAATAATGCACAGAATAATGCCACGTTAAACTGTGTGGCACTAAGAACTGCAGAGGAAATCCAGAGACTCCCAGCAACAGCCTGATTTCCATCTCCAGACTCGCGCCCAGTCCTCAAGGCTGACTGGTTTTTGTTCATTGCATTGACACAAAGTTTAAGATACCTCCCTGGCCTCTTGTACTCCATGCTCTGGGATCTCCCGATACAAAGCCTGTAATTAAAGGGCAGTCTTCTTAGGGGAAGTGACTCTTGTTTTGAACACAAATGCCACAGACTATTGGGATAAACAAGAAAACCCTTCATATCTAGGGAAGTTATGCTTGCTATGACTGTCAGCCCCAGGATAGGCCCAACCACATGGCTCTGAGTTTTCCCCAGCTAAAGCCTCAATCAACCCTTCCCTTTTTGGGAACACTCCTTAAAGTGAGACCTGTTTTAAGTCTTTGTTTGCTTGCCTGAAATCTTGCTGATTGGATTATAATAGTGGATCCTATACATCCTACATGATTTGGTTCTATTGGTCCTTGTCTACTCTTTGGGGCCATTTGACATGGGCTACTGAATCAGTTGTCTCTACTGGGGCTTCAATGCCTGTCAAATACATAACACATTATCTTCCATATTCCAGGGTTGACCATTCAACGTGTTCTGTTGTCAGAAAAGGAAGCAAGAAATAGGGAAGGAAATTGGGCTCAAAGAACAGAATGGTAAAGGTAGAATAAGAAGCCAAATTACAGGTTTAAAAGAGGCTAAAGGAAATAAAAATTGGTTGGGCTTTAGGCTAGTCAGGAGTCATCCTTTTTTGCTCACTTTCCTTCATTGCCTGCTACATCCAGATAATCAGCAGGTCTTATCCATTTTATGTCCAAGATACATCAAGACATATTTCAATCATCTATCCTTTTTTTCCTTTTTAAAAAAATTTTTTTATTTTTGGCTTTTCATTAACCACAACTTCTTTAGACCAGGCAACTATTCATCTCTGCCCTGGACTACTACTTAAAACCTCCTAACTGGCAAATCTTACTTCCATATAATTCATTCTCTACAAAGCAACCACAGTAATCTCAAATCATGAACAAACTGACTTCTCTTCCCTAATTAAAATTGTTTAGTTTTTATTTTCAGCCAAAAAGGAGTAACAGAGATAAGATCTACTCTCCTTCTCTAAGAGATGGGAAAAATGAACAAAATATATAAAATAACTATTTCAGACAGGTAGTACAAGACTGTAATCCCTGGGAGAAGGGAAACAAACAATTGAGTGAGCCCTACAATTGCAGGCAGTTTCTAGTTCATATCACTGGGAGGGGTAAACCAAACAGATCTTCATGAATTTCATAGCTAGAGATCTAGCTGGGCAAGATAAAGATGGCTAGAATTTGTGGAGTAGAGTATTGGAGAAGATACGAGCAGCATAGGGAGAGAGTGCACTCTGAAGGTCTGCAGAGAAATCTCATCAAGTCTCTCTCTGAATATTGATCTATGGCATACTTAGAGAATCTACCCTAAGCCAGAGAAAGAACCAACTGAAAGGAGTAGGCAGAACAATTCATAGATCTTAAAATAGTTCATGCTTCTACTGCTCAGAGTGAAAAGAACTCAGCAGCAAAAGAAACTATTACTAGAGCAAACAGACAACCCATACAGTGGGAGAAAATTTTTGCAATCTATCCAACTGACAAAGGTCCAATATCCAGAGTCTACGAGGAACTTAAACAAATTTACAAGAAGAAAACCCATTAAAAAATAGGCAAAGGACATGAATAGACACTTCTCAAAAGAAGACATTCATGTAGCCAAAAAAACTGAGAAAAAGCTCAACGTCACTGATCATTAGAGAAACGCAACCTCAAACCACAATGAGATGCCATCTTACCCAGTCAGAATGGTAATTATTAAAAAGTCAAGAAACAACAGATGCTGGCGAGGATGAGGAGAAAAAGGAATGCTTTTACACTGTTGGTGGGAATGTAAATTAGTTCAACCATTGTGGAAGATGCTGTGGTGATTCCTCAAAGATCTAGAGGCAATCCCATTACTGAGTATATACCCAAAGGAATATAAATCATTCTATTATAAAGATACATGCATGCATATGTTCACTACAGCACTATTAACAATGGCAAAGATGTGGAATCACCCCAATGTCCACTGATGATAGACTAGATAAAGAAAATGTGGTGCATAAACAGCATGGAATGCTCTGCAGCCATAAAAAGGAATGAGATCATGGCCTTTACAGGGACATGGGTAGAGCTAGAAGTTGTTGTCCTCAGCAAACTAACACAGGAACAGAAAACCAAACACTGTATGTTCTCACTCATAAGTGGGAGCTGAACGATGAGAACACATAAACAGATGGAGAGGCCTGTCGGAGGGGTGGGTGGAGGGAGAGCATCAGGAAGAATAGCTAATGGATGCTGTGCTTAATACCTAGGTGATGGTTGATCTGTGCAGCGAACCACCATGGCACATGTTTACCTACTATGTAACAAACCTGCACATCCTGCACATATACCCTGGAACTTAAAAGTTGAAGAAGAAGAAAAAAAAAAAGAACTCATAGCACATGAGGACTTGAGTAGAGTTCTTGAAAGGGCAACACCTTAATAGTAAGATTAAATTAGCTCTCGCCTAAAGGCTGCTCTGGATCTGCTTTAACAAAGCGTAAAAGTAAGCCTCAAGCCAAATGAAGCCAAGTAACAACTGTGCACCAGAACAAAATCCATCATTAGTTAAAGAGATAAAACAAAATCCAGCAACAAACAAGGTAAATACACAATGTCTGGCATCCAATTAAAAAATTGTCAAACATGTAGACAGGGCTTCTGGCTATAGCAGAATTAAGAGGTAGGTAAGTCCTCTCTTCACAAAACAAGTATAATCTGGACAAAATTGTCAAAAACAACTATTTCAGGACCCTGAAAAATGACCAAAGGGAAATAAATTATGAGGCATTTATTGATTTTTTTTAATTGCTGGGACCTCAGATCAGAACCTCAGGAGTCTGTGGTCTTCCTGCCTGGGTCCACTCCCATTCTCCCATTCCCAGTTTAGTTGCTGAGAATGATAACCTTAAAATGGTGAGGCAGATTGTAAAAATTAGAAGCTTTGCTGCCAGAGAGGGCAGACTAGACTTGGGACAGGAAGCAAAAGGCATTGGAAGCATGGCAGCATTGTCAGTCAAAAAAAAAAAAAAAAAAAGCAAGTTTGGTAGGAAATGAAGAGATGAAACTCACAACTCTGTTAGCCTGAGTTTGTGAAGAAGTTGGGTCAATCAGTGAGAACAGGTAGACAAGGAGATCCTAGAAATGACATAGTCACAGATGATCTAGATTAGCTCTCCACCCATCCCTGACTGACTAGAAAACAATACACATACACAGGGAAAACCCAAGGGAGCCCCAGTGGAAAGAAAAAAGTCAAGGCACACTTGAGAACTAGCTGAACTTTGAATGTACCCACTCCTCAATCTACAGATAGATAGGCCAGCAGAGGGGTAAGGGAATGCCTGTGGGCTTAAGGTGTTTAAGCAAAATCTCTGCTCAAATCATTGGCTGACCACTAAGCTATACTGATACAGTGATAAACTCTAGTTCGCCTGGATAAAAAATAAAAATCAGAATAAAAAATCTGAGCAGAGACATCAGCAGTGGCCTGACACCCACAGGGGAAAATTATTCCACCATTTAAGTTCAAACAAATTTCTTTTTAATCAGGGGAAAAAACCAGAATGCAGAGTTGCTACAGTATAGCATTGACAATGCCCAGTTATCAACCAAGAATGATAAGAATGCAAGAAGACCGGGCTTGGTGGCTCACACCTATAATCCCAGCACTTTGGGAGACCAAGGTGGCTAGATCACTTGAGCCCAGCCTGGACAATATGGTGAAACCCTCTCTCTACAGAAAATACAAAAATGAGCTGGGCATGGTGGCATGCGCCTATAGTCCCAGCTACTTGGGAGGCGGAGGCGGGAGGATCAATTGAGCCTGGGAGGTTAAGGCTGCAGTGAGCCCTGATCGTGCCACTGCACTTCAGCCTAGGTGACAAAGCAAGATCCTGTCTCAAAAAAAAAAAAAAAAAAAGGAAAGAAAGAAAGGGAGAAATGGAGGAAGGGAGTAAGGGAGGAAGGGAGGGGAAGAAAGGAAGAAAGGAAGAAAGGAGGAAAAAAGAAAGGATGAAAGGAAGGGAGAAAGAAAAAGAAAGAAAGAAAGAAAGAAAGAAAGAAAGAAAGAAAGAAAGAAAGAAAGAAAGAAAGAAAGAAAGAAAGAAAGAAAGAAAGAAAGAAAGAAAGAAAGAAAGAGAAGGAAGGAAGGAAGGAGAAAGAAAGAAAGGGAGAGAGAGAGAAAGAGAAAGAGAGGAAAGGAAAGGAAAGGAAGAAGGAAGGAAGGAAGGAAAGAAAAGAGAAAAGAAAGAGGAGAGAAAGAAAAAGAAAAGAAAGAAGAAGAAAAGAAAGAAAACAAAACAAAAGAAAAGGGAAAAAGATAATGTGGCCCACATTCAGGGGGAAAAAAATCAATCAGTAGAAACTAACTTTATAGGCCCAGATGTTGTATTGAGTAAAGCATTCTAAGAAGCTATTGTAAATATATTCAAGTAATTAAAGAAAACATGTTTAAAGAATTAAAAGAAAATATGAAAATGTCTAAAAGTAACTCTCAATAAAAGAATAGTATCTATTAAAAAAAGAATCAAATGGAAATTCTAGAGTTGAGAAGTACAATAATTAAAATGAAAGATTCCTCAAATGGGCTCAACAGCAAAATTTAATTAGCAGATGAGCAACTTGAAGATAGATTAATAGAAATTTTTTAATCTGAAGAATAAAAAGAAAAAAAATTGATGAAAAATTACCAGTCTCAAAGATCTGTGGGACAGCATCAAGCATACCCATGTACCTGTAATAGGAGCACCAGAAGGTAAGGAGAGAGAGAGATTCAGAAAAAAACTTTTAAAGAAATAACTAACAATAATCTCAATTCTCCAGGATTGATTACAAATATTAATCTTCAAATCCAAGAAGTTCAGCAAACCCCAAGTACGATAAAATAAAAAAGATACACCACTAGAAACATCATAGTAAAAAAAGTTGAAACTGCCAGGCGCAGTGGCTCACAGCTCACACCTGTAATCCCAGCACTTTGGGAGACCGAGGCGGGTGGATCATGAGGTCAGCAAATCGAGACCATCCTGGCTAACATGGTGAAATCCCGTCTCTACTTAAAAAAATATATATATACAAAAACTTAGCCAGGGGTGGTGGCGGGCACCTGTAGTCCCAGGTACTCAGGAGGCTGAGGCAGGAGAATGGCGTGAACCTGGGAGGTGGAGCTTGCAGTGAGCCAAGACCGCACCACTGCACCCCAGCCTGGGCTACGGAGCAAGATCCCGTCTCGAAAAAAAAAAAAAAAAAAGGTTGAAACCAAAGAAAACAAATCTTGGAATAAGTAATAGCAAAATGACTCATCTTTTACACAGGAACAAAGGTGTGATTAATAGTTGACTTCTCATTAGACATAATAGAGGACCGAAGGCAGTAGTAGAGTGACATATTCAAAATGCTGAAAGAAAAACCTTTTAATCAAGAATTCTCTATCCATCAAAACTAAAAATAAGGACATTTCCAGATTATCAAAAACTCAGAGAATGTGTTGCTAACTGACCTTTCATACAAGAAATACCAAAGGAAGTCCTTCAGGCTAAAAGAAGATGATACCAGGTGGTAAATTAAATTCACAGGGCAAAGAGCACAGCAATAGTAAATATGTGCACGAATTAAAAAGATAAAGAAATATAATCTACAATAAATATATTTTCATAAATATATAAAATATAATATATACATAAATATACTTTCTCTTCTCTAAATTTCTTTGAAAATATAAGATTGTATAAAACAATAATTATAACACTATTACTGGGTTTATAATACATATACATTAAAATATATGACAATACTACCACAAAAGAAAGAGGTGAAAATTGAGTTATATTTGAGCGTGGTTGTTATATTTTCCTGAAATTAAATCAGTATTAATCTGAAGTAGATTGTGATAATTAAGATGTATTATATAGCACATATATCTAGGTATATGTATGTGTATATATATCCTGTTTTCTGGAGAACCCAGCTAATACAGATGATGAAAGGCATACTATACTTACAGTAACCACAGGAAACTTGAGTGGTCATATTAATATCAGACAAAACAAACACTCAGACAAGAAATATTATTAGAAAAGAGATTGTATTAGGATAAAATACATCAGTAAGAAGATACAAGAATTATAAAAGTATAAATGCACCTAATAATAGCGCTCTAAAATACATGAAGCAAAAACTAACAGAATTGAAAGAAAAAATAGACAGTTCAGCAGTGATAGTCGGAGACTTCAATACTCCCTTCTCAGCAATTGATAGAGCTAAACAGTAAACAAGTAAGAATGTAGAATACTTGAACACTATCAACCAACTTACCTAACTGACATTTGTAAAACACAACCCCAACAACAGCAGAATACACATTTTTTTTCAAGTGCCTATGGAACATTCTCCAGGATAGACAATATGTTAGGCCATAAAACAAGTTTCAATAAATTTAAAAAGACTGAAATTATTCGAAGTATGTTACTTGATCGCAACAGAATTCAATTAGAAGTCAACAGAAAGAAATTGTGAAAATCTCCAATTGTTAGAAAATAAACAGCATACTTCTAAATAACCCATGGGTAATTGAAGAAATCACAAGGGAACTTGGAAAACATCTTGGTTTGGATGAAAATTAAACATAACATATCAAAATTTATGGTATGAAGACAAAGCAATGCTTGGAGAGAAATTCATGGCTTTCATTACTTATGTTAGAAGGCAGAAAAATCTAAAATAATCTAAGCCACCACCTCCAGAAGCAGTATAAACCTGAAGAAAACCATGCCAAAGAACATTATAATCAAATTTCTGAAAACTAGAAATAAAGAGAAAATTTCAAATGAATTCAGAAAAGGCATGGTATGGCCAGGAACAGTGGCTCATGCCTATAATCCCAGCACTTTGGGAGGCTGAGGTGGGCAGATCACTTTAGTTCAGAAGTTTGAGACCAGCCTGGCCAACCCGGCAAAACCCCGCCTCTACTAAAATTACAAAAATCAGCCAGGCGTGGTGGCGCACACCTGTAATCCCAAGAACCCGGGAGTTGGAGGTTGCAGTGAGCCAAGATTGCACTACTGCACTCCAGCCTGAGTGGCAGAGTAAGACTCCATCTCAAAAAAAGGAAAAAAAAAGGAAAGGCATGATACATACTAAGAATTACAACATATATCAGAAACTATGCAATCCAGAAGACAATGGAGAAGCATCTTTACTGAAAGAAGAAAACTAAAAACCTAGAATTCTTTCTCCGGCAAAACTGCATTTCAAAATTGAAGGTAAAGACCTTTTTATTTTAAAAAATGTTTTTTATTTTTATTTTTATTTTTTTGACACAGAGTCACTCCATCACCCAGGCTGCAGTGCAGTCATGCGATCTCAGCTCACTGCAACCTCCACTTCCCAGGTTCATCCGATTCTCATGCTTCAGCCTCCCAAGTAGCTGGAATTAGAGGTGTGCACCACCGAAACTGGCTAATGTTTGTATTTTTAGTAGAGAGGGATTTCGCCATGTTGGCCAGGCTGGTCTTGAACTTTTGACCACAAGTGATCCACCTGCCTCAGCCTCCCAAATTGAATTATTTCTCCAACAAAGCTGTATTTCAAAAATGAAGGTAAAGACATTTTTAGTTTTTAAATTTTTATTTATTTTTATTTTTATTTTTTTGAGACAGAGCCTCACTTCATCACCCAGCCTGCAGTGCAGTCATGCGATCTTGGGTCACTGCAACCTCTGCTTCCCAGGTTCAAGCAATTCTCATGCTTCAGCCTCCCGCATAGCTGGAATTAGAGTTGTGCACCATCATGACTGGCTAATTTTTGTATTTTTAGTAGAGACAGGGTTTCCCCATGTTGGCCAGGTTGGTCTTGAACTTTTGACCTCAAGTGATCCACCTGCCTCAGCCTCCCAAAGTGCTGGGATTACAGGCATGAGCTACTGCATCCAGCCAATAAAGACATTTTTACACAAAGTTGAGACAATTTATTTACAGCAGATCTTTCCTATAAAAAATGATAAAGAAAAATTTTCAGGAAGATGGAAAATGGTAAGAGGTGGAAATTTGGATTTACACAAGAGAAAAAAGAATGCCAGAAATGAGTACTCATTAATTATAAAGGGAGAAATGGTAACTTTACGGCTTCCTGAAAATTATCTTAACCAAGTGATCAAAGTTATCGTCAATAATCAGATAAATTGACAGACATTATGCATTTCTTGACACTAAAAAGGACACACGTCACTTATGTAGTATGCAAGTCAAAGATATATTACTTGTATGTAATTATATGGAAACAAACCTCAACTGAAAGACATTCTACAAAACAAGTTGCTCATCATAGTCTTCAAAAATATTAATGTCGTAAAAGACAAAGAATGGTTAAGAAGTTGTTACAGATTAAAGACTAGAGAAACCTGATAATTAAATGCAACACACAGTCATAGATTGGATGGTAAATTAGAGGGAAAACGAAATTACTATAAAGAACATTATTGGAGAAACTGGCAAAATTTGAATGTTCAACTTTTGAATATATGCTGAATATTAGATAATAGTATTGTTATCAATATTAAATTCCTGAATTTGATTATTGGATGGTAATTATATATTTTGCTGAGAAAAGACAGGCTGAAATATTTAGGGATAAAGGGCACTGTCTTTATGTTCTCAAGTGGTTCTGCAAAAAAATGTATGTGTATGTGTGCACACACATGGACTTTCATCTGAAAACTTCTGAGTCTAATTTTATCTTTTTTCTCTCATCTTTTACATCCCAATCACCTTCTTCAACTTACCTCAAAGCTCCTCCACAACCCATTTTCTACTCAGTGCTTTTTCCACAGAGAAACACTGTTATAAATATGTTCCATTCATTAAGTAAGGTAGTTGAAAACGTGAATAAAATTAAAAGTAGTAGAAAACTGAAAAAAAAAAAAAAAAAATAAGTGAAACTTTAAGAGACAAAAACCCAAAATATCTGAAATTTGAAATGCACTAGAAAATATCACATCTTGCAGATTTTTTAATCATCCGGTTGGCAAATCTTTTTCCCATACTGGAAAGCAACTCTTGAAACATTATTTCCTCTAGATAGCCTTCCCAGATTGATGCAAAGAAAGAGCTCTGCTCATGACACTCCTGTAGTTACTTCCTCTATTTTGACTTGGTTCAGCCTGCCTTAAAAGCAACTAGTCTTGACCTGTGTTAACATACACATTTCCCTGCTTATCTGTGGCTTCTCTTAATGTGTTAAGTTAGATCTGTGAATCCTCTATGTGTACATCCATCTCCGTGAACCTGACTTTGACTTCAAAGGAACTGTGTTCTTAGAGTTTACTAAGACTGGCCTTATTATTTTTAAAAATCTGACATCCCAAATTCCTATATCTGACTTTACTTCTAAATCCCTAATAAAAATTAAATGCAGAATGTTTTCTTTGGGGGAAGATGGAGTAGACACACTTTTCCCTATTCTTCCCATTAAGTACAACTAAAACTCTGGATAGTGTATAAAAAAACAAAAGAACTCTGAGTGGTAGGGAGAAGAAGGTAGAGACTAGGGAACTCAAGACCCAAGGGGTGACATGGGGGTGAGTTCCCTCAGTTTTCTTTTTGCCTTATATGTCCCAGGGTACTAAAGACAATGGCAATGTGGAAATGCCAAAGAGCACAGACGTAAGATGTGCCGAGAAAAACCTAGCTAAGGACTAGGAAGATATAAAACTTTTAGACAATAAGTGCTGTGCTGCAGCCAAACACCTCAGGAAAAAACAAAACCCTGGCCCTATCCTAGAGCTCCCACCAGCACAATCCATAAAAGGAAAATGTGATAAATTGAAATTCATAAAAATTTTAACACATATGCTCTGTGAAAGACTCTGTTAAGAGGATGAAAAGGTAGTCCTCATGCTGGGAGAATATATTTGCAAACCACATACCTGACAAGAGATTAATAGCTAGAACTACAAAGAACTCTCAAAACAATACAAAAATTATCCAGGCATCATGGCGCATGCCTGTAATCCCAGCTACTCAGGAGGCTGAGGCGCAAGAATTGCTTGAACCCCAGAGGCAGAGGTTGCAGTGAGCCGAGATCACGCCACTGCACTCCAGCCTGTGCGACAGAAGGAAAATCTGTCTCAAAATAAAAATAAAAATAAAAAAACTCTCAAAACTGAACAGTAAATAAACCAACAATCCAATCAGAAAATGAACAGGAGAGGCCGGGTGCAGTGGCCCATGCCTGTAATCTCGGTACCTTGGGAGGCCAAGGCAGGTGAATCATCTCAAACTCAGGAGTTTGAGACCAGCCTAGCCAATAACGAAATCCCGTCTCTACCAAAAATACAAAATTTAGCTGGACATGGTGGTGGGTGCCTGTAATTCCAGCTACTTGGGAGGCTGAGACAGGAGGAGAATTGCTTGAACCCGGGAGGTAGAGGTTGCAGTGAGCCGAGGTCGCACCACTGGACTCCAGCCTGGGCGACAGAGTGAGATTCCGTCTCAAAAAAAAAAAGAGAAGACATGAACGGTCGGACATTTCACAGAAGAGGATATACAGATGGCACATAAACGCATGAAAAGATGCTCTACTGCATTAGCCATTAAGTGCATTTTAAAACCACAATGAAATACCATTACACATCTATCAGAATGACTGAAACAAAAAAGTGGCAACACTAAATTCTGCTAAAGATGTGGAGCAACTGGATGACTCATACATGGCTGGTGAGAAAGCAAAATGGCACAGCCACTCTGGAAAATAATTTGGCAGTTTCTTAAAAAAAAAACCAAAACACGCAAATATCACATGACCAAAAAATTGAACTCTTGGTCATTTGTTCCAGTGAAATGAAAACGTATGTCTACATAAAAACTGTCACGTGAATGTTTCTAACAACTGTATTCATAATGGTCAAAAACTGGAAGAACACAAATGTCTTTCAACAAGTAAATAGTTCAACAACAACAGATGCTGGTGAGGCTGTGAAGTAGGAATGCTTCTATGCTGTTGGTGGGAGTATAAATTAGTTCAACCATTGTGGAAGACAGTGTGGTGATTCCTCAAGGATCTAGAACCAGAAATACCATATGACCCAGCAATCTCATTACTGGGTATATACCCAAAGGATTATAAATCATTCTCCTATAAAGACACATGCACACGTATGTTTATTGCAGCACTATTTACAATAGCAAAGACTTGTAACCCACCCAAATGCCCATCAATGATAGACTGGATAAAGAAAATGTGGCACATATATACCATGGAACACTATGCAGCCATAAAAAGAATGAGTTCATGTCCTTTGCAGGGACATGGATGAAGCTGGAAACCATCATTCTCAGCAAACTAACATAGGAACAGAAAACCAAACACTGCATGTTCTCACTCATAAGTGAGAGTTAAACAATGAGAACACATGGACACAGAGAGGGGAGCATTACACATGTGGCCTGTCAGGGGGTGGGGGACAAGGGAAGGAAGAACATTAGGACAAATACCTAATGAATGCAGGGCTTAAAACCTAGATAACAGGTTGATAGGTGCAGCAAACCACCATGGCACATGTATACCTATGTAATAAAACCGCGCGTTCTGCACGTGTATCCCAGAACTTAAAGTAAAATAAATAAATAGTTCAACAAAATGTGATATATCCATACCATGGATACTACTCAGCAATAAAAAGGAGTAAACTACTGACACGTACAACCTGGATGTATCTCCAGAGAATTATACTGAGTGAAACAAGCCAATCCCCACAGGCTACATACCATATAATTCTATTTATATAACATTCCTGACATGACAAAATTGCAGAAATGGAGAACAGATCTGTGGTTGCCAGGAGTTAAGGAAGGGATGGGGCAGGAGGGAAGTGGGTGAAGCTCTCAAAGGACAAACATGAGGGATATTTGTGTTGATGGAAAAGTTCTGTATCTTGATAATCAAATTCAATAACTGGTTGTAATATTGTTCTCTAGTTTTGCAAGAAATTGAGTAGAGGGTGCACCAGATCTCTGTTTTATTTCTTACAACTGTGAAAGTACAATTATTGCAAGATAAAAAGCTTATTATTTTAAAAAATGAATATACCAGATGAGATCATATTTGGCTTTTTTTAGTCTTTTAGACCTTAGTGTAAAAAATATTCTGATGAACGATCCTTCAGGGAGAACAGGATGACCCTGGGTGCCTTGTGAAAAGAAAGTGGGCACACAACAGAGGTTAAAAGCACCAGAATGAGGCCAGATACAGAAGCTGAACTTCACCAACTTTTAAATTAAGTTGAGAGCTGCCTCTGGCAGTTCCCTTTGCATAATTTCTTTCTTTCTTTCTTTCTCTTTCTTTCTTTCTTTCTTTCTTTCTTTCTTTCTTTCTTTCTTTCTTTCTTTCTTTCTTTCTTCCTTCCTTCCTTCCTTCCTTCCTTCCTTCCTTCCTTCCTTCCTTCCTTCCTTCCTTCCTTTCTTCCTTTCTTCCTTTCTCTCTTTCTCTCTTTCTCTTTCTTTTCTTTCTCTTTTCTTTTCATTTCTCTTCTTTTCTTTCTTTCTCTGTCTTTTCTTTCTTTCTTTCCTTCTTTTTTTTTTTTTTTTTTTTTCCCCAGAGTCTTACTCTGTCTCCAGGCTAGATGGAGTGCAGTGGCACGATCTCGGCCCTCCACAACGTCCACCTCCCAGGTTTGGGCAATTCTCCTGCCTCAGCCTCTCGAGTAGCTGGGATTATAGGTGCCCACTAACACACCCGGCTAATTTTTGTATTTTTAGTAGAGACAAGGTTTCACCATGTTGGCCAGGCTGGTCTCAAACTCCTAACCTCAAGTGATCCACCCACTTCGGCCTGCCAAAGTGCTGGGATTACAGGCGTGAGCCACTGTACCTGGCCTGCGTAATTTCTTAATAGGCCAACACGTATATACTCTTAAATACAATATATCTTTCATGCTACTGCTACTCAAAATATAATTGATTCATGTCATAGGACTATACTTAGAGAAGACTACTTTCAAGCCAAGATAACTTTTGTTTACTGAAGCCTCATCTGCTTTAGTGGCATTTATAGGCTTGAAGGACAGGTGAAATAATATTTGGCTTTGATTTCCCTCCAAACCTCCCTGTCTCTTCTCTTCCAGAGATTATAGGTGGTGTATGCCCTCATCTAGTCAATTCTCCATTGTAAAAATGGTGTTTGTTCAGTTTTTGTGAGTCTCCCGTTGCTGTTCTCTGTGCACAGCCTCCCTGTGCAGCGGCCAGTACATCACCACCATTGCTACAGCATCAGCTCTCCATTTCCACCCCAACACTGCCGCCACCCCATATTCCCTGGAGTTAAAGGGATGCTTTCTCACTTAATGCAGTGAGTTAAAACCACAAAATTAAATTTATTTCCATTTTTCTGTCCTTTTTGTTGAAGGAGTTGGGCCCAGTGTCCAGAAGACCATTCCAGAAGGCACATACACCTACTCCTATCTGCCCACACCAGAGCAGGTCATTTTTAACATCTCCTCTATATGACAAAATTGCTTTCAGTAATAATCATGAAATTGAACAAATAATCATGATGGCTAGAAAAGAAACACAGATAATGGGGGTTTTATTTTATTTAAATGTGTATGGATATATGTATGGATATATGCACATACATGACAGTAAAAAAGTAAATACTGCATATAAATATTGCAATGCATAAAAGGAAATCAGTAATAGATTAACACTTTTTGATTATAATGCATTTTTGCAGTCAAAGATTTAGAAAAGTTTATACTTACATATTGGTGTTTTACAATAATGAATAATGACATAGTTTAAAACAACAGAAAAACTCAAAAGGCAGAAATTTTCATTTTAAAGATATTAGTTGGTAAAAGAAAAATTAATGAACTAAAATTTGCACTTATTAAACAAAATATATCACCTCAAATTTTATATCTTGTTCCACTGATTTAAATTTCCAAAATCATTTAAAAGTCTAAATGGTTACATAGAAAGATGGAATTTTAGTAACTCAAGTTTGTTTCTTTGTTTTTATAATCACTTTGGTATGAGCACTTATTTCTAATCTGCTGCTTAAATTTGGAATATGTAATATCTCTAGAGTTGGAGACACAAAGCAAGTTCACATGATTTTGAACCATTACTAACTTACTCTTAAAACAAAAGCATGTACTTAAGTCTGAATATATTTGGAGCCAACTGTATAACTGGCAATTCTCCATATTAACTATCATGTATAATATAATAATAAATGATAAGTAATAAAAATGTGTTAATTTGAAGTTTGCATATATTATTAAAATTTAACACGTAACTTCAGCAATTGTTTAGAACTTAGACCAAACAAAAGATTTTATTGGGGAAGAGTATCTTATCACTGACGTTATTTAGAACTGATGGCATGTAGTGATAATAGAAAGTATATGTACTTTCGCTTGACTCTATTATTGTTTTGATTCCCTAGAGAAAATGCATCTCTTATGGCCTGCACCCAGGGATCACTCCCGCCACCCCACATTTGCTTTGCCACTACATAAAAGGCCTGGCTTCTATAATGTGTACCCTGATTGGTCTCTCCTACTGATGGCTAACTGCTTCTTACATTTATAGCAAGAAAATAATTCTCAGTCTATTAAGGGTAAGAGAACAAATCTTCCGTTCCTTTCTGCTTTTTTATTGCCATAAGAAGTGATTCAACATATTCTTGGCAAGTGGGAGGGAACCTTCCACGGGATGGAATAAAAGAGACTCTCTCCTCCAGAGAATGCTGTTTTGGCAATTTGGTGGGAGAGATGTGTCGGTAATATTTAAAGAAGGGCTTCTTACGTCCCATTCACCGGCTCTGATTTGGTCTTTTTTATACTGAAGAAGCTCTTACTAGTTCTTTCAGAGAGGGTGTGTAGGTGCTAAACTCTCTTAGTTGTTGTAAGGCTGAAGTTTTTCTTTCTTAGCCCTCTCACGTGATGGTTTATCTTGGTGGTTCTCAAGTATAGCTCCTTTCATAGCAGAATCTGAAATACAGGGGAACTTATTAGACAGGTATATTCTCAGCCCACCCAAGACCTACTGAAGCAGAAATTTCAGGGATTGCGTCTGCAATCTGCGTTTTTATAAACCCTCCAGGTGATTTTGATGCAAAATCACTAATGTTGGAAAACTACTCATTTAACTAGCTAAAGACTCCTACATGCATACTATTTTTTTTCTTAGTACTTTGAAAATATTATTTATGGTCTCTCAGCATCTATTGTTACAGATGAAAAGTCTGCTGTCATTCTGTGTTTCTATCCAGTTGAACCATATAAAATTTCTAGTATCTGACCATGTTTTATTGAGATAAATTTACGAACAATAAAATTTACCTTTTTTAAAAAGGTAAAAGAGTCTCACTCTGCCGCCCAGGCTGGAGTGCAGTGCTGGGATCTTGGCTCCTGCAGCCCCTGCCTCCTGGGTTCAAGCAATTCATGTACGTCAGCCTCCTGAGTAGCTGGAATTACAGATGTGCACCATCATGCCTGGCTGATTTTAGTAGAGACAGGGTTTCACCAAGTTGGCCAGGGTGGTCTCCAACTCCTGGCCTCAAGTGATCCACCCACCTTGGCCTCCCAAAGTGCTGGGATTACAACAGGTGTGAGCCACCACACCCAGACAAAATTTACCAATTTTAAGTATGCAATTCAGTGAGTTTTGATAAATGTACAGTAAAGTAACCACCATCACAATCAAGGTATAAAATATTTCCATCATCCAAAAATATTCCCTCCTGACTCTTTATATTCTAGTCCCTCTTCTCCCCTCTGGCTCCTGGCAACCACTAATTTTTTTTTTTAAGTTTTTAAACTTTTTATTTGCATATTTAAAAAATTGTGCATTCCAATAATTAAAATCATTTGAACAAAAAAAAAATGATTAAACTGCATTACAGTTTAAATCTGATTAAACTGCATTACAGCCTGCAGGACACCTTGGGCCAGCTTGGTTTTACTCTAGATTTCACTGTCGTCCCACCCCCATTTCTTCCACCTCACTTCTTCCTTCACCAACATGCAAGTTATTTCCTTCCCTGCCAGCCAGATAGACAGATGGGAGAGGCAGGCGCGGCCTTCGTTATCAGTAGTTCTTTGATGTGAAAGGGGCAGCACAGTCATTTAAACTTGATCCAGCCTCTTTGCATCTTACAAAGTTTTACAGCTAAAAGAAGTAAAATAAGAAGGCAATGCTTGTGGAATGTACAGTGCATATTGGCGGCGCACACCTCATTACAATTCGCCTGCTTGTTTCTCCTGTTCAGTCGTTTCTTTGGAAGGCAGTGGATTTTTCTCTTGTGTCTCTGTCTTCTTCAGTTTCGACTTACCGAATTCTCGATCTCAGCCATATCGGGTTTGTCAGACATGGTTGCAGAGGAAAAGCAGAGTGAGGCGCGTGAGAACAAGCAAAGTCTGGTCTGCACAGTGGCCACCACCGAGTTCAATCACTAATCTTTTAGTCATTAAAGATTAGATTGAATTTTCTGGAATTTCACATACATGGACTCATACAGCATATGCTCTTTTGTATCTTGTTCCTTTCGTTTAGCATAATGCTTTTGAGGTTCGTTCATGTTATTTACTGCCTTTTTATTGCAGACTATTATTCCACCGTGTGGATAAATCACAATCTGTTTATTTGTTCACAAATTATTGAACATTTGGGTTAATACATTTTATCTGGTTTTCTAGCTATTTATGTAGGGAGGGCAATTCCCATAGCAGTTAATCCTTCATACGCATAAGTAGAAGTCCTACTCAATCATTTTTGAATTACAATTGATCTATATTTCGTATTGCCCAACTCAATAGATAATCTGTGCTTTCCGTCATAAAGCTTTAAATTTTCTCTTTTCACTTGACTTTCTATATGTCTACTACACCATGTCTAGATCTCGATTTATTTTTACTTATTCTACTCAATTATTTGTGCAATTTCTGCCTGAGGAATCATGTTTTTGATTCAGGAAAATTTTCAGCCATTATCGCTTCAAAACTTTCTCTCCTCCTTTCTCTACTATCTTTCTCTGCAATCCCTACTAGAAGTATAATGTAACCTTTTATTTCAAACTCCATGTCTCTTAATTTCCTTTTAATTTTTTCTATCTTTTCTCTCTCCGGTCTGTGTGATTAGAATATATCTAATTCTGTCATTTTTCTTCAACTAATCTAAATTACTATTTAATCCATTCACTGGTTTCCTCAAAATTTTAACTTCTAGAATTTCTTTATGTTCCAAGTATTTATTACTGCATAACAAATGACCTCAAAATTTTGCCAGCCCAAAACAATCATTTTATTTTGCTCATGATTTTTTGGGTTAGGAATTCCAAAAGGGCTCAACCAGAGGTTTTGCCTTAGGGTCTCTTAAGTAATTGCAGTCAGACTGTGGCTACAGCGGGAACAGCAGAGGACTGGAGAAGTTGGGGAAGGGCCAGATAGCTCTTTTCCTCTCTGCAGTTACAGCACCTCTCTACATGTGGTCTCTTTGCACGGGCTAATTTTGGCTTCCTCACACGTGACGGCCTCCAAGCAGGTGGACTCCTCACACAGTAGTTTAGAGCTCCAGCACAAGTGATCCAGTAAGCAGGCAAAAACGGACTCACATTTCTATCTAGCCTCAGAAATCACACAGCATCACTTATACCACATTCTATTAATCACAAGAGAGTCATAAGCATGTCCCTCAGGGGAAGGGACCCTACCTCTTAATGGAAAGAATATAAGTACACATTGTAAGAAAAGCATGTGAGATAGGAAAGCTTTGTTGTGGCCACTATCTGCAACAAACCTTTGAAGATACAATCTACCATGATTCTTTTTCAAATCCCTCCTTTAAAAATAAATAATGTCCTGGCCGGGGGCAGTGGCTCACGCCTGTAATCTCAGCGCTCTGGGAGGCCAAGGCAGGCAGATTGCCTGAATTAAGGAGTTCGAGACCACCTGGGCAGCATGGTGAAACCCCATCTCTACTAAAAACACAAAAAATAAGCTGGGCATTGGTGGTGGGTTCCTTTAGTCCCAGCTACGGGGGAGGCCAAGGCATGAGATTTGCTTGAACTTGGGAGGCAGAGGTTGCAGTGAGCCAAGATGGCGCCACTGAACTCCAGCCTGGGTGACAGAGTGAGACTGTCTCAAAAAATAAAAATAAAAATAATGTTCTATTCTTCCCTTACAAGTTCTATTCCTTCCTCTCTTTCTTTGAACGTTTTAAAACACACTTGAAGTCTGTTTTGCTTTGTGTCCTGGATTGTGAAGATGACTCCATGGAGCTTTTCCATAGCTTCCTTTGCTGTGGTTTCAACAGGATTCTCTGATTCCATGCAAGTATTTAGTTTATAAGCTTGGCTCAGGGCTTCTATATCATGAGAATATTGTGAGAAATCGAGCCCGCATCGGTAGCACAGAATAAGGATTTTGGTTTCTCTTAGCTGACTCTTTTGACATTCATAACCCAGGGATGAAAGCCTGACCCATTCTCTGTAGGAAGCCCAGGTATAACCTGTCTCCATGTATAAGAGACTTCGACACTTGACCATCCTCCTTGCCAGCTGTTAAAATCCATACCCTAAGGTAATGAGATTGCTCATGAAATGTAAATACCTCCACCTCTGTAGATTCTCTTAATTTCTGACACCAGCATTTTTATTTCTTACTAACAAGGTTGGCTACATACTTACAAATAAGTTCTATGGGTCACCTAACCTCCACTGTATGAGATAATAAGAGAATAAGGCTTTTGTGTTCAGGAATAACAAAGGGCATGGGTGTGTGTTTGGGAAAGCCAGGGAGAGAATGGACAAGTTCAGAGCCTGCTGAGTTCAGGTTATGGATGCCAGGGACCTATTATTAAAAAGTTGTTCCAATGTGAGTCTACTGCCCAGAATGGACCAAGTGAGTCCAGAGGACTCAACGACCATTTTATACCCATCAACTGACCATCCAGTCTTCAGATGGGTAGAGTCTCTAAGCTGTCTATTCTTATAGCTCTTGCCCACCAGATTTCCAGTTGAGAAATGAGTGGTAGCAACACCCTGCCCTGCCATATTCTATGCAGGCCACAATGTTTGCCAATCCCAGGAGGCTGTCTCAGAAAACTCTGAAGTGAACATTTTGGAAAATGCACGGGTTTAGGAAAGAGTTCTCTTACTTTTACCTCATGGAAGAGCAAACTATAATAGATCATCAAGAACTAGGGCAGCTAGAGGATTCATTCATGTCACAAGTCCAGAGATTTGAGGCACAGGGGAACATGTGTGAGATCCAGGGTTGTGAGAATCCTAAGGAAACTCCTCTAATCCCAAGAGCTGATTCTTGCCACGGGGGGAGATGGGATCTTAGGAAAGTTAGCTTTCAGTGCATTTCTTCCCATCTCCTCCCCACCTTAACACTTACTGACGCTAATTCAGAAGTCTGAATTGTTTTCAGACAGGTCTGAAAGTGTCCTCTCAGATGAAAACTCATGAGGTTCCATGTTTATACATCTGCTCTTGCATAAGCAAGATGATAATGACAAGATGACCCTACAACCACTCTCCATTCTCCAAGGTCCAGTTAAATTCCCTCCCCCACATGATGTCTTCTCCGTCAACTCCAGCCCATTCTGGCCTCTCCTTTCTTTTGACCTCCAATTTATTTTTTATTCTATTTTTTACTCACATCACAAATGCCTCAGGATTTTTCCTGCCATTGTCTCCAAAGGTTATTTCTTTCTCAAATTCTTTGTAAACTTTTAAGTGTTGAAGTTTGGTCTCCCTAACCAAATTATAGGATTTTTAGGTCCAGGAATGTGCATTTCACATCTTTATTTTAATAATTTATAGCATCACCATAGGATGAGTATGACACAAGGGCTCCATAAATATTAACAGATGATAGCTTATTTGTTCACTGTTCTTGTTTGGGAGTTTACGTGATTTACCACATATTCAGTAGCTGTGATGCTCTGGAATACAAAGGACCCTTGAAGAAGTGATTCAGTCTCACCGTGCTTCAGCTTCTCACCTGCAAGATGGAGACAGTCATACTTGCTGGTCTCTGCTACACTGGGAGATGAGAAGGTGGGTGTTGTTGCTGTTGTTTTTTTTTTTTTTTTTAATTATATGTGATATAAATGTCTTTAAATAAAAGCTTACTGTAAATTATTGGCACAGGTGCACCTCACTTTACACAAATGACATGGTCCTGAAACTTGGATGAAAATGAATTTTCATCAATCGAGTTTTTTAGAATTTCATGATTTAAAGTTTAATATGGGTTTGTCACTTGTGAAATTAAATATACAGTAGGGACTGGAAAAGAAGGGAAAAAAACCTTGGTCAGATTAACCTGACTTGAAATAAAGACCCTGCCTAAAAACCCTGAATGACTTTGTCTTCCACTTAGCTGGAAAATACAAAAAAAATTATATAGCATGGGGGGGTATAGTAAGATAGGTTCAACCTCGACAAAATTGTTCAACCCTCCCCAACAAACTTATATGACTGAGATGTCACTTTGGGTGTCCCTCTGCCCAGCAGAGACTTAAGTAACTTAACCTAACCCAAACTCTCAGCTTCCCTCCCAGTATGAATCTGAAGACTCTCCTTAAGGCTTATGCAAATACAACAATTACTTGCCTTGGGCTTGTCTATTCCTTCTGCATGTGTTTTGTCAGAAGGCTGAGGCAGCTAGGAGGCTCACCTTAACTCCTCTCATCATTTTCTGCAGGAAATTCTATTACAGTAGCGATTCTGTGAATTTCATAACTTCACTGAAGGCTTGAGGAGTTGTGGGATGGGATCATATGGAACACACACTGCTTCTCACCAAGACAGTGTCCTTATACCCAGCCTCCTATCCCAGGAGTCATCCAAAACCCCTGTTCCTGAGATTACCTTCACATCCATGAACAGCCTTCTGGGAAGTGCAGCCCACTTCCTAAGGCAGGTGCAGCCCTGCCTGGCCAGATGACCGTCTCCAGCTTTTCTAGGATTTGGAAAATAAAAATTTCAGGGCCACGCCTGGTAGCTCACACCTGTAACCCCAGCACTTTGAGAGGGCTCAGGCAGGTTCAAGGAGGAGTTCAAGACCAGCCTGGCCAACATGGCAAAACTTTATCTCTACCAAAAATACAAAAATTAGCCCAGTGTGGTGGCGTATGTCTGTAGCCCCAGCTACTCAGGAGGCTGAGGAACGAGAATCTCTTGAACCTGAAAGGTGGAGGTTGCAGTGAGCCGAGATCATGCCACTGCACTCCAGCAAGACTCTGTCTCAAAAAAAGCAAAACAAAACAAGAAGACAAAAACAAAAAAACAAAAATTTAACACTTCATTGTACTTACCTTTTAAAAAACTTTTCTTTATTTCCATTTGCAGTGGAAAGCCTGGGTGGTTTTTGTTTTTGTCTTCACTAATTAAAGGCTTATTTCACCACTCGTTCCTGGGGTTCTATTTGTTTTTTTCCTATAAGACCCTACTTTGCCAATTGTCTTTCTCTTTCCTTTCTTGAAACTCTCTCCACAGCTTATAAGCATGCCAACTTCATTTCTTGTAAAAGAAACAAACAAAACAAAGCAAAATTGTCTTCAATTGTGCCTCTCTTCAAATTACTATCCTACACATTTTCTCTGCTTCATATCAGGCAATAGAATTTTCTACAAGAGTTTCTTTAATTCCTCAGCTCCTATTCACTCCCTGACCCACTGTGTCCTGACTTCTGCCTCATCATGTCATTGAAACTGCCCTCATCTTGGTCACCAATGACCTGCTTTTGCTAAGTAACAACCAACAATAACAATAATATTTAGGATTTAATGAGGGCTCATTATACATCAGATACTGTTCTAGGTCAGTACTCATATATCCACAATCTCATTTGTCCTTTCAGCAGCCATATGAGATAGATACTGAGGTTGTTCCCAACTTATATATGAGAAAATAGCCTTTGAAAAGTAAGATAAGGATAACATAGCTATAAACTGCTGAACCAGGACTCAAACCCAATTCGTTTTTACTCCAGTACCAGTAATTGAATCACTTTAGCTCATGTACTAATAAATACATTCTGTCTCTCTGGAAAATTTGCCCATAGCTGGGTGTGGTGGCTCATACCTGTGATCCCAGTACTCTGGGAGGCTAAGGTAGGCAGATCATTTGAGGTCGGGAATTCGAGACCAGCCTGGCCAACATGGCGAAACCCATCTCTACTAAAAATACAAAAATTAACTGAGTGTGGTGGCGCGTGCCTGTAGTCTCAGCTGCTCAGGAGGCTGAGGCAGGAGAATCACTTGAACCCAGGAGGCAGAGGTTATAGTGAGCCGAGATCATGCCACTGAACTCTAGCCTGGGCAACAGAGAGAGATTCTATCTAAAAATAAATAAATAAATACATGCATACATACATAAAATTGCTCATTACCACTCCCTCCTTTGTATAACTCTTTACTCTCTCAATTTGCATGATTCCACTGTCTCCTCCTTTCTGCAACATCTTCTCAGTCTCCTCTTTTTTGATCCATGTTTTAAATGTCCATGCTCTCTGGAGTTCTGTCCTTGGACTTCTTTTACTCTCAGACTACATAATCTCCTTGGGAAGGTTCATCTATTTGCTGGGGTCCTTTTGCTGTTGTTTGCTGATAACATCAACTGAATATCTAATTGTCTTCTGGACATAACTTGGACATCTCATGAGCACACAAATTCAACATGCTCTAAAATGAATCTGCTGTTTGCCTCTCCTGCCATCTCCCCCTAGAAAACAATATGTTCCCCTGAGTGTTATATCTCAGTGAAGGGCACTGTTGTCTGCCCGATTGACAACCAAGTTATCCTTGACCTTTCTCTCCTGCAACTCTCACATCTGATCATCACCACAGCCAGTGAATTCTATCTCCTAAATAGTCCCCTCTCTCCCACTGTCACTTCCCAAGTTGAAGCCTACATAATTGCAACAGTCTCCTTGATGGTCTGTCTCTGTCTAGTCTTGCCATCTTCAATCCGTTCTTTAGGCTGCAAGCTACAGGTTGGTTAGGATATGCTCTGCTTGGCTCTCATTGTCTTTGGACCAGCAGGACTTTGGGCTTGAGTACTGCTCCACGTATCTCATGCTGGTACCCAAGATGGAGGAGCATTGGCTACCCAGGAGACCATTGCAGCCTCTCTGGCTGATCATTCTGAAAGGTAAAAGTTATCTACTTCTCCCTTGATTAATATTCTTTAGTGGCTCCTTAATGCTTTCAGAAGACAATCCAAATCTATTATAATATATTAATCAGCTATTGCCACAATGATGCTATGTAACAAACTACCCCAAAACCCAGAGGCTTACAACAACAGTCCCTTATACTCATGCTCACAGATCTAAAGGCTGGCTACAGCTCAAGTGTTAAGCTAGAATTCGGGCTCCTGAGTTCCAGGATCCAATCTACGGGAGGAAGATTAGGTTCAGGTCTGTACACAACAAAAAGATTTTCACAATAAAGGCCCTGCTTTGTCATCGAAGTTCCCAGCACAGAACCTGTTCTATAGTAGGTGCTCACTAAATGTTGAATGATTGAATGAAACCAGATAGAGCTGTCTTTGGGAAACCAAGACATTAAATTAACTTCTGTATCTGCAGCCTCTCCATCCTGCCTGCTGTTTTCTCATTCACTGTGTCCTGTTTAGAAATCTGGTTCCCCGCCATGATCACTTCCCTCTGCTCACTACTAAAACCCACTCTCACATAGGCCTTCCATGGAGTAATTTACACATTAATTTTAAAAAAAAATCGTCTGTTAACTCCTCTAGATTTATTTATTGAGTTCTCACTGAGGAATCTGTAGCATCATTTTGACCTCTGCTGAAGGAATTTAAATTACTTGGTAAAAGATAAAGAAAATTTTAACACTAAATATCAGGTTATATTGTACTCCAGGTAAGCGTCATTCAAAAGCCAGATTCAACTGCCATTAGTTTGTCACAAATATGTAGCTCAACCCTCTCACAATCGTTACAGGAAAAGTTTCACTCAATTAGATGCTTTATTTTAAGCCCCCCAGGATGGAAACTTTCTCTGAATGTACTATGGATAAAGACAGCTGTGAGAGACAACAATCTTCACAAAACACACCAACATTCCTGCAAGACACCTCACAATTAATCCTTCAGCCTGTGGTATACACATGGCTTCTTCAAGTCGGATCCCACAATGCCCCCTAGAAATAGGTCATCTGAAATAAACATCAACTTTGCTTCGAAAAGATTCTATGCCTATGTGGTCATAGCCCAAAAAAAGAGTCCTCTGGGGAAACAGGATATGTAAACAGCAGAGCTCAGGCCTCCCTTGCAGCCTGTTCCTTCCTTCCCAGTGGCAACTTTACCTTTGCGCTCTCTAAAATCAACAGCTTTCTGCTCTCTATGCTGGGTTTGGGTAAGGTCTTTCCCTCTCTCCCCCTGATGGTTATAATCCCTTGACATAATACTCATTTGCAAGACCATTAAGTCATGTAAGCAGCAGCATTGCTCTATCCTCCTGATAATGCTGTAAAACAGCAAATTGTTTTTCCAACTTGTATTTTAGGTTCAGGAAGTGTATGTGCAGGTTTGTTACACAGGGAAATTGTGTGTCGCAGGGGTTTGGTGTGCAGATTATTTTGTCACCCAGATAATGAGCATAGTATCCAACACGTAGTTTTTCGATCTTCACCCTCCTCCCACCCTCCACCCTCAAGTAGGCCCCAGTGCCTATCACTTCCTTCTTTGTGTCCTTGTGTACTCAATGTAAAACAGCAAATTTAGCTAGGGTGCATCTCTCAGCCAGATAACTAGGAACAGGATTGGGGGAGATGTGGGGGTGCAGAGGAAGCTAACATTTATCGAGCAATTTTCATGCATCATTGTTCTATTATTTTACATACAGGATATAGTTTAATTCCCATAACACTTATCTGAGATACCTGTTATCTCTCTTTGTAAATAGGAAAGCCAAAGCTCAGAGGGGTTAATTAATTAGTCCTGGGTTCCACAGCTAGTAATAAGTAGAGATAGAATTAGAATCAAATTTGACCAGTCTCCAAAATCCATGTCCTTAGCACCTGCTACATATCTCCATTATTGAGTCTGCTTAATGAGAGAATAAAAGACAAGTTTCCAGAATTTTGAAGTAAGTAAGGAACTGTTTTGATTAACCAATCAACAATCCCCCAATGAACAAGTGTGCATTTAAAGCCTTCTAACTGCTCACCTCCAGGTTAGGCACTATGGGAAACACACAGAAGTAGGTGATCAGCTCTCTGATTCCCAGTAGGTTACAACCCAGGAAAGGAGAAATTCATCTTACATCCAGGGATTTAGCCACACTTGGATAAACTCAGTGGACTGAATAAGGAATGGATCAGTGAGGTTTCTAGTTGTAGGAAAATAAATTTAAGCAGAAAGAATTTATTTAAAAATTAGTGGACAGGCCAGGTATGGAGCCTCATCCCTGTAATCTCAGCACTTTGGGAGGCTAAGGCGGGAGGATCACATGAGCCCAGGAGTTCAAGACCAGCCTGGGCAACATGGCAAGACCCCATCTCTACTAAAAATACAAAAAATTAGCCAGGCATGGTGGCATGCACCTGTAGTCCCAGCTACTTGGGAGGCTGAAATGGGAGGATCACCTGAGCCTGGGAGGTCAAGGCTGCAGTGAGCCAAGATTGTGCCACTGCACTCCAGTCTGGGCGACAAAGCAAGATTCTGTCTTAAAAAAATAAAAAAATAGTGGACAAAAACCACAAGGAGATATCGCTTCATACCTACTGGGATGGCATAATAAAAAAGACAGATAATAACAAGTGTTGGCAAGGAAATGGAGAAATTGGAATTCTCACACCTTACTGGTGGTAATGCAAAGTGGTGCAGCCACTTTTTAAAAGTTTTGCAGTTCCCCAAAAGGTTAAGCATAACTACCATATGACATAGCAATTCCACTCCTAGGTATATACCCAAGAGAAATCAAAATACAACATCTATACAAATACCTATAAATATTCATTGAGCCATTATTCATAGCAGTCAGAAAGTAGAAACAACCCAAATGTCCATCACCTAATGAATGGATAAAGAAAATGTGGTATATCCATGCAATGGAACATTATTCAATCATAAAAAGGAACAAAATTCTAATACATGCTACAACATGGATGAACCTTGAAAACATACTCAGTGAAAGAAGCCAGTCATACACACACACACACACACACACACAATGATTCTATTTGTATGAAATGCCCAGAATAGGCAAACCTAGAGATGTAAGTAGATTAGCAGTTGCCTAAGAAGCTAGGAGTTGAGAGAGGAATGGAAAGTGACTGGTGGTTAATGAGTATGTTTTTTGTGTGTGTGGTGGGGGGGCAGTTAGAGGACAAAAACGTCCTAAAAATTGCACTGTGGTGATCATTACACATTTCTATGAATTTACTTAAAAACAGTGAATTGCATACTTTAAATAGGTGAATTATCTGGCATGTGAATTATATTACAATAAAACTGTTTTCAAAAACCTAGAGGGTATATTACAGAATCTCTGAGAAGCTGGAGAACCAGTCTTAGATTGTGCAGACAGAAACAATGCTCCAAATTATGCAGGCAACTGGAACAGCAAAGATATCACAGCCACTACTGCTGAGCACACACTGTGGCTGCTTACCAAGAAACTACCACCAAAGCAGAATGCAGCTGCAGGAAACACAGCTATTTACTGCTTCTGGGAGCCAGGTGGTCTGCCACTGCTGCTGGCCCCACTGGCCACCAGAAAGGAGTCTACAATTTCCCACCTTCTTCTCACAGCTAGTTTAGGGTGTGGGCATTTCACTGGGAGAGTCTAGGTCACATGACCAAACCCTACCTGCAAAGGAAGCCAAGGACATGGGTATCCAGCATCGTTAGGGTGGTAGGGAAAAGTAGACGTGCCTTATTAGAGTCATTCTCCAAACACAGGAAAAAGGTGGCCACAATGAATGATCTATGCTGTTACAAAAGGTTTCTCAAAGTGGAAATAACTTTAGCTACTCTTGAGGGGTGGACAGGATTTGGACCAAGAAAAATGGGAAGAACATGACAGCTGAGTGAATAGCATTAGGTAGGTGGGAGTTAAAAACTGGATCCTTCAGGAATTTGGAATGACATCCAACTTGATGGAAAGATAAGATATGCAGACTCAATCACATGATACAGGAGAGTGAGATTGTGCTCTGAGCTGTGCAGTTGCAGGGATTTTAAAAAGAAAGGTTGGCCAGATGCAGTGGCTCACACCTGTAATCCCAGCATTTTGGGAGGCCAAAGCGGGTGGATCACTTGAGGTTAGGAGTTCGAGACCAGGCTGCCAGACATTGGGAAACCCCGTCTCTACTAAAAATACAAAAATTATCATGGCGTGGTGGTGCCTGCCTGTAGTTCCAGCTACTTGGAAGGCTGAGGCAGGAGAATTGCTTGAACCCAGGAGGTGGAGGCTACAGTGACTGAGATTGCTCCACCGCACTCCAACCTGGGTGACAGAATGAGACTCCATCTCAAAAAGCAGAAAAAGAAAAAGAAAAAAGAAAGCTCACTTACTGTAGGTTATTAGAGAAAATCCTCAAAGTCCATATCACCTATCATGTTCTTTGCATTCTGGCCACCAGGGGCTTTGGTAAATTTGAACGTTGGGACCAAACCCTCCCCCAAGTATGAAGGAGGAGGCACCCAGGTAGTTTCTTCATTCCTTTGTTTCATCTCCTCACACATATGGGAAATAAAGAGAGTAATAGAAGCAAGGGCTGCTTTTGAGGTGTATTCAAATGGGGGCCATGGTGGCAGTTTGGGGGTGGTCATATTATTTCTGCTTTGGGCTGCTGAGACTTTTCACCAAATGATTTCTTTTTCTCCCTGTGTCTCCTATGAACACAGGATGGATTGATCCCTTTCTCAGACCATCCGGCATCATTTCTTTCTATTCTTGAATTCTGTTTGGAACTCTAAATCTTTGTTCCATCTGGGTAGCTGGGATGATGTAGAGCAGGCTGGAAGAGGGTCTGGCCTTTTCACCATAGTTCATTTCATTTTTATGCTCTCCTTCTATCTGGCTTTTCTTAATAGCTTTGAGATGAATTTCCTTTCAGCCTTGCTCTGGCCTTGTGAAAGCAAAGAGTTGAGTTATTAGGCACAATAGGAGCATTTATTTATCTGGCTTTCATCAAGATAAATAACAAATTTATATAAAATCTTAGCACATAAAAAACATCCCAATATATAAAAAATAAGTGTGGGTTCTTTAATGGTTTTCCAAAGCTTTACCATAAAACATCAACATGGTAAATTAATTTGCTAAATGGCATCTTAACCTGAAGTCACTTAGCACTATGGGGCAGATGGAAGAGGTGAATTTTTAAAAAGTCTCACCATGAAGCTTTAAAAAAATCACCACATCAGCGACATCATACATAAAAGGCAAGGATGATGTATTCACCATCAATAAATTTAATAGCAGCCATAGCACCATTTGCTAGAAATTCACTTTGAGTCTGAATTATTTTAAATAAGGCATCACACATAAGGGTAAGAAAGGAAAAATTTCCAGCTCAGTTTCCATTAATTTCCCAGCCAGTAACTTTCAAATAGTTTAGAATTTACAGGTCAGCAGCAAAAATTCACTCAACCAAGGAGAAAATGAGCCATTTCTCTTTGGCATCCAACTGAAGACCCCACTTAGGAGCTATTTCTTGGTTCTTGAAGAGTCTTTTAACTGTATCATTTCTTGATTTTTAACTGGGCTGAAGCAGCTCACCATGATACAGGGAAATGTGAGTGTATTGAGTGTTCCCTGCATTACAAGGACATTATCCTGGCCCCCAAGTGGCAACCTGCCCAGATTCGTGTTAAAAACTATGTCACACCAGCCGAAAGGAAGACATGAGACACAAATGCTGGGCTTTTGTCATTAGCAACTTAGAAATGCTGAGCAAGTGGAAGAGAAAAATGTGAATGGAAGTTTTGCAGCCCATTAGAGGAGTTTGCCTTTCTATTTTGCTTTGCTCCGTAGAACAGGGCCTGGAGATTCAAGATGGCCATTTGGCTGGTTCTCATCTCCATGAAGAACTTCAACTTTTGACATTTGACTTTATCATCGAAGGAGACCATTCATCCAGTCCCAGAGGCACACAGTGACTAAAAGAAACTTTCATCTACCTTGTGTCCTACCTGTGGTGCACTATACATTTCATATTTCAAATATTATTTTCATGTGAATAACACAAATATATTTTATTACATTTCATGTAAACAATACTTAAAAGACACCATGATTTTTTGGAACACAGTTTTGAAATTTTTCATTTATTTTTTATACTAAAAGCCTCCAAATAAATAAAGGAACAAAAGAAAGAAAGAAAAAGGTCTAAGCTTCCGTCTTCGTCTGAGAGACCCTGTCTGAAGGCTATGTTTATCTTGCTAATAGCAAGATGTTAAATGTTTGATTCAATTTAATTCATTCCGATTATTAATTGATCTTTAGGCACTTAAGTGGTAGAGAGGATAAAAGCCATCTGTGAAGAAAAAATAATAGTTATTATTTAGTGAGCACCAACTCTATGCTGGACACTGTGTTAGACTTTTTCTATGTTGTTTTTTTTTTAAATGCATGAGAGTATTCGAGGTAGAGGTTATTATCTGCATTTTAATAATACATAAACTGGAGCTCAGAGAATTAGCATTTGCCTAAAATCATCTAGCTGATAGAAAAAAAAACTGGGATTTGAACTCAGATCTGTTTGTCTCTAAAAGCCATGTTCTTAGCCACTACTCAAAGATCACTGAAATGGTAGTTACTGATTTTACAGGAAAACTAAAAGACGTAACTGTACACTACAGAGAGCATCCTCTCCCTCAGTCAGTACTAGATGAATACTGTCAAATTCTATTCTTGACTCCCTTTTCTAGATCACACACTGCCCAGCTCCCATCTATCAGCTCAGTCTTCCTCCACATTGGAGAGCTGAATAGCCTCCCACTTTAGATATGCTAAGCTTTCTATATTCTCCTGAACTTAGACCATGACTGGTATTTCAACAGCTAAGAAACTCCTAAGCAATCATTCACGGATCACTGTTGGAGTGATGATCTTCTTTACAGAGGATAACCTTATATTTCAGCCTGGGGCTACCTTGCTTTTTTCTCCATGTGCTAAATATGTATTTTCAGGGAAAGAACTACCAACAGCGCTCAGATACACACAGGATATATCGTCTAGGCCAGGAACTAGCCTAGTTACTGGGTATCTCTTATTTTTAATAAATAATTATATCATTTTGATAAGTAATATAGGTACTTGAAAGAATATTCAAAAGTACAAAAAGATATGTAGTGAAAAGTAAGTCTTCCCACCCACCTACCCACCTCATTACCCGCCCCCCAGCCCCCACTCCCTAGTTCTCTGCTGGAGGCAACCACTACCTTTAAGCCTTGAATTTATCCATTTAAATGTCAGTGTCATACCCTGAATATTGCATTTTTAACAATATGTCTTTAAGATGGTGTCTTAGTTCATTTTGTCTTGCTATAACAAAACACCACAGTCTGGGTAATTTACAAAGAAAAGAAGTGTATTACTCAGAGTTCTAGAGGCTGGAAAGTCCAAGGTTAAAGTGTCCACATCTGGCTAGAGCCTTCCTAGTGGAAAAATGGAAGGGCAAGAGAGCACATTGCATGGCAGAAGATAGAAAGGCAAGAGGGCACTCATGAAAAACAGATAGCCAGAGATCAAACTCAAAGCCTCAAGCCCTTTTATAATTGACATCAATTCATTGATGAGGTTAGAGCCCTCATGGCCTAAACACCTCCCATTAGGTCCTACCTCCCAACGCTGTTGCATTAGAGATTAAGTTTCCAACACCTGCTTTTGGGGAGACACATTCAAACCATACCAGATTTCATATCTGCATATATAGAGTTACTTTATTTTTTTATGACTATGTAATGTTTCATTGATAGATATACCAAAATGTATTTAACAAGTCCCCTTTTGATAGAGATTGAGGTTGTTTTGACATTTTGCTATTATAAACAATGCTACAGTGAATGTCCTTCTACTTGTAACAATTTACAAATGTACCTATAATATTAATTCTGAGAAATGAAGTTGTTGTGTCAAATTTAATCTGCCCTTTCCAGAAGTTGTATCAGTTTACACTTATACCAATAGTGTACTTACTTCCCAATATCCTCACCTATACAATGTGTTACAAACTTTGGGATCTTCCTCAATCTGATTGTCAGTTCCAATTTTCATTTCTCTTATAATAAGAGTGATTGAACAACTTTTCCTATGTTTACAATTTATCTTTATTTCCATTTCTGTAAATTATCTGTTAATCTCTTTTGCCTATTTTTCTATTAGGCTGCTTGTCCTTTTTCTTGTTAATGTGTTGGAATTCTTTTTTTTTTTTTTTTTTTTTTTTTTTTTGAGATGGAGTTTTGCTCTTGTTGCCCAGGGTGGAGTGCAGGGGCACGATCTCAGCTCACCACAACCTCTGCCTCCCGAGTTCAAGCTATTCTCCTGCCTCAGCCTCCCAAGTAGCTGTGATTACAGGCATGTGCCACCATGTCTGGCTAATTTTATATTTTTGGTAGAGTTGGGATTTCTGCATGTTGGTCAGGCTGGTCTCAAACTCCTGACTCCAGGTGATCCGCCCACCTTGGCCTCCCAAAGTGCTGGGATTACAGGCGTGAGCCACCGCACCTGGCTTGGAATTCTTTTTATGTTAAGGAGATAAGCCCGATGGGATATGCGTTATAGTCATTTTTCAACTTGTTGTTAGTCTTTTAACTTTATTATTTCTTGGCAAGTAAAACTTTTTCATTTTTTTGCATTAAAATTTATCAATCTTTTTTTATGGCCACTGGGATTTGTATCAAACATAAAAAGCCTTTTCCCACATTGTTATTATATAGAAATTCTCCTATGTTTTTGCTAACATTTTATAACTTCATTTTTTATGTTTAGATATTTGATCCACCTGGAATGTATTAGATACAAAGAGCAACGTAGTGATCCAATTTCATTTTAGTTTTCCAAATGGCTGCCAAGTGGTTCAAAAGCCATTTAGCATATTATCTTTTTTAGACAACGCTTGGAAGCATAGTAAGAAAACTAAATTGGTATTATCTTCAGCTTCAGATCTCCTGGAAAACCCAGCCCAAGTAATACATGGAAATCACCATCATTATCCCTCAAGAAAAAAGCTAGTATAAGTAGTATGTTTATGAATGAGAAGCAGAGAAACTGGGATTAGTCCAAGTCTGGGCATCAAGCTCCATGAGGCCTAAAGCATGTAAATGTGTGGAAGGGAAAAGAAGGGGTATTCTTTAAGAAACATAATGTAAAATTCCAAATACAAAACTAGATATAAACATGAATATTTATCTTGAATGAAAAGAGAAATAATAGTAAACTAAAATTTTATAAAGCTAGTGCATTCTGCAAACATTAGAAAATACAGAAAAATAAAATAGTAAAAGAAAATAATATTTTTATTAACTGCCTGACATAGGCAATTAATATCGATATACCTCTATAATATTTTTCCCACAGATTCTTTGTATCTTTATGTGGCAATGATTTTATATTATTTTTCATAGAAAAAATAGAGAGATAATTTAGTTTTTCTTCTAGCATGGTTGATTAAAATTTGCTTTTTATTAATAATGGTTTAGAAAAGTTTCCTGCAGCATTACAGTGTGATATTGCTATTGTCATGTAACTTTGTAGGATTTTTGTTAAATTTAGGGAACTCTCTATCAAGTTTCCTTCATGTATGAACTAAGATTTCAGGTCATTTCAATTTTCCTTGTTCGATGACTAACCTTAAGTTCTCTTTGGATTGATGATCTTTATTAGCTAATTTGTCATCATTGCCCTCATTACAAGACTTACATAGGTTTTACATAATTATTTTTTCTACAATATTTTATGTCAAATCACTAAGTAACACACATGCTTTTCCATTATGTTATATGATTTTGTGACCTTCATTAATTGAATTATCAAACAATCCAACAATGTATTCACTAATTCTATTCAAAATGTATCCCTTCCTCTTAGTGAATTACTGTACTGCTTTGATATGATCTAAAATTTGGGGGGTCAAATTCACTTTGTGGTGTAATTGCTCATCTGTATGGCTTTTATTTCATATCCCATTAATTCTTATATGAAATTTTCTTGATCAATGAGGAAATTAAAACTGAAATTACAAATTTTATAGAAAATCATGAAAAGGAGAGTATTTTATAAGAAAACCAATGGGGAACAGCTAAAACTGTACTCCAAGGAAAATTTATAGCCTGAGTACCAAAAGTAAATGAGTTTCACTTTCAAGAAAGTAGTAAAATAGCAAAATAACAATGAACAAACCAAAAGAAAGTAAAAGAAATGAATTAATAAAGACAAATGTTAAAATTATTGAAATGTTTCTAAAATTATGGAAGTATAAATAAAGTCACCAAGCTTAATAGGTAAATGTTCCCCAAACCTAATTAAGGGAAAAAATATAGAAGAGAGAAACACAAGATTGGGAATAAGAAAACAGATATTATGAGAATATATTGTGAGTGAATATTAATTTGAACTCTATGGCTATATATTTGAAAATAGAAGAAATCAATATTTTTCTATTAAAATTTCAGAAAACATGCTGCCATCATTTTCAATGTTACATGAAAACAACAGAAGTTATGCTCAATTATACTTTCTTGCAAAAGTTCAGAAAAATTAGTTTTATATTAAAGAATAAGAACCTTTCTTACCAAAAAAACACAAAAAGGAATTGTGATCATATTTCACACAAAGTTATAATATTATATGATAAAAGAAAATAAGAAATAGGATAGCATCTCCATGATCAGTGGCTCGCAAACATTTGTTCTCAGTGTTGCTTCATACTCTTAAAAAATTGTGACAACTCAGAAAGCTTTCGTATATATGGGTTATATCTGCTGATATTTATTACCCTCTTTAAAATTAAAATTGAGTGATGTTTAAAATATTTATTATTGCATTTAAAATTATAATTTACCCATCATATGTTAACATTAGTAATATATTTTATGAAAAAACTTATATTTTTCAAAATAATAGAAGGTAATTTAAGAAGAATAGCATTGTTTTACATTTATGCAAATCATTTTAATATTGAGCTCAATAGAAAATAACTGGATTTTCACATCTGTTTCTGCATTCCACCTGTTGTGATACGCTGTTTTCATTGAAATATACAACTTTTACAGATATATATATTTGGAAAAGGAAGAAGTATCTTAGCCTTTTCAGATAATTGTGATTTTTTTTTTTTTTTTTTCCGAGATGGAATCTCACTCTGTCACCAGGCTGTGGTGCAGTGGCGCGATCTTGGCTCGCTGCCACCTCCGCCTCCCAGGTTCAAGAGATTCTCCTGCCTTAGCCTCCCAAGTAGCTGGGACTACAGGCATACACCACCACGACCAGCTAATTTTTGTGTTTTTACTAGAGACGAGGTTTCACCATGTTGGCCAGGATGGTCTCGATCTCTTGACCTCATGATCTGCCCGTCTCAGCCTCCCAAAGTACTCTGATTACAATGTTTTTTGACATTATATCAAACTTTGACAACTGGTAGATGCTTGAAGTTAGTTGCAACATGGAATACAAAATTCTGTCAAATAACTTTTCAAACTTAATTTTATTAAAATTAATTGGTTTATCTTTAAATGTATCTTTTACCTTTTGCATGACTTTTTAACAATGTGTTGATTACTTGGAGAATATTGGTTCATTGAATCATTTGGAACTTCCAAATGTTGACACATTTCATTCTCCAATAGCAAAAAGTCACATTGTAAATACTACCACCAATGTCACCAGGTGACATTTTAGGTCACAGTGCCGAATACACATTTTCCAAAATTCTAATTTTTACTTGAAAGCTCAAAATTTATTATTGGCAACAAATACTATCACAGTTTCCCTTGAAGTTTCAGGCTCAATTAGTTCATTTTCAAACTATGTCTACCAAATGCCCCAACTGAGTAACCAGAGTTTATCGATAGTCATTCTTTCAAGTAAAGGTGATATTCCAATTAAAAAAAAAAAAAAAAAAGTGGTTAGTTCAGCTAACAATTCAAGCAGTTACAATATTTTTTCTGAAACAACCTCATATGTTAGTATGAAGCTAGTGTTTTATGTGTACTTCCCATTTTGTCACATAGAACATTAAAAAGATGTCTATTAAACGATCAAAATTTAATAAAATTGTTAACTTTTACTGTCTCATTAAGGGAAACTGACTTTCAAAAAAAACTGTGTAAAATGACTAGTAGTACATTTTGATGCCACTATCTATACTCATGATAAAACACAAGCCATTTTCTGTCTTCTTGCTTTGAGCTGTCATTGCAAATGTCAACACAGTGAAAGAAATAACATCTTAGTAAAGTTATGAAAATAGTTTTTACCTCACAGAGCATCTGAAAGGGTCTTGAACCACACTTCAAGATCCACTGCTATCCACAATGAAAGCACTCAGTTATGCTCACAGAACAGATCAAAACTGTTGAAACTATTTCAAAATGAGCTAAAGGACATAAAGAAAAGAATACAATATTTGAAAAAACAACATAAATAAAACATAGAAAAGAATCAGACAGGAGGTAACAGATCTCAGGAAATAATTAGAAATGAAAGAAAAAAAATTCCAAAAGTAAACACTAACCTAGAACTAATAAAAACAATATACTATGCTTCCAGGAAAATAGAAGGTGAAGAAAAGGAAGTTTTTCTAATTTTTAAAGATGAATGATAAATGAAGAAACTTTAAAAAGGATTGGAGAGAAAGTAACACATATTGAAGATAGACAAGAGGCTGGGAGCAGTGGCTCATGCCTATAATCCCAGCACTTTGGGAGACCAAGGCAGGAGGATCACTTCAAGTCCAAGAGTTTGAAACCAGCCTGGGCAACACAATGAGACACCTTCTCTACAAAAAAATAAATAAATAAATAAATAAAAATTCTAATTAGCTAGGCATGGTGGTGTGTGCCTCTAGTCCAGCCAGCTTCTCGGGAGGCTGAGGTGGGAGGATTGCTTGAGCTGAGGAGGTCAAGGCTGCAGTAAGCAGTGATCATGCCACTGCACTTTGGCCTGGACGCAAAGTGAGAACCTATCTCAAAAAGGAAAAAAAAAGAAGAAGATAGACAAAGAAGATTCTATGTACACAAAATAAAAATCCTGGGGAAGAAAACCAAAGCAAGGGAGCAGAACAACTATCAAAAAATCTAATTGAAAAAAACTTTCCTGAAGTGCAAAAAGATTTGAAACTACAGGACTCATCTGTTCCTGAGAATATCATCTCAGAACAACCAACACCAATATATATTGTAGAATGATAGAAAGAAAGGAAGGAGAAAGAAGAAAGAAAAGAGAAAGAAAAGAAAAATAAGAGAGAAAAGAAAAGAAAGAGAGAGAAGGAAGGAAGGAAGGAGAAGGGAAGGAGAAGGGAAGGAGAAAGGAAGAGAGAAAGGAAAGGAAAGGAAAGGAAAGGAAAGGGAAGGAAGGAAGGAAGGAAAGAAAGAAAGAAAGAAAGAGAAAGAGAGAAAGAAAGAGGGAGGGAGGGAGGAGGGGAGGGGAGGAGAGGGAAAAAAAAGAAGAAAAGAGAAAAGAAAATAAAACATCCCTTGGTTATCTGGGCAAAAACAGCAAGTGGCCTATCAGGTAAGGAAAATTAGATTAACATCAAACCTTTCAACAGCAGAAAAAAGTGATGTAACATATTTAAGATACTCAAAAAGAAAAAATTTAAGCCAAGTATTTTGTATTCAGAAAAACAGACTTTCAAGTACAAAAGACATAGACAAAATATTTTGACAAGCAACAATTCAGGCAATATTGTACCCATGAGCGCTTCCCCAAAAATCTACTAGAGAATGAACTTCAGACAAGCAAAATGATTGGAGAAATATCAACATTAGGACTTTTGGTGAACATTAAATATACAATATATAATTATCTATGGAGCTAAGACTAAATGAGAGTTACAAGGAAGCAGGTATAGCATGTAATGCTTATAGGCTTAAGCAATGTACTTACAGTACAATTGTAAAAAAACAATGAGGGAGAATAGGGATTACACAATGTAAAACAAAACATTTTAATTGTTCTCACTAAATATTGTTTTACTGAGATTGTATGTGTGATATGTGGGATAAAGCAAATGAGTAATCATGGGGTGTTCTAATTTTGTTATCCCCTGTGACCTTGAGAAGCAGGATTCTTAATGTGGAAATCAATAGATACAATTATAACATAAAAGAGGGTAAGTAAAAACCTGTAGACCTGAATTTGAATTGGAAATAGCACTATAAACTCACGGAATATTTTATCTTGGAAAATATAGATTTAGACATAGATACCATCTAACTTTGTCCACTGAAAAGACCTGAAAACAATAACTAATCCTATAGCAATGAGCTAATCTAGTACCCAAAATGTAGTCTTGAAATACCATTTCTCACTAAAAGAAACCTGTGTTTCTTAGAGAAACGGCTGATTACGAGTCTGCAGCAACAAATATGCAAGATAAGCCTAGAATATCCTGTGACGCCATTTACCAAGGAATAGTATGATCACATGGAAAGGACCCAGAAGCCACCTTGAAGAGACTTATGCTGACCGACCATAAGAAAATTGGAGCTTCAAAAGATAATAATTGTAATTGATTGAAATCCATCAAATATGTCTAAATTCACAAATTTATAATATTTTTAAAAACCTAATTGATCAAGCCAGACACTAAAGGCCACATGTTATGTGATTTATATAAAATATCCAGAGTGTGTAAATGCATATAGACAGAAAGCAGGTGAGTGGTTGCCAGTGTCTAGGGGCCAGGAGGAAAGTGAAATGACTGCTGAAAGAGCAGGGGTTTTGAAGGAAGGTGAACCTGGAAAAGCCAGTCCTTCGAGATAGATCCTGAGTAACTAACTGGGCCTAAATTTAAAACAGAGCCAAGTGGCCGTTTGCTGACCAAAGGTTACACAAGTACTCTGAGTTCCACTTAGTCTCATACTTTTAAACTTTGGGACTTTCAGAGCTTACCTCAATCAACCAATCACAACTCATCTGCCTCAGCCAACCAGGGTTTGGCTTTATCTACCAATCAGAACTCAGCTGCATCAACCAATCAGAATGAAGCAAGTTTGAATTTTTCAGTTAAATAAAGGAACCTGAGTGGGAACCTGGGAGGGAGCTTTTGCTGTAACACCCAAACCCTCCCTTTGTTCTCTGGAATGCACCTTTGCTTTACACTGAAGGCTGTGTCTCCCTGGTTTGCAAACGGTTCATTGGAATAAAGTCTCTGTCTTCCAAATTCCTTCGCACAAAACTTTTGTTCACAGGAGTCCCTCTTGGGATGATAAACAAATGTTCTGAACTGTACAGTGGTGATGGTTGCACAACATTGTGAATGTACTAAATGTCACTAACGGTACATTGTATGTTATGTGTATTTTACCACAACTTTTAAAAAATGGGAAAAAGCTAATTGATAACCTTCAGAGAATTATAGGAAACTAATTCATTATCTTGAAAGCTAGTAAATAAAAGAGAAAGAAGCAAGCATTTATTCTGTCTTACCTATATAAATTTTTACCACTGGATAAGCAAAAAGTAGTTAGGGGAAGCATTTTTTCATAAAGTATTGCAGGTGACAGTGAAAAGAGAATGGTAGAATTAGAATATCACCATTTTCAAACCCACACTGAACTAATAGATACAGGCATTGGTCATTGATACTCCTAATATCACAAGAGAAAAAGCAACCTGCAATTGTGTGTCACTTGGTGAAAGAAGATGCCACCACCTGGAATGTTGATATAGAAACCACAAATATATGAATACAGTTTCCAATTTTCAGAAAATACAGAGACCAGAGGAACATGTTGACCTGCACATGACTTTGCAATCAGCAACATCCAGACCTTGGGAAATGCTACAAATGAAACATCTTGGGTGTTTAAAAGACAAATTGTAAGAAAAAGAAAGACATGGAGGAGGAACTATAGTTTAAAAGTTACCTTTAAAGCATGCAAAAAATGTTAAATAGGCAAGACTTATCTATCATGTCTACGGATGCACCATAGGTGATGAAACTATGAAAACTACAAGAAAGTGATTACTCTAAAAGTCAGGATGGTGGTTGCAGGGAGAAAGAGAGGTGTGACTGCAATGAGACACATGGATGAGGTTTCTGGGATGGCTGACAAAGTCCTACTTCCTGACTTGGGTGATTGTCTCAAGGGTGTTTGTCTTACAAATAATTCATTAATTAATGCATTTATTTGATGCAGATTTCTGTATTTGTGTTTTATTTTACAATAAGAAATGTTAAAAAGAAGAAGAGGAAGAAGAGCAGGAGGAGGAGAGGGAGGAAGACAACAAGAACAAGAACAAAGCAGCTTATGTAGAATACTGACAGCTTACTGCAATTTTACAGCATTCCTCACAAGGTGGTTCAGGTAGACTGTCAAAGCTATTAGCACTACCTCTCTCAGCTGAAGCACCAGCAAACCCAGCAGTTCATGACTTCTTGTGAATTCTCTTCCTGCCTGGAGTGTTGAGGGGTTGTACCTGCCAGGCTTCCAGAAGATAATGGAATACCAACCGTGTTCCCTCCGAAGAAATGAGGCCTTGTAGCTACATCGCAGGGAAAGGGCTGGGGTGCTCTTTGTACGTCCCTCCTAGTTCCCTCTGTGCATACATGAGGAATCCATTGCTTCCTTTTTATTACTTCTTTTTTGGTTTGTTTGTTTTGTTTTTGTTTTTGTTTTTGGAGACAGAGTCTCACTCTGTCACCAAGGCTGGAGTGCAGTGGTGCCATCTCGGCTCACTGCAACTTCCACCTTGAACCATCACGTTCAAGTGATTCTCCTCCCTCAGCCTCCTGAGTAGCTGGGATTACGGGTGCCCGCCACCACGCCTGGCTAATTTTTTTTTTTTAATTTTTATTTTTAGTAGAGACGGGGTTTCACCATGTTGACCAGGTTGGTTTTGAACTCCTGACCTCAGGTGATCTGCCCGCCTCAGCCTCCCAAAGTGCTGGGATTACAGGTGTGAGCCACTGTGCCCGGCCCCTTTCTTATTTCATATTTTACAAGCAAATGTCTTATAATCAAATTACATCTTTTTCATTTGTTTTGTATTACAAACCATCACACTTAGAAATACTTTCAGGAAATGCTTTTTTATTTAATGTGGACTAATAAGAAATGGGGTATATGGAAAAGAAATTTATTGCTAGTCAGAATGACTGGTAGTATTTTCCTGATCATATTTATCAAAAATTTACATTTGTGTCTTAGTTACTAGTGCTTTACTAGAGCAGGTACAGGTGAGATCTTTAAGGTTTCAGTAAAAGTTTCTTCTGGATCTACAGGAATTTTTCTTTTCCAGTCTAAAAACTGGAAGCTCTAGCATTTTGTACATTTTTTGCTGTTGCGCTGGAAGTTTAACTATTGGCACAAAATCATTCTTCAAAACTCAAAGTCAGAGGGACTCTGCCATTACTTGGCTCAGAGCACAGGGGAGTGCCTTGTCCCCAAACGTAAATGGGCTTGTGGAGGTAGGCCTGCGGGGTCCCCTGGCCCCAGGCTGGAGACAGATCACTTTTTTGTGACGTATGATGTGGTTCTAATGTTCTCTAACATGGCCAGTTGAGCAGCACAGAGTCAGGAGTTCTAAGCAACAACAGATCTATTGCATGCAGAATCAAATATTTGGCCTATTTCAAACAGGTTAAATTTAAATAGGATTTTCTATTTTTCAAATAATGGATGGTTTATGAAGCATACAGTAGATTTTACATGATCCTTTTCTTCTCTTTCAGAATGGATCCAGTGGACTGTAGTCTGTTTGACTGAGACCTCACGCATAACGTCACGGTTGACAGTTACTGGTTGAAGGAAATCCATGTTGAGCTTCTGTGGATGCCAGATTCTTTCCTTCTGAGAAGGGAATCACTGAAAATTTGTGGGCTTTTGTTTTGTTTTGTTTTGTTTGTTCATTTGTTTGTTTTGAGACAGTCTCACTCTGTCACCAGGCTGGAGTGCAGAGGTGTGATCTTGGCTCACTGCAACCTCCACCTCCTGGGTTTGAGTGATTCTCCTGCCTCAGTCTCCTGAGTAGCTGGGATTACAGGTGAGTGCCACCATACTCCATTAATTTTTGTATTTTTAGTAGAGACAGGGTTTCACCATGTTGGCCAGGCTGGTCTCCAACTTCTGACCTCAGGTGATCTGCCTGCCTCAGCCTCCCAAAGTGCTGGGATTACAGGCGTGAGCCACCGTGCCCAGCCCTGAAAATTTGAAATGCAGTACAAGAACTTGTATTTGGAAGATGTGGAAAGGAGAGTTATTGTACCTGAGTAATATTTGCAGGCAAATAAGATGTAGCCCACGGAGTGAGGAAAAGTGGTTTGTGTGAGTAGACAGGGCTGTGATCATAGGCCCCAGAGGGGCAGGTAATTGCCTGGAGGCTTCTGTGAGATATGGAGAGGGAGGAGAAGCATTCTCTTTACAAAACAAAGTATTTTTATTCATTTGTATTTATTAAATGGAAAAACAAATCCCATAGTGTCCCTATTCTGTGGAGGAATTTAATTATTATGTTAGAATAAAGTTATATATTTTCCCCCGGGAAAAAAAAAAAAAGAAGAAAAGAACAAAGTGGCAGCAGCAGCTACAGCATCCAAAGAAAGCTGAGCACATTCTCCTATTTAGCGCCTACCCCAGATGGAAAACTGGGGAAAAGTCATGCCTCTTAATGAGGACTGAAGTGTTAATTAGTGTTTTGAACTAGTGTAATTAAACAATTGGGATTGTTTTTGTGACTGTGGGTGATTTTGAACTTTCTATTTTCCAAGAGCTGCCTAAGTTAGACCTATCCAAGACGACCCCACTGGGCAGGATTAAAGGGACAGTTGAAAGGCGAAATTTCACTCAGGAGTTTTTGTGCAATGTACTGGTAATAAAAATATAAATTGTCCCAAGAAGAAACAGGAAATTCATATAAACCATTATACTTTTTTAAAGTTTTAAAGGTAATTAAGGGTCTATATTTTTTAAGTCAGTGGGTTCTAACAGTCTTACAATTAAATTATAGCTAACTTTTAAATAATCAGTTATTCCAATGCTATTTAAATGATCTCATACCAGATTCAAGCTTGGAGGGTTGTATGGTTCCAAGAATTTATCCATTTCCTCTAGATTTTCTAGTCGGTGTGCATAGAGGTGTTCACTGTGGTCTCAAATGATCTTTGTATTTCTGTGGTGTCAGCTGTAATGTCTCCATTTTAATTTCTGATTGAGTGTATTTGAATCTTCCCTGTTCTTTACCTGGTTAATCTAGCCAGTGGTCTATCCATTTTGTTTTTATTTTCAGAGAACCAACTTTTTGTTTCATTGATCCTTCATATTTTTTTTGTTTCAATTTCATTTAGTTCTGCTCTGATCTTTGTTATTTATTTTCTTTTGCTAGCTCTGGGTTTGGTTTGTTCTTGTTTCTCTAGTTCCTTGGCGTGTGATGTTAGGTTTGTCAATCTGTGATCTTTCTGTCTTTTTGGTGCAGGCATTTAGTGCAATAAACTTTCCTCTTAGCACTGCTTTTGCTATATCCCAGAGGTTTTGATAATTTGTCTCAATGTTGTTCATTTTGAAAATTGTTTTAATCTCCATCTTGATTTCATTGTTGAACCAAAGATCATTCAGGAGTGAATTGTTTAATTTCCATGTATTTGTAAAGTTTGTAGGGGTTTTCTTGGAATTGATTTCTAGTTTAATTTCACTGTGGTCTGAGAAGATACTTGATATGATTTCAGTTTTAAAATTTATTGAGACTTGTTTTGTGGCCTATCATATGCTCTATCTTGGAAAATGTTCCATGTGCTAATGAGAAGAATGTATATTCTGCAATTTGTCAGTAGAATTTTTATAAAAGTCTGTAAAGTTTATTTCTTCTAGAGTCCAGTTTAAATCCAGTGTTTCTTTGTTGACTTTCTGCCTCGCCTAGTGCTGTCAGTGGAGTGTTGAAGTCTCCCACTACTATTGTGTTTCTGTCTATCTCTTTTCTTAGGTCTAGTAGTAATTGTTTTATGAATCTAGGATCTCCAGATTTAGGTGCATATATATTTAGGATTGTTATATTTTCTTGTTGTATCGATCCCTTTATCATTATATAACAACCTTATCTTTCTCTCTTTTTTTTTTAACCATTGTTGCTTTAAAGTCTGTTTTATCTGATACAAGAATAGCTATTCCTGCTTGCCTTTGGTTTGCATTTGCATGGAATATTTTTTCCCTTTACCTTGAGCCTGTAAGAACCTTTACACATTGGGTAGGTCTCTTGAAGACAGCAGATATTTGGCTTGTGTGTGTTTTTTTTTAATTCATTCTGCCAATCTGTATCTTTTAATTGGGGCATGTAGAAACATTTACATTCAACATTCATATTGATATGTTAAGTACTGTTCCAGTCATCATGTTGATTGTTACCTGGCTGCTTTATTTTCTTCATTGTGTTACTGTTTTATAAGCCCTGTGAGTTTCATGCTTTCAAGGGTTTTTATACTGATGCATATCAAACCTTCATTTCAATATTTAGAACTTCTTTTAGCATTTCTTGTAGGGTTGGTCTAGTGGTGACAAATTAAAAATATGTAAAAATCATTATTTTATGAAGCTAACATAACTTTAATACTTAAACCTCATACAAATAGAACTCCTCCCCCAAATGACCATAATAGACCAATCTTACTTATGAGGAAGATTTTTAAAATCTAAATAAAATATGAAAAATTAAATTTATCAGTATATTAAAAAATATAATACACCATGGTGGGTTAGGTTTTTTTTTTTTTTTTTTTTTTTTTTGAGACGGAGTCTCGCTCTGTCACCCAGGCTGGAGTGCAGTGGCTGGATCTCAGCTCACTGCAAGCTCTGCCTCCCGGGTTTACACCATTCTCCTGCCTCAGCCTCCCGAATAGCTGGGACTACAGGCGCCCGCCACCTTGTCCGGCTAGTTTTTTGTATTTTTTAGTAGAGACGGGGTTTTACCATGTCAGCCAGGATGGTCTCAATCTCCTGACCTCGTGATCTGCCAGTCTCAGCCTCCCAAAGTGCTGGGATTACAGGCTTGAGCCACAGCGCCCGGCCAAGTGGGTTAGGTTTATTCCAAAAATTCAAGACTGGTTTAAGTGTAGCAAATGTATCAATGTAATTAATGTTATTAACAAGTAAAAGAGAAAAATATCAACATCTATTTCTAATAAAGACTTAAGGAAAACTACTTAATTATCATAAGCCCTATTACCAAAAGTGAATAGCAATAATCATGCTAAAAAGTGAATTTACTAAGCCATTGCTATTAAAAGCAAAACCAAATAGTAGTGCTATCACCATTACAACTCAATATTTTGGAGGTCATAGCTAATGGCATAGAGTGCAAAAAAATATAGAGTTACAGCAAATATTTTAAAATAAAGGACAATATCTCAAATAAAAATAAAATTTTTTTTAAAACTGGCATCTTCTAGCCTTTTGTTGTTTGACCTGAAAAGTACTTTTGAAAAATGCAAAACAATATTTAAATTAGAAGATCTAATATTAAAATCAAGTTTTTAAGTTCCATTTATTATTATTTTTTTCCAGATCCTACTAAGAGACTATCTAGTTCTTTTTAAAAGACTGAATGATATGGCAACCTGGGATTATATTCTCACATGAAAAGTTGGAAGGAAGGAGAGAAGGAAGGAAGAAAGGAAAAGATAGGCAGAGAACAGTATTATTTCGACTACAAGGGATATAATTGTGTACCTAGAAAACTTAAGTGATAAAATTTAAAACACTGTAGAATTAATGAGAGAATTTAATCAGTGAGCAGTGTATATACACATACACACATTACACACAGGAACAAAAAATCGATAAGTTTTCTTCTATACTTTTAACAGTGCGGAAAAATTTCATTCACAATGACAAAACTTAAAAAATATTTTGATAAGATATTATTAGGTATAGGACCTGTATAATAGACGCTATAAAATCTTAATGAAGAATACATAAAATAAGACTTGAACATACAGAAAATTTTATCATGTACCTAAATGGAAAACCTAATTTATAAAAATATGTGCCTCTCAAAATTAATATATAAAGTTAATGCAATTCTAATCAGAATTCCAATAGAGAGGCTTTTTTATTTTTGAACTGAACAAAATTATTTTAAAGTAGAACATGTAAGAATAAGTACCAAGAAAAGGTAAAAAATAATATATTTTTTGAAAAGATAAGGCTGGCACAGTGACTCAGGCCTGTAATTCCAACATTTTGGGAGACCAAGACAGGAGGATCGCTTGAGCCCAGGAGTTCAAGACCAGTCTGGACAACAAGGTGAGACCCTATCTCTACCAAAAATTTAAAAATTAGGCCAGGCATGATGGCTCACACCTGTAATCCCAGCACTTTGGGAGGCGGAGATGGAAGGATCACTTGAGGCCAAAAGTTCAAGACCAGCTTGGTCAACACAGCGAGATCACATCCATTTTCAAAATTAAAAATTAAGTAAAAATAAAATAAAAATTATCCAGGCATGGTGGCACGCATCTATGGTCCCAGCTACATGAGAGGCTTAAGTGAGAGGATTACTTAAGCCCAGGAACTCAAGGCTGCAATGAGCTGTGTTCATGCCACTGCATTCCAGCCTGGGTGACAGAGCCAGACCCTGCCTCAAAAAAATTAAAATTAAAATTAAAACAATAAAATAAAAAGATAAGTAAAGGGTCACAGGCTGTACAGGGAAGCACTTTGGCATAATGGTTAAGAGCATGGACTCTGGAACTACAATGCATGGATTAAACTAAGGCTCTGCTTGTTAGTGGTGATATGATGCTGGGCAAGTTTCTTAACCTCTCTGTCCCTTAATTTCATTATCAATAAAATGGGGATATTTATAGTACCTACCTCATAGAGTTTGTGTGAGGATTTAATGTAAATTCCTCAGAATAATATATGGCAAATACTACAATTTGTGGCATGTTATTATATTACAAGTACCATAAAGTTGGTGCATCAAAAGAGTACCGCAAAGGTCCAGAAGTAAGCAAATATATAAAAGAACAAAGTAAAGAACCATAAATAGAGTCCAGTATACATGGAAACTTAATGTGCCATAAAGGTAGAATTTTAGTTTAGTGGAGAAAAGTAATTTATTTACAGAAGTGGCACAATGGGCCAGCCATCTGGAAGAAATGCATGTCGTATACAAAAATAAATTCCAGATGGATTCCAGATTTGAATGTAGCAAAAGAGTAAATAAAATTTTTAGAAAATTTAGGAGAATAATCAACCTTGGGATGAGAGAAATATTTTTAAATAGCACGGAAAACTCAGATGCAATAAATGAAAAAGGCAGACATATTTGACAACATACAATTTAACATTTTTGTATAGCAAAAAACATAAGCATAAAAATAAAAAGACAAGTGATTATCTGGGGAAATATTTGCAACACATTTATTCAGTTAACAAATATTTGCTTGAATAACTTTTATGTGATAGGTGCTATGGGATTTCAGTGCTGAATAAAGCAAACAAGATCCCTGCATTCATGGAGTTTACATTCTATTGACAAATGATACATATGACTGATAATACACAAAGAGTTCTTACAAGTGAGAGAAAAAGAAACAACCTAATTGAAAAATGATAAGAAAATATGAATAGACAATTCAGAGAAGAATTCCAAATAACCATAAAGATACAAAAGATCTATTGCATTCATATGGTGGAAACACTGCATATTTCTTCCCAACTCTGCGTTCAGTGACCTCCTGGCAGTTTGAACATAACCATGATGGGAATATTTGCGCCATAGAAATCAGCAATTGCTACAGGTCAGGGTTTGATTTACTACTTTATTGATGGTCTAAACTTAAGAATGTGATAGAGAAAAATGTTAAAAATGTAGATTCAACTTAAAAGCATGGTGTGTCTGTAACAATTACATTATGAATAGAACAAAACATTAAGGAAATATTATTCCAGTATTTAAAAATTGTTATTAAATTCAGCAAAGAAATGACTTCCCTCACTGATAAATAAGTGAAGTTCTGATATATAGTGTTGAAGCTGAGATTTCTGTTTAATGAATATAATTTGTACAAGGGTGAAAAATAGTTTAATTGTAGATCACATTTCAGGTTTAATAACAATACAACTATTAGGGAAAGAGATAGTGAATTGGAATGCAACTCCATCTGTCAAGCCATGGTGGAACTGCATAGGTTGCATGCAGATATAAGAGTTCAGCAAAAATTAATCAAACCATTCTGGGCAATACATTGTGGCTCATGCCTATAATCCTAGCACCTTTGAGAGGTCAAGAAGAGAGAATTGCTTGACCCCAAGAGTTCAAGACCAGCCTGGGCAAGAAAGCAAGACCTTGCCTCTACACAAATTTTGTAAAAATTAGCTGGGCATGGTGGCACTTGCCTGTAGTCCCAGCTACCTAGCAAGCTAAGGTGGGAGGATCACTTGAGGCCAGAAAGTCAAGGCTGCAGGAGTCATGATCATACCACTGTGCGATCAGTGTGTGTGTGTGTGTGTGTGTGTGTGTGTGTGTGTAGAGCCAGTTACACATTTACCAGCATACCACTGCTTCCACCTACATCTCTTTGATCAGAATTTATTTACCTAGACAAGGAGGGCTTGTTCTACTCCAAGTAACCTCATAGCTAGCTAAAAATTCTATTACTATGGCAAGGAATAGACTGGACTTGGACCCGTGTGTGTCTGGCTTCAATTTTTTTTTCTTCACACAATTTTGTCCCTCCAGAAATATAACACACTGACTTTGAGGTGATGGTGGAGAAAAAGTACAAGCAGAAGATTTTTTCCAACTTCTCCATAGGTATGTATTAATAAAATAACTAATGAAGTAAAAGGTTTCTATCACATAGAAAAGAAATCAATGAATGGTTAGGGTTAGGAGGTCAATATGAATGTACAGTCTCTGGGAAACTCATTGGCCTGCAAGGAGATTAAACCCATGCATTTATCTAGGGAAGTAGGAAGCTATGTACCTATCCCATTTTTTTTTTTCAGACACAGGTCACATGATTTTTTTATAACTTCTGAAATAAACATTGCTACAGACACATCATGAGAGATAGGTGGTGACCAAAAAGGGGAGGGAGGACTTGGACATGGGAATGAGGTGAAAAATTGGAAAATTGCCTTACCCCAGTTAATCAGTAATGTCCTCACATTGATGTATTTAGCTCTGTGTATAAATCTTATCTACTAGACTATAATCCCTTTGAAGGCAGGAAGCATATCTTGTTACATTTCCTAACATAATTTATTCACATAGAAAGGAGTAACAAATATTGGTTGAAAGAATTATTTGAGTGAACTGTGATTAAATGTACTCCATATTTGTTTATATAACATGTGCCTTATTTCTCACATATTCCCTAAGAAATAGAAATTCCCTGAGATAGTATTCGCTGAAAGGAAGAGCTATCTCTTCCATCTGGACCAGTAGGTTTTTCAATTCCTTATCAACAGATATCCATTAAACTCCTGCCATGTGTGCAGCACTATAGAGTGAAAATATTGGCCACATCTCCATCTTAGACTAGGAGCTCCATGGAGGGTCGGGATCATATTGTTTCCTTCTGGAATTCGACAGAGGACTGTGATAATCAGAATGCAAGGTCCATTATAAAAACAACTAACATTTATTGAATGCTTAGTATGTGTTGGCATTGAACCAAATGATTTACATGTATTTTCGTTTAATACACATAACAACCCTATGAGGTCGACACTATTATTACTCCTACTTTATAGACAAGGAAGCTGAAACTTAAGAAATTAAGTAGCGAAAACTCATGCAGCTCTGAAGTGTCAGAATTCCTGGATTCCAAATTTGGAATCACTGCCTTGCCATGGACTGCGAGCAGTGCCAGTTCCCAGAGGCAGCCCCAGCACAGCATGCGCCATTAAACAACCTATCTTCGTAGCTCCGTTATGATCACTGGGGTTTCCCCCAGTCCCTCCCCTTGTTATCCAAGATGACAGATAAGAGTTAGAGGTAAGTTTTTCAATTAGGTATCTTGTAACAGAATCAGTGATGAACACCATTTTTGCTGGGTTTTAAGGTTTGGTTCTGTGGTTTTGTTTATAGATCACTTTCACTTGTCTTTAGCTAATTAAAAACTACGAATTGCCTTGTTTGCTGAAACTGGCTGCTATGAAATGTTGAAAATGCCTTAAAAGAAACAGTGACACTGAAGAGGATCTTTTAAAAGTTCCTGCTTTGTGTGGTTCAAGATGGATGTCTGGACTCATGCATTTACAATCCCTTCATCCAAATTCTTACTGAAACAATATTAAAGATAGACAAAAAGAACAGAAGGGAGAATCCATTAATACAGTAGTGAATTTGATGACTTTCTGGAAAAAAGAGAGTGATCAAGATTTAATTTACAGGTAAAAGCAGCGCATTTGGTAGCCCCAAAAGCACATAAAAGATGAAGGCAGGGTTGTATAATATATAATGAAATAATTATAGAATAGAATGGAAAATTTATACACCTGGACAGAGGAAAAGTAGTACTATAACTGACCCAGGTTGGGAGAAGAGAAGAGCAGACGAAGTAGAAATATTAGTATCGTCATTGTTAATCGTAGAGAATGAAAAGATATTGTCTAAAGTTGATTGTGTAAGAACTAGACACTTAAGTGTGTTATATAAAGTGGTAATCAACAGAAGAGCCAATAATAAAAATATATTTAATAAAACTTGGGAATGAAAAGTCATATATATAGCTAAATTCCTCATCTTTCATAGTAAAAAGTCAATTGATAAGATCTATATTTGGTAAATCAAGAAATAAATAATTAGCATATTGTTCTAAATGATCACGATAACTAGCCAACAAAAGAACTAAAAATAGGCCAGCTGCAGTGGCTCATGCCTGTAATACCAACACTTTGGGAGCCCAAGGCAGGCGGATCACTTGAGGCCAGGAATTCGAGACCAGCCTAGCCAACATGGCGAAACCCTGTCTCTACCAAATATACAAAAAAATTAGCTGGGCGTGGTGGCACGTGCCTATAGTCCCAGCTATTTGGGAGGCCGAGGCAGGAGAATCACTTGAGCCTGGGAGGCAGAGGTTGAGCTGAGATTGCGCGACTGCATTCCAGCCTGGGCAACAGTGAGACCCTGTCTCAAAAAAAAAAAAAAACCACAAAACTAAAAATATAAATCGCTGAAAACTGATAATTTGGGGGGTGACGGGGAATGGAGTCTCACTCTGTCGACCAGGCTAGAGTGCAGTGGCGCCATCTCGGCTCACTGCAACCTCTGACTCCTGGGTTCAAATGATTCTACCGCCTCAGCCTCCTGAGTAGCTGGGATTACAAGCTGAAAATTGATACTTTTTATCTATTTCAGAGAAAAACTTTCACGTATATACCAAAAAGTAGGGACAATGATGTTCATTGCAGCTCCATGTTGTAATAATGAAGAATTGGAAATATCTAAGTGTTTATTGTACAGAAATAAATTATCCCACATTCATAGTATACAGCAGTTTAAAGAAGCAAAATGAAGATATATTTACTGACATGGAAAGATATTCAAAATGTATTGTTAAGTCAAAAAAGCAAGACGCTAGATAACAAATGTGGTATACCATTTCTGTAAAATAAAAACCAAAACATGCATACTTATAAAGATCATAGAGATCTGGGAGAAAACCAACCAGTGTTAACAATGGCAGTTACCTCTGAGAAGGGCAATGTAATTGGAGTGATGGTCTAGAGGGACTCAAGCTTATCTGTATGCTGTATGGTTTGAAATTTTTACAATCATATTCATGCATGATTTGTGTAACCTAAAACTTATAATCCATAAGTGGATACCACTGGGGCAGAGAAGTGGATGCCACACAGGACACAGTCTTTTCATTTAATGCCATTCTATGACATGGCAGCTTCTTTTTTTTAACTGCATATATGTATTACTTTAAAATAATACTTTTAAGCAACCTCAACAAAAATCAATGTTTTCTCTCCTTCAGTTACAAAAAAACTTCACAGAACAGTGTTTCTGCAGGTAGTTCTGTAAGCTCAAAAGTTGCCCTCCCACCAGCCCCATAAATGATGGTTATTTATGACTACTTCATGACAGAGACGTGTACAGCTATTTACCATTTCTGCTGGGAGGATGGATGTTCACATTCATATGAGACAAAAACAAATCAAGATTCAACTAGACGGGCTGCTGTGGGCTTGGGAATTAGAAGAGCAAAAATAAAAATAAAAAACAAACCCAGCAACCTACTCCAGTAAATCACTTCTCCTTTCTGTCTTGTTCTTAAGAAAGAATTTAACAACCTCTTCGGGGTTGCAGACATTTTTATGTACTCGCCACTGAGTTTTAAAAAGCATGAACAAAGTATTTGGCTGAACTGGTCTCTGGACTGAAAGCCAAATTGCAATAATGGTGTATCTCTTTGTCCAGGGTTCACTATTACAGTGTGTATATGTCATTTCAACAATGGCTCCTTTCTTCTTTCTTATCTTTTTGAGCACTCTTTCAGAAAGCTCCAAAATTTTATCAGCCCTTATAGGTTTCACTTCTTAAGACCAAGTATCACTTGAACATGATGGGGATGAGAAAATATTTCCGTTCTTATTCAAATTCTGACCTTCTGACTACCTCCTTCCTTGAACATCCCACCATTTTCATCATTCTGAGCCTTGAGGAGTGGGCTGAGTTGAACCTTCCTCTTCTATCACTTGTCTTTTAGGTATGAGTCACCGAGAGAAAACCTAGGATCTTTCTAAACCAAGTGCCACAGATTTTGGTTCAGATGGTAATGTTGAGTACCTTTTGTATTACCGATAAAAGAATTAACATTGGGAGGCCGAGACGGGCGGATCACGAGGTCAGGAGATCAAGGCCATCCTGGCTAACACGGTGAAACCCCCTCTCTACTAAAAAAATACAAAAAACTAGCCGGGCGAGGTGGCAGGCGCCTGTAGTCCCAGCTACTCGGGAGGCTGAGGCAGGAGAATGGCGTGAACCTGGGAGGAGGAGCTTGCAGTGAGTGGAGATCCGGCCACTGCACTCCAGCCTGGGAGACACAGCGAGACTCCGTCTCAAAAAAAAAAAAAAAAAAAAAAAAAAAAAAGAATTAACATTAATTAGTTGCAATTTAATAATAGACTTTTTTCACAAATAAATAAAAATAGTATTTAATCCTTTCAACATCACTGTAAGGCTGAGTATTTGATTTGTCTGTTTATTTATTTATTTATTGTTAGAGCAAAGGTCTGCATTATGTTGCCCAGGCTGGACTCCTGGGCTCAAGCAATCCTCCTGCCTCAGCCTCCTGAGTATCTGGGACTACAGGCACTCCACACAGCACCAAGTTTAGGCTGGCTATTATTATTACCATTTTAAAGAAGGGAAAGTCAAGGTGAGAAGGGTTAGGAACTTCACCCTTGAAGATGTGTTACAGCAAACTGCTCTCCCTTCCAAGCCTTTAACACAGCTCTCTTGGTCCAGTTATCTAACTGGAGGTCTTTATTAAAATGCCTCCTGGGCCTGCTTTTATAAAAGCACCTTTATGCAGTTTAGTAAACTTCCAAGTATTTTAATGGGAAAATCTCTTAATGAATCCCTTTGAAGCTGCCAACACCTTTCAGATATATTTGCAGTGACACCATGAGTTTCTTTTTAACCTGTTGAAACAAAGTACCCAATGTTTGATGTTAGGCTCTGAATCCTAACCCATCTTCTACCTGGGGCAGTACATTGAGGGCAGTGAACTGCTACTTGCATTGGGAGTTATACCTGATGTAAATGACGAGTTGATGGGTGCAGCACGCCAACATGGCACAAGTATACATATGTAACAAACCTGCACGTTATCCACATGTACCCTAGAACTTAAAGTATAATAAATAAAAAAAAAAGAAGAAAAGGATCCATGTATGTGTTGTCCGCATTATCACTCTCCCTCTGAACCCACTTGTTTTCTTTTAGCTGATGTTTGTTGCATCACTCCTGGGCTTTAAGATACTCAAGAGGGGACAGTCAAGTCTCCCCACTCAGAAGCAAGTAGGTTAAAGAAAGAATATAAAGGTCAAAACAATAACAACAAAATAGAAACATCACAGGGTCACTCCTATCCCACTTCATGTCAGCTGGAGCCCAGGCCCTGACATTACCCTACTACCCCACATACTTAGACCAAACTAAGAAAGGCTCAAAGTCTGGAGTTTGGTGCATCACACCAAGCCTTCATTTACTCCACTAATTTTTCCATCTGCACCTTCCCCCATTAACCAGGCAGTACTGCTTCTATGTGATCTAGGCTTGTTCCCCAAGCCCTTTCCCTCTTCTTCCCAAGTGTGATCTAGGCTTGTTCCCCAAGCCCTTTCTCTCCTCTTCCCAAGTGGAGCCATTCTCACTCTCTGCTTCATTCCCGTTGCTCCAAAATGTCTGTGCCTTCTACAGTTAGCTAGCCTGATAAGCCAATCCATGCAAATATATCAAAGGTTTATAGTAGAAACTCCTTTCTCTTCCCATATAAACTACACATAGTTCCTTCAAGACTAAACATACCCAAAACTTAAAAGAAATAGTATAAATATGTAAAATGCCCCCTGCCTTATTTTGTAAGTAATTTATCATGAAAATCTTTCCCCATCAATCCATTTTCTGCAGCATCCTTTTTAATGTTTCAAAATTCACTTATACTTCCCTGTCTTCCCACTGTTGAGCATTTAGGTTTTCTCCAGTTGTTGGACATATTGAACATTTTACACCTAACTCTGTACACACAAAGCATGATTTCTATATTATAAGGAACACAGCCTTGGTGAATAGGGAGGAGGCCCCTAGAAGGCCTGCTATGCAGTTTTATTTTGTGTGTGTGCCTGAGGTGACCTTTCTTTTAACTGTATCTGCTCACCTTGGCTTACAGTCATAGTTGGGGACTGACTTGGAGAAAGGGCTTGGGGGCTGATGAACCTTGATATTTGTGTCTAAAAATTCACTTTTATTGTATATAGTTCTTTTTATCAGCTTCAATAAAAGCTGGTGAAATCAAGCCAAAATTCTCATGGCCAATCCATGAGAATTCTGTCTGGGCAATTAAAAAGGCAATTAAGTTCCTACAGTACATATGGAGTTTGTGGGGCCAGCAGCTGGTCTGAGCCTTGGACTGGCTGCTTTTTCTTCCTTTGCTTCTCAGCCCTTTTCTTCTGAGTTACAGAAGGTTAACAGAGGCATTAATTGTCCTCTCTTCCAACATTATGTTGGAATACAGGCATAATGATGATGATGGTGATGATGATGAGGAGGACAGTGATGATGATGATGTCAGCAATGATAATAGAACTTCAGTCATATGTCACTTAATGTTGGGGATACATTCTCAGCAATGCATGGTTAGGTGTCATTTCATCATTGTGTGAACATCATAGAGTGTACCTATACAGACGCAGATTGTACAAACACATATAATTCACATATTTCTGAGATTAGGGGGTTTACTTACCCAGAAAAAGCAAAGCTTGAATACACTGGGGAGTCTCTACTCCTAAGAACAAAGGGCTGACATTTGGGAAACTTGACTTGGTTGTTACAGAAAAGTGCACCATCAGCCAACTAGGAGTATTAAAAAGAGCTAAACGAAAGGTGAAGAAGGGGGCATAAAATGATTTTTTTTTAAATTGGTCACCAGAAGGAGCATGATTTTGATAGCTCTGGACTCAGGGAAGAATCTGGGGGGGATATTGGTCCTATGTATGTATTGGACTTGCTGCTCGTGCCTGTAAAGAATGAAAACCATGGAGCCACTGGCATGATTCCCAAACATAAAACATCTGGGAACAGCAGCAATGTGGCATGGAGTGACTCTCTGCTTTTGTCAGGACGAACAGGAGAGTAGTATCCTAAATCTTTTGTCTTTGTGATGTTTCTGTTACTCAATTTGCCAGTCACATACATAGGAAAAAAGATATTTACCAGAATTTACAGGATCCACCACAGGAATATGGAGCAACCAATGTACTTAGGGGCTTTTACTTTCAACTCTGCCCACCTGGAGTTCCTGGGACTGATTGTGATCCCTTGGAAGACACTCAGAAGCAGGTGGTGCCAGTGGAAACGCCCCTACCTACTCTGTGAACATAGAAAAGAAGTTTGCATCTGAAATCACTTAGGGAAGGTTTCCACTCCAAAGCTGCTATTGTCTGCCAAACTCTTTGAGAGGGTTAAGAATAAAGAGTTGACTACAGTCAGGTGCTTGATAATCAACTCTGTAGACCTTAACCTGAGCCCAGTGAAGTAAAGGAAGAGATAACGGTAAAGAAAACAGAAATTCCCCAGGATTCGAAGCACAGCCTGTGATAAGAAGATCCTTCCTATTGCCAGATCTTTGGCAGCCATTCTGTCAGTTCCCACAGACCGATATTTATCATCCGAGCCAGAGGACCCGCAGGGGAACGTGAGTGAGGCATGTGCTACATTTAAAATGTCAACTAAAATCCGGTATTCCTCACTGACCATTAGTTTCACACTTAGAAATATTAGCTGAAGTTTTTTCTGTTATTAACATGTTTCCAATATATGAATGTGTACCATTTAAAGTGTACTTACAATGTATTCATCGCTGCTACGAAGAGTAGGCGTGGGGTAACGTTTTTACTCTTCACAAATCTGTGAGGCAGCCGCTGCCATTATAACGATAAGAACTTAAGCACAGAGAGCGTAAGTGATTGGTCTAAAATCAGACAGTGACCAAGGGGTACAGTGGGGATTTGATCCTGTCTGAGTGAGGACAGACCTAGATGGTATGATATAGCCATTTCTCCTAGGCTACAAACCTGTACAGCGTATTACTGTACTGAATACCATAGGCAACGGTAACACAATGGTAAATATTTTTGTATCTAAACATATCTAAACATAGAAAAGGTATGGTAACATTTATAAAAAGCTTTTTTAAATGGCACACCTGTATAGGGCACTTACCAGGAATGGAGCTTGCAGGCTGGAATTTGCTCTGGGTGAGTTAGTGAGTGAGGGTGAGTGAATGGGAAAGCCTGGGACATACTGTACATTACTGTAGACTTTATAAACATTGTACATTTAGGCGACACTAAATTGATTTTTAAATTTTTTTCAATAATAAATTAACCTTAGCTTACTGTAACATTTTTACCTTAGAAACTTAAAAAAATGTCTCTCTCTTTTTTGCAGTAACATTTAGCTCAAAACACACGTATACGGCTGTACAAAAAATATTTTCTTTCTTTATATCCTTATTTTATAATCTTTGTTCTAATTTCTTTTTTTTTTTTTTTTTTTTTTTGAGACGGAGTCTCGCTCTGTCGCCCAGGCTGGAGTGCAGTGGTGCAATCTCGGCTCACTGCAAGCTCCACCTTCCAGGTTCCCGCCATTCTCCTGCCTCAGCCTCCCGAGTAGCTGGGACTACAGGGCTCGCCACCTCGCCTGGCTAATTTTTTTGTATTTTTAGTAGAGACAGGGTTTCACCGTGTCAGCCAGGATGGTCTCGATCTCCTGACCTCTTGATCTGCCTGCCTCGGCCTCCCAAAGTGTTGGGATTATAGGCGTGAGCCACCGCGCCTGACCGCTTTGTTCTAATTTTTAAATTTTTTGTTTTTTACTTTTTAAACTTTGTTTTTTAAAAAAAAAAACTAAGACACAAGCAACACACATTAGTCTAGGCCTACACAGCAATTTCACTGTCTTCCTCCTTCACATCTTGTCCCCCTGGCAGGTCTTCAGGGGCAATGACACACATGGAGCTGCCGTCTCCTGTGATAACAATGCCTTCTTCTAGAATATCTCCTGAAGAACTTGCCTGAGGCTGTTTTACAGCTAACTTTTTTTTAAAAATAGGAGTATACTCTAATAGTAAAAAATATATAGTATAGTAAATATATAAACCAGTAACCTAGTTAATTATCATTATCAAGTATTATGTACTGTACAGAATTGTATGTGCTATACTTTTATACAGCTGGCATGGCAGTAGGTTTGTTTATGCCAGCATCATCACAAACACATGAGTAATGTGTTGCACTAGATGTTACAACGGCTACAATGTTGCTAGATGATAAGAAGTTGTCAGCTAAATTATAATCCTATGGGACCATCCTCATATATGGGGTTCATTGTTGACCAAAATATCATTGCATGGCGCATAACTGTATTCAGTGAATAAGCAGTGACTCTGGCTAAAGTGTTCCTTCTACTAGCAAAATCTTCTAGTCTGAAAACAATACTACAGAGCAGAAGAACAGGGTAATTAGAACTGAAGTCTTCTCATCCCAGAAGAAATACGGGGACTCAGTGATCACTCTGTCTCCTTACAATGTGATCCAGTTCTGTGTCCATCCTGCTGTTCCTATTTTCATGAAGGGCAGACTTTACAGGCCTTCGACAATTTAAAAGCAGACACTTGAGGATTAAACTGGAATTGAGGCAAAGATTCATAAATCTCCTTCTAGCCACAAGAAGGTTGGAGACTTTGCCTCCAAAATCCTGGGGACAGGGACTGATGCACTATCCATCACCTTGATGTGTTCAACATTCAGTTACAGAGAGGAGCTCAATTTTAATAGAATGCCAAGGGAAGAGCCTAGTGGACTATCAGGTTTTGATTTAAGGTATTACAAAAAGTGTGTATATTCTGTGTCAGAAAGATAGAGGATCTTTTCTTGTGACCAGAATTAGAGATCTTTCCAGCAAAAGACGTCTGAAGGGCAACTGTATACTACACTAGAGGCAATTGCCAGGTTCTCAGACATTCTTACCACATCATCTTCCATTTTTTATTGTGGCTCTCTCATAAAACTTTGGGCTATACTGTAAAATGTGAATTGCTTTTATTAAAAGTCCACTTTCATTTAATGAGGCAGGAACATATGATATGAATGGGAGGCAATCTGGGGAGTATAATCTGGGAAGACTATGATTCCCTTGTTGTATGATTTCAGGGACACCAAAAAGATTCCACCATGTCTCCCATTAAATGTACCTATTCCTTCATTAAATAACTTTCTTCCCTTTGAGTTCAAGGTCTTGCTGTCTTCCAAAGTCCCCAGTTATGATGGAATTACATAATCAGCTAACGTTTTAGAAGGGATGCACTTTATTATATGTTCATTTTATTTTATATTTTTAAAAATTAGTGTAGTACTTTTTCTGATGAAATCTTACCTAGAACCCAAATACACAAATGCATAGCAACTCTGAAGGAGGTTGGAGGGCAGGGGTTCACCTACTTGGCTTCCTCTCCAGCCTAAGGAAGTCCAGAAGACAATGGTCAATTGTGTGTTTTTAAAACAAAATTCGAATTAAACATTTTCAGGGTCCTTAAGCAACCCTGCAGAACCTTAGGTTCCTCAACATACAGTGGGGATAATTAAAAAGTGGACAACTAGGTATTATGTGCCTCTCACTGTAATGCTCTAGAAATGGCATGGACCTTTACCATCTGTGAAGTACCCCCACAAAATAACAACACACATCTAATCCAGCCTCTGCTTCTAAATTATCTCTTTACAGGAAGTAAGAGGATAGAAAAACTAGTTAAATTACACCACAAATAACATGAGTAAACAGCCAAGTGGGGAATGAGGGAAATTCTATAGGACAAATGACCTGGTTCTTTCAGTAAATAAATAGCATGAGAAAGGAGAGGAGTCAGGAAAACTATTAGATTTTAAAAGGCAGCAATAACAAAAAGACAAACAACCCAGTCCATTTCTAAAATGGACAAAGGACTTGAATAGACATCTCTGCAAATAAGATATATAAATGGCCAAGTAGCACATGAAAGATGCCCAGCATCATTACTCATTAGGGAAATGCACATCAAAACCACAAGGAGGTACCACTTCACACCACTCCACACAGTATGATTCCTATGCTCAAAAATACAGAAAATAACAGGTGCTGGCAAGGATGTGGAGACATTTGGAACCCTCATACATTGCTGATGGGAATGTAAAATAGTACCACCTCTGTGGAAAACAGTTTGGTGGCTCCTCAAACAGCTAAACAAGGTTACCATATGACCCAGCAATTCCACTTTGGGGTATATAACCAAAATAATTGAAAACTGGTATTCAAACAAATACATGTATATGCATGTTATAGCAGCACTGTTCACCATAGCCAAAAGATGGAAACAGCCCAAATGTCCATTGATATTGTTTGACTGTGTCCCCACTCAAATCTCATCTTGAATTGTAGTTTCCATAATTTCCACGTGTCCTGGGAAGGACCAGGTGGAGATAATTGAATCATGAGGGCCATTTCCCCCATCCTGTTCTCATGATAGTGACTGAGTTCTCACGAGAGCTGATGGTTTTATAAGGGACTTCCCCCTTCACTGGGCACTCATTCTTCTTCTCTCTGTTGCCATGTGAAGAAGAGTGTGTTTTCTTCCCCTTCTGCCATGATTGTAAGTTTCCTGTGGCCTCCCCAGTCATGCAGAACTGTGAGTCAATTAAACCTCTTTCCTTTATAAATTACGCCCTTATAGCAGTGTGAGAACATCCATCAACAAATTAATGTATTAAGTGTGGTATATATGCACAGTGAAATATTCAGCCATAAAAAGGAATGAAGTACTGATTCATGCTACAATATTGATGAACTTCAAAAGCATGCTAAGGGAAAAAAAGCCAGACAAAAAGACGTATATTTTATAATTCTATTTTATGAAATATTCAGAATAGGTAAATCCGTAGAAACAAAAGGCAGATTGATGGTTGCCAGGAGCTGGTGGAAGGGGAGAATGAAAAGCAACTGCTTAATGAATAGGGCTTTGGGTTTCCTTTTGGTGTGAGGAAAATGTTTTGGAACTAGAAATAAGTGGTATTTGTACAACTTTGTAGGTATACTAAATGCCACTGAACTGTTCTCCTTAAAATGGCTAATTTTGACTGGGTGCAGTGGCTCACACCTGTATCCCAGCATTTTGGGAGGCCAAGGTGGATGGATCACCTGATGTCAGGAGTTCAAGACCAGCCTGATCAACATGGTGAAACCCTGTATCTACTAAAAATACAAAATTAGCCAGGTGTGGTGACACACACCTGTAGTCCCAGTTACTCTGAAGGCTGAGGTGGGAGAATCACTTGAACCCATGAGGCAGAACTTGCAGTGAGTTGAGATTGCACCATTGTACGCCAGCCTGGGCAACAAGAGCAAAACTTTGTCTCAAAAATAAATAAATAAATAGGCTAATTTTATGTTATGTAAATTTTACTCAATAAAATAGGTAAATTCATGATTGATAGATTTTTTTAAAAAAACTTGAGAAATATATCAACCAAGTGCAATAGACCTACACCTTGTTTTGTTTGAGTCAAAGCAATTATAAAAATACATTTCTGAGGTAGCTGGAGAAACTTGAACATGAATTGAACGTTAGATGATATTATGGAATTATTGTTAATTTGTTTGTTTGCTAATGGCATAGAGATTGTGTTTTTTAAAAATTTCTTCTCAGAGATTCAATGGTGCCTAGGATGTGCTTTAAAATACTCAAAAGGAAGAGTTCAAAGGGGGAATAGTTGAAACAAGTTTGGCAAATTTTGGGCAATTGATGAGGGTAAGTAATATGGACATAGGCATGATTGCTACTTTTGTGTACATTTGAAATTTTCCATAATAAAACACTTTAATACGGTTTAAGAACCATAGATTTATTTGATGCCATTTATAGTCCTTTGATATATGTGCTGGGAGGTTTTTGGAAAACATGGGAAGAAAGAGGTAAGGAGAAGGAAATGTAACAGGTGGAAAAGGGGAATAACGGGAAGGAATATTAAAACAGTAGAAAACTACGTTCTCTAGGACTTTGCTAGGGGTATATCCTTCAAGAGGAAAGAGAATACTGCACTTCCTCAGCTGCAAACCTCAGCGTACCCTGACTGCTTTCAGTGGCTGCAGTCACAGGTGACCTGGATGATGTGTAGGAGATATTCAGTGTGTCTCTTCCCAGGGCAGAAGAAACAGCATTCCCACCACTATTACCATCAATGTTTACTGGGAATCATCCACGCACGAAATACTGTGGTTATCAGCAGCCCTAAGTTGAACCACAGCCTTAAACAGTGTCCTGCCAACAGCTAGTGATTGCATCCAAGTGGCCCTTACTGGACTTGGCTTGGAGACAGAAGGGATCTGACACACCACAGCTCCTTCTTGATGCTGTGAAGTCACAACAGATGTTAGCAGTGTTGAGTGCTAAGGGTCAGGGGCCCTGGACTCTAGTTCTGTCACTGCCACCTACTAGCTGTGTGCACCTGTGCAAGTCTCTAGTTGCCCACTCTCAGTATCTCATTTGTAGAATGAGAGTTTTGATGGTTTATCTTGTCCCTTCTATCCCTGCAAGGCATTCACTGCATTCATTCATTCATTCATTGCATGTACATTTATTCTATAAATAACTTTAATATGTCCACTGTTAGCAAAGCACTCTAAGGCTTTGTTAAACACATAATTGCTAGAGTTTTCCCTGAGCAGAACTCTCTAATGGTCTCTTGACTCCAAGAGTTGAGAGTTAATTACTCAAGGCTTCTCCTCTAAATGGGAAAACTATAACAAGTACCTTTCTTAATCCTTAGCATACGTGCCTCACAGTGTAGCCCTAATATTAAAGAAGGGAAATAGCTTTATTTTGCAATCACTGAAGCGTAAGGAGTTCTCCTGAATTTCTTTTCCTCTTATTTAAAAAAACCCTGAAATTTTTCTATATGGAAGAAAACGTCTGATAACATTTTTCTCTACATCTTTCCAGATATCATTTATAATGGTTATGTAGTATGCCTGTGTATGAATGCACTATAACTAACTTAACAATTCTTTCCATAGTTAGTTCCCTACTGTAAAAATACTGGGATGAACATCCTTGGACATACATCTTTATTTGTTCAAGAAATTTCTACAAATGAAATTTCTGGATCAAAGGAAATGCACATTTGAAGTTTTGATAAAACAGTTTAAGTGCCCTCCAGAAAGATCACAGCAATCTGTACTCCCACTAGCGCTATATGAAAATGTCCGTCACTGCATTCTTCCTTCCCAACATAAGCGTTGGCGTTTATTTCAGTCTTTGCCAATCAATCCTTCCTGACATTTTACAGGATCTCCTATAATGCTATGTTTGCATTTCTATACCTGAGAGGTGCTCTACCACCATTTCAGTATTTCCGGAGGTAGCAGCTTCCTTTTCCTTTTTTTTTTTTTGGTAGAGACATGGTCTTGCTATGTTGCCCCAAGTCTCAAACTCCTGGCTTCAAGCAATCCTTCCGCCTCAGCCTCCCAAAGTGCTGGGATTACAGACATGAGATGCCATGACAAGCCCCTTCCCCCATTTCTGAGGGGATGGGAACCTATCACTATAAGCCTGTGCCTCCTAGCTGTCAGAGCAGCAGTTGGGAGGACACAGCCAGCCACAGCTGCTCCCTCTCTTCATCCTTCTGCTGTAGGAAGCTGGCTTTCCAATTAAATACTGCATTTCCAGCTTTAGCAGGTATTCATTCAAATTCTCTTTTTAATCCCAAGCAACTAAAGTTAATTCATCACTGCTCCTGGTTTTGGCTATGTAAAATAGTCTTTCCGCACCTTAATTCTGTAATTAACACTTGATTTTTCGGTATAATTTGACTAGACTAGTGATAAAGGAGATTGAGAGAGGGATAGAGGAGATTCTGTTTGATTTGGATTCCTTTCCATTATGATTTCCTGCTAGCTGCCTGACATATAGTTAGACAAACACAGAGGAAACACCACACCATAGGTAACTCCATTTTTCAGTCTTAAAAGATTCAATTGGATTAATAATTGTTAGCAATGATTTATCATACTGGTAGGGAACTATTTCCAACAAATTAAATACCTAACTGATTTTTTTTTTTTTTGGCCAATCTTTCCTCCCCCACCTTCCCCCTCATGACATAACAGTCCTAAGGTTATGAAAACATATGGAGACAGGTTATGAGAACCAATAAGGTTCAGAACATACTGTCTGCCAGCCTAAGCTGCCTTTGTGATTGTGTACAAATTCCTGTTTCTGTTTTCTCTGCAGAGAACAGGCTCTTACATATTGGTCTCGGTACATTGTGAGACCAGCCCTATCTCTGGGGTCTCTCACCCTCAGCCCAAGTCTCTCTCAAATAAACTACTGGTGAAGGTAGTGTTTCTAGCCAATGCACTGATAGAAGAAATTAGAGTGTTTTATTCCCTCTGAAGAGGACAAGATGTGAAAGGCAAGCTTTTTAGAAGGGTCACAGAGGGCTATGGATTTTCGCTGGTCGTAAATCAAGCTGTTGATAAAAAGCAATGAGCTTTCCCGGAAGGTGCGATTTGAAGTAGGCCTGACCTAGGACATGGTGAACATACAGCGCATTAAATAAGAGGCCACGATCACCTGGGCTACAGCCGAGTGGCTCCAATAATTTTTTTTTAAGTTTTATGTTGAAGACACCAGGGAGTACTTTAAAATTACAATCTTTTGGAGAAAGCCCTTCATTTGCCATGCACCAGGGGAAGCTGCTAGAATCTGTGGCCAACAGAGGACTCACCTCCTCCTGCTTTGCTTTGAATTCACACCTTCTCTTCCCCAGAAAGAAAGATCCAGTTGGTTTAGGGCAGTGTTATTCAACTTTTTTTAAGACACGCCTTATTCAGATAAATATGAAAATCTCATACACATACCCCCACAGAGATTCTGATGGCCTCTACACATACTCAGCTTAGAAATCACTACCTTCTGGCTGAGTTCAGTGGCTCATGCCTATAATCCCAGTACTTTGGGAGGCAGAGGCAGGTGGATCACATAAGGTCAGGAGTTCAAGACCAGCCTGGCCAACACAGTGAAACCCCATTTCTACTAAAAATACAAACATTAGCTGGGCATGATGGCAGGCACCTGCAATTCTAGCTACTCGGGAGGTTGAAGCCTAAGAATCACTTGAACCTGGGAGGCAGACGTTGCAGTGAGCCAAGATCATGCCACTGCATTCTAGCCTGGGCAACAGAGCGAGACTCTGACTCAAAAACAACAAAAATCACTACCTTCTGCATCCCCCACCAGCTGAAAGATTCTATTTAGCTTTATTTGCAGTTGTTTTATCACGAAAATAATAAGGGTGGCCAGGTGCGGTGGCTCATGCCTGTAATCTCAGCACTTTGGGAGGCCGAGGCAGGCAGATCACCTGAGGTCAGGAGTTCGAGACCAGCCTGGTCAGCATGGCAAAACCCCGTCTCTACTAAGAAATACAAAAATTAGCTGGGTGTGGTGGCGTACACCTGTAATCCCAGCTACTCAGGAGGCTAAGGCACGGGAATCACTTGAACCCAGGAGGTGGAGGTTGTAGTGAGCCAAGATCACACCACTGCACTCCAGCCTGGGTGACAGAGTGAGACTCCGCCTCAAAAAAAAAAAAAAAAAAAAAAAAAAAAAACAAAAAAAAAAACAGAAAAAAGAAAAAGGGATTGTTTTTATTTGCCAAATAAATGTTTCCAAATATTGAAAATGATTTTTCTAACTGTATGTTTCTTCCAAGGGTGAATAATGGCCATCCCAGAAGATCAAGAAATACCATATTCCTGACATTCACCAATCTAGACCCCTTTTCCTGCCCTCCTCCTGTGCACCATGCTTGTATTTAAGATCCCGGTCATTTATGCTTTAGTATGAATCTGTCACTCTGTTGCTTCTCTGTAAATATGTAAACAGAAAGCTTTATCCCTGATTAGAAGTGAAAGACTTCTGCTTGCAGAAATAGATATTCAAAGTGGAAGACTGGACTCCCAGAATTTCCAAATCTTACAGAACCCAGAACCCACCCACACCTACTGAATCAACTTCTCCAGAGATGTGGCCTGGGAATCTTTATTATTGCAAATTTTTCCAGGTAACTCTGATGCACATCCAGGTTTTTTCTTTATTTTTATTTTTTTATTTTATTTTTCCATAAGTTATTGGGGTACAGGTGGTATTTGGTTACATGAGTAAGTTCTTTAGTGGTGATTCGTGAGCTTTTGGTGCACCCATCACCCGAGCAGTATACACTGCACTGTATTTGTAGTGTTTTATTCCTTGCCGCTCTCCCACTCTTCCCCCCAAGTCCCCAAAGTCCGTTGTGTCATTCTTATGCTTTTGTGTCCTCATAGCTTAGCTCCCACATATCAGTAAGAACATACAATGTTTGGTTTTCCTTTCCTGAGTTACTTTGCTTCGAATAATAGTCTGCCATCTCATCCAGGTCACTGCAAATGCTGTAATTCATCCCTGTTTATGGGTGAGTAGTATTCCTTCATATATACATGTATATATGTATATACATACATACCACAGTTTCTTTTTTGTTATTATTATACTTTAAGTTATAGAGTACATGTGCACAGCGTGCAAGTTTCTTACATAGGTATACATGCGCCATATTGGTTTGCTGTACTCATCAACTCATCATTTACATTAGGTATTTCTCCTAATGCTACCCCTCCCCCAGTCCCGTACTCCCCAACAGGCCTTGGTGTGTGATGTTCCCCACCCTGTCTCCAAGTGTTCTCATTGTTCAAGTCCCACCTGAGTGAGAACATGCAGGGTTTGGTTTTCTGTCCTTGTGATAGTTTGCTGAGAATGATGGTTTCCAGCTTCATCCATGTCCCTGCAAAGGACATGAACTCATCCGTTTTTATGGCTGCAAAGTATTCCATGGTGTATATGTGCCACGTTTTCTTAATCTAGTCTATCATTGATGGACATTTGGGTTGGTTCCAAGTCTTTGCTATTGTGAATAGTGCTGCAATAAACATACATGTGCACATGTCTTTATAGTAGCATGATTTATAATCCTTTGGGTATATACCCAGTAATGGGATTGCTGGGTCAAATGGTATTTCTGGTTCTAGATCCTTGAGGAATCGCCACACTGTCTTCCACAATGGTCGAACTAATTTACACTCCCACCAACAGCGTAAACGCCTTCCTATTTCTCCACATCCTCTCCAGCATCTCTCGTTTCCTGACTTTTTAATGATCCCCATTCTAACTGGTGTGAGATGGTATCATTGTGGCTTTGATTTGCATTTCTCTGATGACCATTAATGATAAGCATTTTTTCGTGTGTCTCTTGGTTGCATAAATGTCTACTTTTGAGAAGTGTCTGTTCATATCTTTTGCCCACTTTTGATGGGGTTTTTTTTTTTTTTTTTTTTCTTGTAAATTTGTAAAAGTTATTTGTAGAATCCGGATATTAGGTCTTTGTCAGATGGGTAGATTGCAAAAATTTTCTCCCATTCTGTAGATTGCCTGTTCACTCTGATAGTAGTTTCTTTTGCCATGCAGAAGCTCTTCAGTTTAATTAGATCTCATTTGTTCATTTTGGTTTTTGTTGCCATTGCTTTTGGTGATTTAGTCATGGAGTCTTTGCCCATGCCTTGTGTCCTAAATGGTATTGCCTAGGTTTTCTTCTAGGATGTTTATGGTTTTAGGTCTAATATTTAAGTCTTTAATCCATCTTGAATTAATTTTTATATAAGGTGTAAGGAAGGGATCCAGTTTCAGCTTTCTACATATGGCCAGCCAGTTTTCCCAGCACCATTTATTAAATAGGGAATCCTTTCCCCATTTCTTGTTTTAGTCAGTTTTGTCAAAGATCAGATGTTTGTAGATGTGTGGTATTATTTCTGAGGCCACTGTTTTGTTCCATTGGTCTATATCTCTGTTTTGGTACCAGTACCATGCTGTTTTGGTTACTGTAGCCTTGTAGTATAGTTTGAAGTCAGGTAGCATGATGCCTCCAGCTTTGTTCTTTTGCCTTAGGATTGTCTTGGCTATGCAGGCTCTTTTTTGGTTCCACATGAACTTTAAAGTCGTTTTTCCAATTCTGTGAAGAAAGTCATTGGTAGCTTGATGGGGATGGCAATGAATCTATAAATTACCTGGGGCAGTATGGCCACTTTCACAATATTGATTCCTCCTATCCATGAGCATGGAATGTTCTTACATTTGTTTGTGTCCTCTTTTATTTCGTTGAGCAGTGGTTTATAGTTCTCTGTGAAGAGGTCCTTCACATCCCTTGTAAGTTGGATTCCTAGGTATTTTATTCTCTTTGAGGCAATTGTGAATGGGAGTTCACTCATGATTTGGCTCTCTGTTTGTCTGTTATTGGTGTATAGCAATGCTTGTGATTTTTGCACGTTGATTTTGTATCCTAAGATTTTGCTGAAGTTGCTTATCAGCTGAAGGAGATTTTGGGCTGAGACAATGGGGTTTTCTAACTATACAATCATGTCATCTGCAAACAGGGACAATTTGACTTCCTCTTTTCCTAATTGAATACCCTTTATTTCTTTCTCCTGCCTGATTGCCCTAGCCAGAACTTCCAACACTATGTTGAATAGGAGTGGTGAGAGATGGCATCCCTGTGTTGTGCCAGTTTTCAAGGGGAATGCTTCCAGTTTTTGCCCATTCAGTATGATATTGACTGTGGGTTTGTCATAAATAGCGTGTATTATTTTGAGATATGTCCCATCAATACCTAATTTATTAAGAGATTTTAGCATGAAGGGCTGTTTAATTTTGTTGAAGGCATTTTCTGCATCTATTGAGATAATCATGTGGTTTTTGTCATTGGTTGTGTTTATGTCATGGGTTACATTTATTGATTTCTGTATGTTGAACCAACCTTGCATCCCAGAGATGAAGCTGACTTGATCTTGGTGGATAAGCTTTTTGATGTGCTGCTGGATTCGGTTTGCCAGTATTTTATTGAGGATTTTTGCATCGATGTTCATTAGGGATATTGGTCTAAAATTCTCTTTTTCTGTTGTGTCTTTACCAGGCTTTGGTATCAGGATGATGCTGGTCTCATAAAATGAGTGAGGGAGGATTCCCTCTTTTTCTATTGTTTGGAAAAAGTTTCAGAGGGAATGGTACCAGCTCCTCTTTGTACCTCTGGTCGAATTTGGCTGTGAATCCATCTGGTCCTGGACATTTTTGGTTGGTAGGCTATTATTGCCCCGATTTCAGAGCCTGTTATTGGTCTATTCAGAGATTCAACTTCTTCCTGGTTTAGTCTTGGGAGGGTGTATGTGTCCAGGAATTTATCCATTTCTTCTAGATTGTCTAGTTTATTTGCATAGAGGTGTTTGTAGTATTCTCTGATGGTAGTTTGTATTTCTGTGGGATCAGTAGTGAGATCCCCTTTATCATTTTTTCATTGCATCTATTTGATTCTTCTCTCTTCTTCTTTATTACTCTTGCTAGTGGTCTATCAATTTTGTTGATCTTTTCAAAAAAACGGCTCCTGGATTCATTTATTTTTGGAAGGTTTTTTTGTGTCTCTATCTCCTTCAGTTCTGCTCTGATCTTAGTTATTTCTTGCCTTCTGCTAGCTTTTGAATGTGTTTGCTCTCGCTTCTCTAGTTCTTTTAATTGTGATGTTAAGGTGTCAATTTTAGATCTTTCCTGCTTTCTCTTTGGGCATTAAGTGCTATAAATTTCCCTCTACACAGTGCTTTAAATGTGTCCCAGAGATTCTGGCACGTTGTGTCTTTGTTCTCATTGGTTTCAAAGAACATCTTTATTTCTGCCTTCATTTCGTTATGTACCCAGTAGTCATTCAGGAGCAGATTGTTCAGTTTCCATATAGTAGTGTGGGTTTGAATGAGTTTCTTAATCCTGAGTTCTAATTTGATTGCACTGCAGTCTGAGAGACAATTTGTTAAAATTTCTGTTCTTTTACATTTGCTGAGGAGTGCTTTACTTCCAATCATGTGGTCAGTTTTAGAGTAAGTACAATGTGGTGCTGAGAAGAATGTATTTTCTGTTGATTTGGGGTGGAAAGTTCTGTAGATGTCTATTAGGTCCACTTGGTGCAGAGCTGAGTTTAAGTCCTTGTTCATATCCTTGTTAACCTTCTGTCTCGTTGATCTAATATTGACAGTGGGGTGTTAAAGTCTCCCATTATTATTGTGTGAGAGTCTAAGTCTCTTTGTAGGTCTCTAAGGACTTGCTTTATGAATCTGGTTGCTCCCGTATTGGGTGCACATATATTTAGGATAGTTAGCTCTTCTTGTTGAATTGATCCCTTTACCATTATGTAATGGCCTTCTTTGTCTCTTTTGATCTTTGCTAGTTTAACATCTGTTTTATCAGAGACTAGGATTGCAACCCCTGGTTTTTTTTAGTTTTCCATTTGCTTGGTAGAGCTTCCTCCATCCCTTTATTTTGAGCCTATATGTGTCTCTGCACATGAGATGGGTCTCCTGAATACAGCACACTGATGGGTCTTGACTCTTTATCCAATTGGCCAGTCTGTGTCTTTTAACTGGGGCATTAAGCCCATTTACATTTAATGTTAATATTGTTATGTGTGTAGGTCAGGCACGGTGGCTCAAGCCTGTAATCCCAGCACTTTGGGAGGCCGAGATGGGCAGATCACGAGGTCAGGAGATCGAGACCATCCTGGCTAACATGGTGAAACCCCGTCTCTACTAAAAAATACAAAAAACTAGCCAGGCAAGGTGCAGGCGCCCATAGTCCCAGCTACTCGGGAGGCTGAGGCAGGAGAATGGCGTAAACCTGGGAGGCGGAGCTTGCAGTGAGCTGAGATCCAGCCACTGCACTCCAGCCTGGGTGACAGAGCAAGACTCCGTCTCAAAAAAAAAAAAAAAAATATTGTTATGTGTGAATTTGATCCGTCATTATGATGTTCATTTGTTATTTTGCCCATTAATTGATGCAGTTCCTTCCTAGCTTCAATGGTCTTTACAATTTGGCATGTTTTTGCAGTGGCAGGTACCAGTTGTTCCTTTCCATGTTTAATGCTTCCTTCAGGAGTTCTTGTAAGGCAGGCCTGGTGGTGACAAAATCTCTCAGCATTTGCTTGTCTGTAAAGGATTTTATTTCTTCTTCACTTATGAAGCTTAGTTTGGCTGGATATGAAATTCTGGGTTGAAAATTCTTTTCTTTTAAAATATCGAATATTGGCCCCCACTCTCTTCTGGTTTGTAGAGTTTCTGCCGAGAGATCCGCTGTTAGTCTGATGGGCTTCTCTTTGTGGGTAACCTGACCTTTCTCTCTGACTGCCCTTAACATTTTTTCCTTCATTTCAACTTTGGTGAATCTGACAGTTGTGTATCTTGGAGTTGCTCTTCTCAAGGAGTATCTTTGTGGTGTTCTCTGTATTTCCTGAATTTGAATGTTGGCCTGCCTTACTAGGTTGGGGAAGTTCTCCTGGATAATATCCTGAAGAGTTTTCCAACTTGGTTCCATTCTCCCTGTCACTTTCAGGTACACCAAATAAACATAGATTTGGTCTTTTCACATAGTCCCATATTTCTTGGAGGTTTGTTCATTTCTTTATACTCTTTTTTCTTGAATCTTGTTTTCTCATTTAATTCATTAATTTGATCTTCAGTCAGTGAAGTGGAAAGATATCCTTTCTTCCACTTGATCAAATCAATTACTGACGCATGTGCATGTGTCACGAAGTTCTCATGCCGTAATTTTCAGCTCCATCAGGTCATTTAAGGTCTTCTCTACACTGTATTCTAGTTAGCCATTCGTCTACCCTTTTTTCAATGTTTTTAGCTTCCTTGTGATAGGTTAGAACATGCTCCTTTAGCTCAGAGAAGTTTGTTATTACCAACCTTCTGAAGCCTACTTCTGCCAACTCGTCAAAGTCATTCTCCATCCAGCTTTGTTCCATTGCTGGCGAGGAGCTGCAATACTTTGGAGGAGAAGAGGCACTCTGGTTTTTAGAATTATCAGTTTTTCTCCTATGGTTTCTCCCCATCTTTGTGGTTTTATCTACCTTTGGTCTTTGATGTTGGTGACCTACAGATGGGGTTTTGGTGTGGGTGTCCTTTTTGTTGATGCTGATTCTATTGCTTTCTGTTTGTTAGTTTTCCTTCTAACAGTCACGTCCCTCAGCTTCATATCTGTTGGAGTTTGCTAGAGGTCCACTCCAGAGCCTGTTTGCCTGGGCATCACCAGCGGAGTTGCAGAACAGCAAAGATTGCAGAATAGCAAATATTGCTGCCTGATCCTTCCTCTGGAAGCTTCGTTCCCAGAGAGACACCCACCTGTATGAGGTGTCTGTCGGCCCCTATTGGAAGGTGCCTCCCAGTTAGGCTACAGAGGGGTCAGGGACCCACTGAGGAGGCAATCTGTCCGTTCTCAGAGCTCAAACGCCATGCTGGGAGAACCACTGCTCTCTTCAGAGCTGTTAGACAGGAACTTTTAAGTCTGCAGAAGTTTCTGCTGCCTTTTGTTCAGCTATGCCCTGCCCACAGAGGCGGAGTCTATAGAGGCAGTAGGCCTTGCTGATATGTGGTAGGCTCTGCCCATTTCAAGCTCCCCAGCTGCTTTGTTTACCTACTCAAGCCTCAGCAATGGTAGATGCCCCTCCCCCCACCAGGCTGCAGCCTCGCAGATCAATCTCAGACTGCTGCACTAGCAGTGAGCAAGACTCTGTGGGCGTGGGACCTGCCAAGCCAGGCATAGGAGAGAATCTCCTGGTCTGCCAGTTGCTAAGACCATGGGAAAAGCTTAGTATTTGGGCGGAAGTGTCCCGTTTTTCCAGGTACAGTCTGTCATGGCTTCCCTTGGCTAGGAAAGGGAAATCCCCCAACCCCTTGTGCTTCCTCGGTGAGGCAACACCCTGCCCTGCTTTGGCTTGCCCTCCATGGGCTGCACCCAGTGTCCAACTAGTCCCAGTGAGATGAACCAGGTACCTCAGTTGGAAATGTAGAAATCACCCATCTTCTGCATTGATCATGCTGGGAGCTGCAGACCGGAGCTGTTCCTATTCGGCCATCTTGGAACAGACCCCCATGCCAGTTTCTTTATCCACTCTTTGATTGATGGGCATTTGGGTTGGTTCCACAATTTTGCAATTGTGAATTGTGCTATAAACATGCATGTGCAAGTATCTTTTTCAAATAACGATTTCTTTTCTTCTGGGCAGAAACCCAGTAGTGAGATTGCTGGATCAAGTGGTAGTTCTACTTTTAGTTCTTTAAGGAATCTCCACACTGTTTTCCATAGTGGCTGCACTAGTTCACATTCCTACCAGCAGTGTATAAGTGTTCCCTGATCACCACATCCATGGCAACATCTACTGTTTTTTTTATTTTTTGATTATGGCCATTCTTGCAGGTGTAAGGTAGTATTGCATTGTGGTTTTGATTTGCATTTCCCTGATCATTAGTGATGTTGAGCATTTTTTCATATGTTTGTTGGCCATTTGTATATCTTCTTTTGAGAATTGTCTATTCATGTCCTTAGCCCACTTTTTGATGGGATTGTTTGTTTTTTCTTACTGTTTTGAGTTTGTTGTAGATTCTGGATATTAGTCCTTTGTCAAGTGTATAAATTATGAAGATTTTCTCCAACTCAGTGGATTGTCTGTTTACTCTGCTTTTTTGTTCCTTTTGCCATGCAAAAGCTCTTTAGTTTAATTAGGTTCCAGCTATTTATCTATGTTGTTATTGCATTTGCTCTTGGGTTCTTGATCATGAAATCCTTGCTTAAGCCAATGGCTAAAAGGATTTTTCCAATGTTATCTTCTAGAATTGTTATGGTTTCAGGTCTTAGGTTTAAGTCCTTAATCCATCTTGAGTTGATTTTTGTATAAGGTGAGAGATGAGGATCTGGTTTCATTTTCCTACTGTGGCTAGCCAGTTATCTCAGCATCATTTGTTGAAAAGGGTGTCCTTTCCCCACTTTATGTTTTTGTTTGCTTTGTAGAAGATCAGTTGGCTATAAGTATTTGGGTTTATTTCTGGTTTCTCTCTTCTGTTCCATTGGTCTATGTGGCTATTTTTATACCAGTACCACACTGTTTTGGTGACTATGGCCTTATAGTATAGTTTGAAATCAGGTAGTGTGATGCCTCCAGCTTTGTTATTTTTCTTAGTCTTGCTTTGGCTATGTGAGCTCTGTTTTTGTTCCATACGAATTTTAGAATTGTTTTTTCTAACTGTGTGAAGAATGATGGTGGTATTTTGATGGGGATAGTGTTGAATTTGTAGATTGCTTTTAGCAGTATGGACATTTGCACAATATTAATTCTACTCATCCATGAGCATGGAATGTGTTTCCATTTGTTTGTGTCATCTATAATTTCTTTCAGCAGTGTTTTGTAGTTTTCCTTGTAAAAGTCTTTCAACTCCTTTTTAGGTATATCCCTAAGTTGTTTGTTTGTTTGTTTAACCTATTGTAAAAGGGTTGAGTTCTTGATTTGATTCTCTGCTTGGTTGCTGTTGGCATATAAAAGAGCTACTGATTTGTGTACATTAACCTGGTATCCTGAAACTTTGCTGAATTCTTTTATCAGTTCTAGGAGCTTTCGGGAGGAGCCCTTAGGGTTTTCAAGGTAAACAATCATACTGTCAGTAAAGAAGGATAATTTGACTTTCTCTTTACCGATTTGGATACCTTTTATTTCTTTCTCTTGTCTGACTGCTCTGGCTAGGACTTGCAGTACTATATTGAAGAGGAGTGGTGAGAGTGGGCATCCTTGTTTTGTTCTCATTCTCAGGAAATGCTTTCAACTTTTCCCCATTCAGTATTATGTTGACTGTGGGTTTGTCACAGATGGCTTTTATTACATTAAGGTATGTCCCTTGTATGCCAATTTTGCTGAGGATTTTAATTATAAAGCGATGCTGTATTTAGTTGAATGTTTTTTCTGCATCTATTGAGATGATCGTGTGATTTTTGTTTTTAATTCTATTTATGTGGTGTATCACATTTATTGACTTGCATATGTTAAACTATCCCTGCATCCCTGGTGTAAAGCCCACTTTATCATGGAGGATTATCTTTTTGATATGTTGTTAGTTTCAGTTAGCTTGTATTTTGTTAAGGGTTTTAGCATCTATGTTCACCAAGCATATCGGTCTGTAGTTTTCTTTTTTGGTCATGTCCTTTCCTGGTTTTCGTATTAGAGTGATGCAGCTTCACAGAATGAATTAGGAAGCATTCCTTCTTTCTCTATCTTGTGGAATAGTGTCAAAAGGATTGGTACCAATTCTTCTTTGAATGTCTGGTAGAATTCTGCTGCGATTCCATCTGGTCCTGGGCTTTTTTGTGTTGGCAATTTTTAAGTTACCATTTCAATCTCGATGCTTGTTATTGGTCTGCTCAGGATATCGAATTCTTCACATCCAGGTTTGTAACCAACCAATTGACTCTACTTTTCTTATTTGCTCCAGAAAAAATTTTTTTAACATTCTCATCACATTTTAATAGTTCATATTGTGAATCTCACCTTCCAATTGAAAAATCTAAATAAACTATTTTCCAAGGTTACTTTACCATTAGGGTGAGGGCATGTGATAGGATCTACCATTCAGATGCACCTATGTAAGACTTTGATTCAGAAAGAGCTGCCTAAGGGAATAGCCTGGCCAATGACTGTACATTTTTTGCTAGCACAGATAACCACAGTGGCAGTGTTTCTGGGGTTGTCAGTAGTGGCTGCAGCTTGCCAAAAAGCTTCCTCATTGGGCCAGTTCAGCAATGTGGGTCTAGATGTTACTCCTAAGGGCTCAGTCTAGAGTACTGATTCTCAATCTTAGCTGTTTATGGGAATCACCTGAGGAGACTATTTAATATATCAATGCCTGGGTTCTATTGCAAACATCTGATTTATGATATGAGGCGAGGCATGGGCATTAGCTCCCAGGTGATTCCAATGTGTAGCCAAATTTGAGAATAGACTTAAGCCTCTGTCTTTCTTTGTTACAACAACAATTTATAAATTTTTTCCCAATTAAAATAGCTATAGTATGCTGGGCATGGTGGCTCACACCTATCACCCAGTACTTTGGTAGTCCAGGGCAGGAGGATCACTTGAGGCCAGGGGTTCAATACCAGCCTAGGCAACATAGAAAGAACTCATCTCTACTTTAAAAAATTAAAATAATTAGCTGTGGTGCTATGTGTCTGTAGTCCTATTCAGTCCAACTATTCAGTTGTCTGCACCTAAGAAGTATGATCAATACAGATTCCCAAGGTCTTTTCCAACTCTGAAAACATAGGATTTTATGGTGCTCCGTCTTTTCAAATTGTTAAAGAGTACCAAGACAATTCAATGAGGAAAAGTAGTCACTTAAACACATGGTCCTAGGACAACTGAATAGCCGAAAGAATGGAGTTGGACCCCTACCTAACACTGTATACAAAAATTAACTCAAAATGGATCAAAGACCTAAATGTAAGAACTAAATTATAAAATTATTAGAAGAAGTAATAGATATAATTCATCTTAACCTTGGATTTGTCAACGGTTTCTTGCATATGACACAAAAATCACAAGCAACAAAAGAAAAAATAGATAAAATGGGCACCATCAGAAGTAAAAAGCTTTTGTGCCTCAAAGGACATCATCAAGAAAATGAAAAAAAAAACGCATAAAATGAAAAAAATTGCAAATTATATATGTAATAGGGGACTTGTATCCAAAATATATAAATAATTATTACAATTCAACAATAAAAAAATAAATAACCCAATTGAAACAGTCAAAGGATCTGAATAGACATTTCTCCAAGGAATATACAAAAATATCTAAAAAACACATGAAAATATGGTCAACATCATGTCACTAGGGAAGTGCAAATTAAAACCATAATGAGATACCACTTGGATGGCTATAAAAACAATGAAAAATAACAAGTGTTGGTAAGAATACAGAAAAATTGAAACCCTCATAAACTATTAGTGGGACTATAAAATGGTGCAGCAATGTTGGAAATCAATGTAGTAGTTAAAAGCATTAAATGTAGAGTTGCTATGTGACCCAGAAATTTCACTCCTTGGTATATGCCCAAAAGAAATGAAAACATATGTCCATACACAAACTTTTATGTGAACGTTCATAACAGCATTATTCGTCATAGGCAAAAAGTGGAAACAACCCAAATGTCCATCAACTGATGAATAAATGAATAAAATGTGGTGTATTCCTACAATGGAATATGATTTAGCAATAAAAAAGAATGAAGCACTGATACATGCTATGACATATATGAAGTTGTTGTTGTTGTTGTTGTTATTATTATTATTATTATTTGAGACAGATTCTTGCTCTGTTACCCAGGCTGCAGTGCAATGACATGATCTCAGCTCACTGCAACCTCCACCTCCCAGGTTCAAACAATTCTCCTGCCTCAGCCTCCCAAGTAGCTGGGATTACAGGTGTGTGCCACCACGCCTGGCTAATTTTTTGTATCTTTTTAGTAGAGTAGGGTTTCACCATGTTGGCCAGACTGGTCTTGAACTCCTGACCTCATGATCCACCTGCCTCGGCCTCCCAAAGTGCTGGGTTTACAGGCGTGAGCCACCGCGCCTGGCCTGAACTTTTTAAAAATTACACTAAGTGGCCGGGCACGGTGGCTCATACCTGTAATCCCAGCACTTTGGGAGGCTGAGGCGGGCAGATCATCTGAAGTTGAGAGTTCGAGACCCGCCTGACTAATATGGAGAAACCCCATCTCTACTAAAAATACAAAATTAGCTAAGCGTGGTGGTGCATGCCTGTAATCCCAGCTACTCAGGAGGCTGAGGCAGGAGAATCACTTGAACCCGGGAGGTGGAGGTTGCAGTGAGCTGGGATCGTGCCTTTGCACTCCAGCTGGGGCAACAAGAAGTAAACTCCAACTAAAAATTAAAAAAAATTTAAAAAAATTGCTCTAAGTGAAAGAAGCCAGTCACAAAGGACACATATTTTATGAATCCACTATGTGAGATATCCAGAATAGATGAATCTATAAAGCGAGAAAATACATCAGTGGTTGCCTAGGACTTAGAGAGTTGGGGAGAAATAGGGAATGGCTACTAATGGGTATGGGATTTATTTTGGGGTGATGAAAGTGTTCTAAAATTGACTGTATTCATGGTTGCACAGATCTGTGAATATCCTAAAATCCATTGAACTATACACTTTAAAGTTATGGTATGTGAATTATATTTCAATAAAGCTGCAATAAAAAAAATTTGGACGGATTCCAAATCTTGGCTTCTGGCAGAGGAAATATCTGGTAGGAAGAGTGATGAACAATCTTTCTAGAGCTCAGGAAATCATCTCATGTAGTCAGTCACCTCTTCTGCTGGTTGTTAAAGGGCACTTCAGAAATGCATGGTACTAAGTGCGACAGGGAGTCCCAAAGTATGTGATAGCAGAAAGAAGAGGTAGTGGCAATTAAAATACTATTTTGAGACAAAGTTGGAAAAATAATAGCGTACAACTGGTCAATTTGTTTTCTATGGTCAGAAAGAAGGTCATGGGCAAAAATTGTCCCGGGTGTGTTGTGATACCCAAGTGTTTTAGACAGGGAGAAAAAGCCAACAGAGACAAATGTGGTTGGCATGGTAGAACCAATCCAGAGAGCAGGTGCAAAATTCCTGTGGAAAGTGCAAATGTAAGGCATGTTTAAGAGCTTTGCATCAGAACTGTGAATAGGAGTTGCCTCCAAGAAGTGAATTTGGGGTGGAAGGGGAGAGAGCACTTCTACTTTTTATTGTATTTTTCTTCTATGTCATCAAAATTCTTTACAACAATATGTATTACTTTGTGATTAACAACAAAAAAATGAACTAATTTGCTTTGGCAAGTGTGAGTATGACTATTTAAATGAGAAAAAGATTTGGAAGAGAACCAAGAAGCAGAAAGGAAGAGAGATAGGAAAGAAAAAGAACATAGGGTGGAGGACAACAATTACCATCAAAAAGGTATTAGGAGAAACAAGTAAATACATTATGACTTCAAATGTTTTAAAACTAGTTCCAGAAGAGTTTTTGTAGCACAGAGTAACTAATAAAGACTGTATCCTTTATTTCGTACTTGCTTATTTAACCCTTTTCCCATTTAGGAAAAAAAAAGTGCAGCTCACTGCCAGAGTTCATATAATTGTACATAAACACGCTCTGAGGCAGAAGCAAATCTGACTGATTTTCAACGTGAAAATAAAATATAAAAACTGTTCTTGGAGCTATTTCTAAACAGAACACCAGAATTGCCTGAATCATCAGAATCGTCTATTTCAGAAAAATAAGATTCATCAAATGAATCTTCAGCCAACAACTGTTTGAGAACAATGTTAACATCACGAGTAGAAATGCTGCGTTTTCTAGGATTTGACATTTTCAGTGATCGAGAATTACTATATTTTTTAAATGGAAATACCACTATTGAAAACAGAATGCTATGAATAGAATGAGGTCTTTCATTTCCAAAGTCGATATACTAGAGCGATGTGAAAATAATAAAAGCAAGATATTTCATGACAAAGTTATCACGGAGTAAAAGCTGTAGCCACAAGCACTGCTGGCAAGTATTCTCGGGGCAAACAGAAAAAGGGTTAAGTGATTTTTATCAAGGTTACAACCTGAAGGTAAACTAGAATTTTAGTTAAAAAAAAAAAAAAAAATTGGAATACATGTATTGGAATACTGAATACCTGGCTAATATTTTAGTTTATTCTCTAGAGAATGAGATTTTCTCAAAGAATTTTTAGCAAGCAGAATTGTATTTGGTACTAACGTATAGAAGCCGTTCTCAAACCTGGCTGTGTATCAGAATAATAGAACTAAATTTAAAGATATATCGATTTCTTGGGCCTGCCACCCTTCTTATTCAGTATGTTTGGGCTGGAGGCTGGGGTCCAAGGCTTTATCTGCATTTGTAAATCTTACATGTCTCTGATGCTCTACCACTTTAGGAATGGGTGAAATATAGGATGGATTAGAGTATAGGAAATGATGCAGACAGGGAGACCGGAGGCCTCTGGAAAAGTTGTGGCCCAGTGTGCTGGACTACTGAACTGGAATGGTGGTAGAAAAGAAAGGATTAATATAACCACAGTATATGAAGCAAAAATTAAAATATTAATATTAGCCAGGCACAGTGGCTCACACCTGCATTCCCAGCACTTTGGGAGGCCAAGGTAGGCGGATCATTTGAGGTCAGGAGTTCACGACCATCCTGGCCAACATGATGAAACCCTGTCTCTACTAAAAATACAAAAATTAGCCTGGCATGGCAGCTTGTGCCTGTAACACCAGCTACTCAGAAGGCTGAGGTGGGAGAATCGCTTCAACCCAGGAGGCGGAGGTTGCAGTGAGCTGAGATCATGCCACTGGACTCCAGCCTGCGCAACAGAGTGAGACTCTGTCTCAAAAACCAACAAACAAACAAACAAAAAACTTACATAACCCTAATTTATAGGGTTATTTTTAAGCTACAGAAATCAAGGCAGTGTGCTGTTGTTGAAAGAGTAGACATATAGATCTGTGGCAGAGTCAATAAGATTTGATGAATGCTTGATAGTATGTCCTGTGAGACAATTATCAGTCTATTTGGTTAATTACAGGGTATCCCAGAACCTTGAACAGTGTATGGGATGTAGTAAGGCTCAATAATGTTTGCTGAATGAAAGGAAAAATGCATGAGTGAATGAATAAATGAGAGAATGTCAAAGCTGATGCCAGGGGTTTGAGTAGTGTGACTTTAACTTGTGGTACAGACATTTAGGGAATCTGGTTTCAGGAAAAATAATGAGATAGATTTCCATGGTTGAATGAAAAAGACAGAGATGTTACCAGTGGAGGGTCTTGACTGAGAGTAGTCCAGGCTCCTGGTGTTTTGAACAAAGGATTGGACAAAACCCACAAAGCAACAAAAGAACAAAGTAAAAAAGCATAGATTTATTGAAATAAAAGTACACTCCACAGAGTGGGAGGAGGCTCAAGCAAGCAGCTCAAGAGCACTGGCTATAGAATTTTCTGGGGTTTAAATACCCTCTAGAGGTTTCCCATTGGTTACTTGGTTTACACCCTATTTAAATGAAGGCATGGCCTGCCACCAGTCTGAAACAGGAAACAATCAGAGGTTGAAGTGAAATTTCAAAATTACACTTGATGCAAACATCTGATTGGCTATGGGAGGGGACCAATCAGAAGCCGAAGTGAAGTTAAAAAGTTATACCTCTATGCAAATGAAGACTAGGCCCATGACCAGTCTGATTGGTTGCCAGAGGGGACCAATCAGAGGTACTTTCCTTTTCTCATCTGTGACTGAGAAAGCAGGAGATTGCAAAGGGGAGTAGCCTCTGTTCTTTTGTTACTTGGGTGTCAAAAGTTGGGTTTCCTTTTAATTTAGTTCTAGGAAGTCAGTGTGAATCATCCTTAGGTTCCCTGCCTCCAGACCCTATTCTCTTTGTTCAGTGAGATGTGCAATGCCCTAGGGATTACAGGGAAATCTGTGAGTGCACCTCTCTATGTAGAGCATTATGGCTGGGACAGTAGCAGGAAGAAGTCTGGAGAAACTTTTCATGGCTATAAATCCTTTCTGTAACTATCTACAAAATCGAGCTCTGTGTGACGTTCAATCTGGTCATCAGGTCGTGCTGTATTCTCTGACTGCAGGTGGGAAGTTGGCAGCTAGGAGGTATGGACAAGTCCACATTTTCTCCTTTGAGCTTTTAATTAGGTCATCTCACCTCACGCCTTTAGTTGCCACCCACAAAGGAGTGTGTACTTCAGCCTCATTCACCCACATATCAAGTACACCCTAACTCCTCTCCGCTCAATCCCTCCTTACACCTTTCAAATCCCTCCTCTCCACAATCCACCTATCCCACCCTGAGAACCACCACAATCCATTCCTATATTTACTTGGCCCTTGACCTTTGGGCCCTGCCTCCCTTTCTCAGAGGGGTGAGACTACTCCTGCCGTAACCCTGAGCATCCTCTCAGAAATGTGTCTGGACTTTCATTCTGCCTCCCTCCCTCTGCTCCTGGCCACCCTGGGCATCAACTTCTAAGCTGGGACCTCACCAAACCAGCTTGGTTCTCCCCAGGAGGATGACACAAGCATGTAGGAGAGAGCTTTAAAGAACAGATGAACATTTCCTTCCTCCCTATAAGATAAACTAAGACATGGACTAGACCCGTGGTCCATTTCCATTTAGGCTGAATCACACCTGGGTCAATCCCCACTTACAGATCAAAGAGAACATCATCTTCCTATGGAATCTTGGGAATTAATTGACAGAAAGAGAGAAAGAGAATGAAAGAGGAAGGGAGGAAGGGAGGGAGGGAGGGAGGGAGGGAAAAGGCTATTTTCCCTTCTAACTCTAACATTCTTTGATCTAGTAAATATATTGCCTTGTTTCAGATCCTTCTGCCCTGAGACAGAAAAGAGGTTGCGGGTGGGAAGTGCCCACCAAGATTGGGGAGAAACTTGGGAGTGGCATATTCTATTTTCTCTGGGTGATAATGGGGAGGGAAGGCCAGGAGACCAGGTGGTGTGGTCAGGCTATAGTGGTTTGCCTGAAGAGGGTCTCCATAGCCACAGGCACCTGATGTGAGACCTGGGAGTCAAGATCTGGAGCCAAATGAAGGTCAGAGGATTTGGGAACATAAAAGTCATAAGCAGCAGAGTCAGAATAAAAATAGAAAGTGATATGGGAAAATTTCAGGGATATAGGGCTTTCCCCAAAGTTTCTAGTCCCTGCTTGTGTAGGTAATCAATTCCATTTGAAGGAGCCAGGGTGGGTATGGGCAGGCTGAGGTCATATTCTGGGTGTCTCTTAGGGTTTATTAAGTATCAACTATATATCTGATTTTTCTTCCCCAACCTCTGTGCCCAGAGAAGTAACAATTCTGCTGTTATCAATCCTCCCAGGGTCAGACTGGTGCAGCTGGAGACCCTCACCCACTGTCTCAACTGGGTGTTTTTTAATGAAGGAGCTAAATTCCCAGCCTTCAAAGAGAATGATGGATGATGCTATTTGAGAAAGGGAATAGGGTGATGTGTGTTTGTGGAACCAAGGAGCCAGGCCCCATCTTCACAGGGAAAGTGGTCATTTGTCAGAAATGCAACCTTCTAAGCCTTCAGAGATGTGAAAGCGTCACATGTACAAGTTGTCATATGACATTCCGCTCCTACTATTCCCTGTCTGTGAAGGATGTTGCCACTTAGGAAGACAAGTCTTTTTTTTTTTTTTTTTTTTTTTTTTGGGGGGGTTATTATTTCCTTATTTTTATTTTCAATAATGCTTATTTTTATCGAAGTCTTATACTGTGCTAGATGTGTTTACTAAATGGGACATACATCAACACCAAAAACGTTTCTTCTACTTGCTATATACAAATTCTATAGTTCCTTTTGAACATAGACACAAGTTCTAACACAATGTTGTTAAATGTTTGGGTTTATTTACATGAGGCAACAACTTAATTGTTTTTTTTGGTTTTTTTTTTTTAATTTATTTATTATTATTATACTTTAAGTTGTAGGGTACATGTGCATAACGTGCAGGTTTGTTACATATGTATACTTGTGCCATGTTGGTGTGCTGCACCCATCAACTCGTCATTTACATCAGGTATAACTCCCAATGCAATCCCTCCCCCCTCCCCATGATAGGCCCCTGTGTGTGATGTTCCCCTTCCTGAGTCCAAGTGATCTCATTGTTCAGTTCCCACCTATGAGTGAGAACATGCGGTGTTTGGTTTTCTGTTCTTGTGATAGTTTGCTAAGAATGATGGTTTCCAGCTGCATCCATGTCCCTACAAAGGACACAAACTCATCCTTTTTTATGGCTGCATAGTATTCCATGGTGTATATGTGCCACATTTTCTTAATCCAATCTGTCACTGATGGACATTTGGGTTGATTCCAAGTCTTTGCTATTGTGAATAGTGCTGCAATAAACATTCATGTGCATGTGTCTTTATAGCAGCATAATTTATAATCCTTTGGGTATATACCCAGTAATGGGATGGCTGGGTCATATGGTACATCTAGTTCTAGATCCTTGAGGAATCGCCATACTGTTTTCCATAATGGTTGAACTAGTTTACAATCCCACCAACAGTGTAAAAGTGTTCCTATTTCTCCACATCCTCTCCAGCACCTGTTGTTTCCTGACTTTTTAATGATCGCCATTCTAACTGGTGTGAGATGGTATCTCACTGTGGTTTTGATTTGCATTTCTCTGATGGCCAGTGATGATGAGCATTTTTTCATGTGTCTGTTGGCTGTATGAATGGGAAGACAAGTCTTTTTTTATAAACAACTACTCTTTGCCTATCTCAAAATAGTTTTTTTCCTTCTTATATCTCATCTCTCATTCTTTCATTTTTTTTAAGTCATCTTTTAAAAAAACATTTTTTGGACATTCAGGCTATTACCAATTTTTCACTATTACAAACACCGCCATGATAAATATGTCTATAAATATATCTGTATATATTTGTCCAATTATTTCCTGAGGATAAATTTCTAGAAACAGAATTGCTGAATCAAAAGAAATGGAAAGAATTTAGTAAAATTTGTCACGCTAACCCCAAGACTGTAACAATATATATGCTCATCAACCAATTCTGACAGTACCTTTACCTCATATGTAACAAACTTTTCAAATCTTTGCTAATCTGAAGAGGTTAAAAATGTATCTTTTTCTTGAATTAATTTCATTTTCAGTTATCAAAGATTTTTTGTTAGATATGTTTATTGACCACTTTAATTTTTGTGAGTTTCCTTTCCATGTTATTTGCCTGTTTTTCTTTTTCTTATTTTATAAACAATTACCTTGTTTATTAATAAGAGCTTTTATCTATCGAGACTATTATATTAACCCTTTGTCAACCATGTGTGTTGCAGGTATTTTTTTAGTTTCTCTTTTGTCTATGTCTTTGTGGTATTTGTTTTGCTTTGTATGTTGATCATATAAAAATGTATTATTTTTGTTTAGACAAGTCTATTTGATATTTGCCTTTAGAAGAGAAAATCTTGAAAGAAGCTAGGGGTGAAAAAACTTACTAATGATGAACAAAAATAAGAATTACATTGGACTTCTCTTCAGAAACCATGCAAGCAAGAAGAGAGTGGAGTGAAATGTTTGAAGTGTTGGGGGAAAAAAACCCACAAACCTGGAATTCTGTATCCGGTGAAATTATCTTTCCAAAGTAAAAGATAAATAAAATTTTTTTTCAGGCAAATAAAAACTGAGGCAATCTGTCACTATTAGACCTATCTTGCAAGAAATGTTAGCAGAAGTTCTTCAGCAAAGAGAAAAGTTATGTCAGAAACTCAGATCTAGGTTTAAAAAACAAAAACTGTTAGAAAAGAATTAATGAAGGTAAAATAAAATTTTGATATTCTTTTTTAAATTTTTTGTGGGTACAGAGTAAGTGTGTATATTTATGGGGTACATGAGATGTTTTGATAAAAACATGCAATGTGAAATAAGCACATCGTGGTGAATGAGGTATCCATCACCTCAAGCATTTATCTTTGTGATAGAAACAATCCAATTACATTTTAAGTCATTTTAAAATATACAATTTAATACAATCCAATTACATTTTAAGTCCTTTTAAAATATACAATTAATTTATTATTAACTATAGTAACCCCATTGTGCTATCAAAGAATAGATCTTACTCATTCTTTCTCACTTTTTTTGTGCCCATTAGCCATTCCCACCTCCTCCCTCCCCAAGCCCTGCACTATTTATCCCAGCCTCTGGTAACCCTCCTTCTACTGTCTGTATTCATGAGTTCAATTATTTTTATTTTTAGATCCCACAAATAAGTGAGAAAATGTGATGTTTGTCTCTCTGTGCCTGGCTTATTTCACTTAACGTAATAATCTCCAGTTCTATCCATGTTGTTGCAAATGATTGGATCTCATTCTTTTTATAACTGAATAGTATTCCATTGTATGTAAGTACCACATTTTCTTTAGCCATTTATCTATTGATGAACACTTAGGTTGCTTCCAAATCTTAGCTGTTGTAAACAGTGCTGCAACAAACATGGGCGTGTAGAGATGTCTGCAATATGCTGATTTCCTTTATTTCAGGTCTATACCCAGCAGTGGGATTGCTGGATCATATGGTAGCTCAATTTTTAGTTTTTTAAGGAACCTCCAAACTACTCTTTATAGCAGCTTTACTAATTTACATTCCCATTAACATTGTGCGAGGGTTTCCTTTTCTCCCACATTCTCTCCAGCATTTGTTATTGCCTGTCTTTTGGATATAAACCATTTTAACTAGGATGAGATAATATCTCATTGTGGTTTTGATTCACATTTCTCTGATGATCAGTAATGTTGAGCACCTTTTCATATGCCTGTTTTCCATTTGTATGTTTTCTTTTGAGAAATGTCTATTCAAATAATTTGCCCATTTTTTATCGGATTATTAGATTTTTTTTCCTATAGAGTTGTTTAAACTCCTTACATATTCTGATTATGAATTCTTTGTCAGATGGGTAGTTTGCAAATATTATCTCCCATTGTGTGGGTTGTCTCTTCACTTTGTTGACTGTATTCTTTGCTGTGAAGAAGCTTTTTAACTTGATGTGATCTCATTTTGTCTATTTTTGCTTTGGTTTCCTACACTTGTGGGGTATTGCTCAAGAAATTTTTGCCCAGTCCAATGTCCCGGAGATTTTCCCTAATATTTTCTTGTAGTAGTTTCATAGGCTGAGATCTTAAGAGTTAAGTCTTTAATTCATTTTGATTTGATTTTTGTATATAGTGAGATAGGAGTCTAGTTTCATCCTTTGCATACGGATATCCTGTTTTCCCAGCACCATTTATTGACAAGACTATCTTTTCCCCAGTGTATGTTCTTGGCAACTTTGATGAAAATGAGTTCACTATAGGTGCATGGATTTGTTTCACGGTTCTCTGTTCTGTTTCATTGGTCTATGTCTCTGCTTTTATGCCAGGATCATGCCATTTTGGTTACTATAGCTATGTAGTATAATTTGAAATCAGGTAGTGTGATTCCTCCAATTTTATTATTTTTGCTTAGGAGAGCTTTGACTATTTTAGGTTTTTGGTTGTTCCATATAAATTTTAGGATTGTTTTTTCTATTTCTGTGAAGAATTTCATTGGTATTTTGACAGGGATTGCATTGAATTTGTAGATTACTTTTGATAGTATGGACATTTTAACAATATTGGTTCTTCCAATCCACGAACATGGAGTATTATTCCATTTTTGTGGTGTTCTCTTCAATTTCCTTCATCAGTGTTTTATAGTTTTCATTATAGATATCTTTCACTTCTTTGGTTAATTCCTAGATATTTTATTTTATGTGTGGCTATTGTAAATAGGATTGCTTTTTAATTTCTTTTTCACATTGTTCACTGTTGGCATATAGAAATGCTACTGATTTTGTACGTTGATTTTGCATCCTTCAACTTTACTGAATTTATCAATTTTAGTCAATTTCTTGTGCAGTCTTTAGGTATTTTCAAAAATAAGATTATATCATCAGCAAAAAAGGATAATTTGACTTCTTTCTTTTCAATTTGCATACCCTTTATGTCTTTCTCTTGTCTGATTGCTCTAGCTAGGACTTCTAGTACTGTGCTGAATAACAGTGGTGATGGTGGACATCCTTGTCATGTTTCAGATCTTAGAGGAAAGGCTTTCAGGTTTTCCCCATTCAATATGATACTAGCTTTGGGTCTGTTATATATGGCTTTTATTATGCTGAGGTATGTTCCTTCTATACCCAGTTGTTTTTAGAAGTTTTTGTTTGCTTGTTTTGTTTCTTGTTGTTGTTTGTTTTTGACATGGAGTCTTGCTCTGTCGCCCAGGTTGGAATGCAGTGGCGTGATCTCAGCTCACTGCAACCTCCAACTCTGGGGTTCAAGCAATTCTCCTGCCTCAACCTCCTGAGTAGCTGGGATTACAGGTGTCTGCCACCACGCCTGGCTAATTTTTGTATATTTAGTAGATACAGGGTTTCGCCATGTTGACCAGGCTGGTTTCGAACTCCTGACCTCAGCCTCCCAAAGTGCTGGGATTACAGGCGTGAGCCACCATGCCCAGGCTGAGGGTTTTTATCATAAAGAGATATTGAATTTTATCAAATGCTTTTTCAGCATCAATTGAAATGATCATATGATTTTTATCCTTCATTCTGTTGATATGATGCATCATATTGATTGATTTACATATGTTGAACTACCCTAGCATCCCAGGGAAAAATCCCACTGGGTCATACTGAATGATATTTCTAATGTATTATGGAATTTGATGTGCTAGTATTTTGTTGAGGATGTTTGCATCAATATTCTTCAGATATATTGGTATATTCTTCAGATATATTTCTTTTATTGATGTGTCTTTGGTTTTGGTACAAGGGTATTACTGGCCTCATAGAATGAGTTTGGAAGTATTCCCTCATCCTCTATTTTTTCAGAATAGTTTGAGTAAAATTGGTATTAGTTCTTCTTTAAATGTTTGGTAGAATCCAGTTGTGAAGCCACAGGGTCCCAGGCTTTTCTTTGCTGAGAGATTTTTTTTTCATGGCTCCAATCTCATTACTTTTTATTGGTCTGTTCACGTTTTGGATTTCTTCCTGATTCAAACGTGGTAGGTTATACGTGTCTAGAAATCTGCCTATTTCTTCTAGATTTTCCAATGTATTGGCATATAGTTGCTCATAGTAGCCACTAATGATCCTTTGAATTTCTGCAGTATCAGTTGTGATGTCTCCTTTCTCATTCCTGATTTTATTTATCTGGATCTTCTGTTTTCTCAGTCTGGCTAAAGGTTTGTCAATTTTGTTTAACTTTTTAAAAAACCAACTTCTTGTTTCATTGATCTTTTGTATTGCTTTTTTAATTTCAATTCCATTGATTTCTGCTCTCATCTTTATGATTTTTCTTTTTATACTAGTTTTGGGTTTGGTTTGCTCTTGCTTGTCTAGTTCTTTAAGATGCATCATTAGCTTGTTTATTTGAAGCTTTTCTTCTTTTTTGGTGCAGGCATTTATAGCTATAAACTTCCCCTTGAATATAGCTACTGCTGTATCACATCAGTTTTGATATGTTGTGCTTCCATTATCATTTGTTTCAATAAATTTTTTAATTTCCTTCTTAATTTTTTCATTAACTCGCTGGTTATTTAGCAGCATATTGTTTAATTTCCATGTATTTGTATAGTTTCCAAAATTCCTCTTGTATTAATTTTTTGTTTTATTCCATTGTGGTCAAAGAAGATGCTTGATATTATTTCTATATTTTGAATGTTTTAAGATTTGTTTTGTAACCTAACATATGCTCTATCCTTGAGAATCATCCAGGTGCTGATGAAAATAATATGTATTTGCAGCTCTTGGATGAAATGTTCTGTAAATATCTATCAGGTCGTTTTGGTCTGTAGTGCAGGTTAAGTTTGATGTTTCTTTGTTGATTTTCTGTCTGGACGACCTATCTAATGATTAAAATGGGGTGTTGAAGTCTCCAGCTATTATTGTATTGGGGCCTATCTCTCTCTTTAACTCTAATAATATTTTATTTATACATCTGGGTGCTCCAGTATTGGGTGCATATATATTTAAAATTGTTACATCCTCTTGCTGAATCATCCCCTTTATCATTATATAGTGACCTTCTTTGTTTCTTCTTATAGTTTTTGTCTTGAAATCTATTTCGTCTAATGTAAGTGTAGTGACTCCTGCTCTTTTTCAGTTTTCCGTTGGCATGGAATATTTTTTCCATCCCTTTATTTTCAGTCTATGTGTGTCTTTATAGGTGAAGTGTGTGTGGTTCTTGTTTTTTTTGTTTTTGTTTTTTGTAGGCAACAGGTCAGTGGATCTTGTTTTTTTCATCCATTCTGCCAATCTATGTCTTTTCACTGGAGAGTTTCATCCATTTACATTCAGTGTTATTATTGCTAAGTAAGGACTTTACTCCTGCCATTTTGTTATTTGTTTTCTGGTTGCGTTGTGGTCTTCTCTTCTTTGTTTATTTCCTTCCTGTCTTAAGGGTGATTTCCTCTGATGATATGATATAGTTTCTTGCTTTTTATTTTTTGTGTATCCATTGTATGTTTTTTGGTTTGAGGTTACCATGAGGTGTGCAAATACTATCTTATAACCCATTATTTTAACCTGATAACAACTTAAAACTATTTGCATAAACAAACAAAAAGAAAACTAAAAAATACCTTATGCCTTAACTTCGTTTCTCCACTTTTTAACATTTTGTTGTTTCTATTTATATCTTATTGTATTAACTATGTCTTAAAAAGTTGTTGAAGTTATTATTTTTGATTGGTTCATCATTTAGTCTCTCTACTTAGGATAAGGGTAGTTTACACACCACAGTTACAATGTTATAATATTCTATGTTTTTCTGTGTACTTACTGTTACCAGTAAGTATTATACCTCAGGTGATTATTTATTTCTCATTAATGGCCTTTTTAGGTGATTATTTATTGCTCATTAACGGCGTTTTCTTTCTGATTGAAGTACTCCATTTATCGTTTCTTGCAAGACAGGTCTGGTGTTGCTGAAATCCCTCAGCTTTTGTTTGTCTGGGAAAATCTTTATTTCTCCTTCACGTTTGAAGGATACTTTTACTGGATGGGGTGAAAGTTTTTTTCCTTCAGCACTTTAAATAGGTCATGCCCCTCTTTCCTGGCCTGTAAGGTTTCCACTGAAAAGTCTGCTGCCAAACATAATGAAGCTCCATTGTATGTTATTTGTTTCTTTTCTCTTGCTGCTTTTAGGATTCTTTCTTTATCCTTGACCTTTGGGAGTTTGATCATTAAATGCCTTCAGGTAGTTGCTTTGGGTTAAATCTGCCTGGTGTTCTATAATCTTTTGTACTTGGATATTGATATCTTTCTCTAGGTTTGGGAAGTTACTGCTTGGAAGGAACTTTCTACCCCTATCTCTTTCTCTACCTCCTCTTTAAGGCCAATAACACTTAGATTCGCCCTTTTGAGGCTATTTTCTACATTCTGTAGGCATGCTTCATTGTTCTTTATTCTTTTTTCTTTTGTCTCCTCTGACGATGTATTTTCATGGGTGTTTTTTTTTTCACTTTTATTTTAGATTTCGGGTACATGTGAAGGTTTGTTACATAGGTGAACTCGTATCATGGGGGCTTGTTTTACAGATTATTTCATCACCCAGGTATTAAGCCCATTGCCCAATAATAATATTTTCTGCTTCTCTCCTGCCTCTCGCCCCCTACTCTCAAGTAGACCCCAGAGTCTGTTGTTCCCTTCTTTGTGTTCATGAGTTCTCATCATTTAGCTCCCACTTAAAAGGGAGAACATGCAGTATTGGATTTTCTGTTCCTGTGTTAGTTTGCTAAAACGAATAGCCTCCGAATCCATCCATGTTCCCACAGAAGACATGATCTCATTCTTTTCTATGGCTGCCTAGTATTCCATGGTGTTTCTTTATCCAGTCAGTCACATTTTCTTTATCCAGTCTGTCACTGATGGACATTTAGGTTGATTCCATATCTTTGCTACTGTCAATAGTGCTGCAATGAACATTCATGTGCATGTGTCTTTAGAATGATTTATATTCTTCTGGTATATACCCATTAATGGAATTGCTGAATTGGATGGTAGTTCTGCTTTTAGCTCTTTGAAAAATAACCATACTGCTTTCTGCAATGGTTGAACTAATTTACACTCCCACCAACAGTGTATAAGTGTTCCCTTTTCTCTGCAATCTCACCAGCATCTGTTATTTCTTGACTTTTTAATAATAGCCATTCTGATTGGTGTGAGATAGTATCCCAATGTGGTTTTGGTTTTTTGTTTGTTTGTTTCTTTTGAGATGGAGTCTGACTCTGTTGCCCAGGCTGGAGTGCAATGGCATGATCTCAGTTCACTGCAACCTCCGCCTCCCCAGTTCAAGCAATTCTCCTACCTCAGCCTCCCAAGTAGCTGGAACTATAGGCATGTGTCACCATGCCCAGCTAATTTTTGTATTTTTAGTAGAGATGGGGTTTTACCATGTCGGCCAGGCTGGTCTCGAACTCCTGACCTCAAATGATCCACCTGCCTCAGCCTCCCAAAGTGGATTACAGGGATGAGCAACCATGCCCTGCCCCATTGTGGTTTTGATTTGCATTTTTCTAATTATCAGTGATATTGAACTTTTTTTCATGTTTTTGGCTACAGGTATGTCTTTTTGAAAAGTGTCTGTTCATGTCCTTTGCCCACTTTTTAATGGTGTTGTTTGTTTTTCTCTTATAAATTTATTTAAGTTGCTTATAGATGCTGGATATTAGGCTGGGTGCAGTGGCTCACACCTGTAATCCCAGCACGTTGGGAGGCTGAGGTGGGCAGATCACTTGAGGTCAGGAGTTGGAGACCAGTCTGGCCAACATAGTGAAACCCTGCCTGTACTAAAAATACAAAAGTTAGCTGGGCATGGTGGTGGGCACCTGTAATCCCAGCTACTTTGGAAGCTGAGGCAGATTAATCAGTTGAACATGGGAGGCGGAGGTTGCAGTGAGCCAAAATCATGCCACTGCACTCCAGCGTGGGCAACAGAGCAAGAGTCTATCTAAAAAGGAAAAAAAAAAAAAAAAAAAAAAAAAAAAAAAAAGCTGGATATTGACCCTTTGTCAAATGCATAGTTTGCAAATATTTTCTCCCATTCTGTAGGTTATCTGTTTACTATGTTAATAGTTTCTTTTGCTGTGCAGGAGCTCTTAAGTTTAATTAGATCCCATTTGTCCATTTTTGCTTTCATTGCAATTGCTTTTGGTGTCTTTGTCATTAAATTTTTGCCCATTCCTATGTCCAAGATGGTATTGCCTAGGTTGTCTTCCAGGGTTTTTATACCTTGGGGTTCTACATTTAAGTCTTTAATCCACCTTCAGCTGATTTTTTGTATATGGTGTAAGGAAGGAGTCTAGCTTTGATTTTCTGCATATGGCTAGCCAGTTATCCCAGCACCATTTATTGAATAGAGAGTCTTTTCCCCATGGCTTATTTTTGTCACTTTGTTGAAGATCAGAGGGGCATAGGTTTGTGGCCTTATTTCTGGGCCTTCTATTCTGTTCCATTGGTCTATGTGCCTGTTTTTGTAGCAGTACCATGCTTTTTTGGTTACTGCAGCCCTGTAGTATAGTTTGAAGTCAGGTAACATAATGCTTCCAGTTTTGTTCTTTTTGCTTAGGATTGCCTTGGCTGTTCAGGCTCTTTTTTTGATTTCCTGTTAAAAAAAAAAAAATTTTTTTTTGTTTTGAAACAGAGTTTCACTCTTGTTGCCCAGGCTGGAGTGCAATGGTGCAATCTCGGCTCATTGCAACCTCTGCCTCCCGGGTTCAAGCGATTCTCCCATCTCAGCCTCCTAAGTAGCTGGGATTATAGGCATGTGCCACCACACCCGGCTAATTTTGTATATTTAGTAGAGACGGGGTTTCTTCATGTTGGTCAGGCTGGTCTCAAACTCCCAACCTCAGGTGATCTGCCTGCCTCAGCCTCCCAAAGTGCAGGGATTACAGGTGTAAGCCACCATGCCCAGCCATTCCCTGTAAATTTTAAAATAGTTTTTTTCTAGTTCTATGAAGAATGTCATTGGTAGTTTGATATGAATAGTATTGAATCTGTAGATTACTTTGGGCAGTATGACCATTTAATGATATTGGTTTTTCCTATCCATGAGCATGGGATGTTTCTGGGTCTTCACTGTTTTGATGCCAGCACTCCCTTGGCTGCTCCAGCTGGTGTCTCAATATGTCACATGCCCCCCAAGTCCACTGTCTCTTGGCCTAGTTCAGCACTAGGACTCGCCTGAGTTGCAGTCCTTATGGCCTAGAATGCCTTTCAAATTTGCTTGGGGACACAGAGCACTGTAGTCCTTGGTGGCGAGATTTGCAGACACTCAAGTTCAGACACTGGGATCCAGGAGTCCCCTCTGGCTAGGGTGGGTTTAAATGTTTCCTCCATGAGCAGGTGCCGGCTGAGTTTGGTCCGGTTTTCCTTTCTACTCTAACAGGACAGCACTGAGTTTGATGCCTCACAATTGCTGTGTTCCCCCTCCACCAGTGCCCAGGATGCTCTCCAACAAGGCTGTCTCTGCCGGGCATGGGGGAAGAGTGGTGTCAGTGATCCAGGACTGTTTTTTCTATCTTCAGTGCCTCTGTCAGCAATATGAAGTTAAAACCAGGTAATATGAGTGCTCACCTGATTTTTGGTTCTTATGAAAGTATTTTTTCTGTGTTGATAGTTGTTAACTTGGTATCCTTGTTGGGGGGATGATCAGTGGAACCTTCTATTTCGCCATCTTGCTCCATCCTCTATCCTATTTTTTGATATTCTTAATTGATCTAATAGATAGCTACTGGTTCCAAAATAACAACACCAACAATGTATTGAGTGATTATAGCTTATGAATAAGTGAAATGAATGACAGCAATATTATAAGAGATAGGAAGGCAGAATTGGGAAAATTCTAGTATAAGGTACCTATTCGACCTGTGAAGCAGTACAATGTTATTTGAAAGTTGACTTAGATTAATTGTAGATGTATATTGCAAACTCTAGGGCAACCACTAAAAAAAAAATTTTAGGAAATGTAATTGATGTGCTAGAAGGAAAGAGAAAATGGAATCACATCAAATACCCAATTAAACAGAAAAGACAGAAAAGGAGGAGAAGACAAAAGGGAAACAAAAAAGCAAATGCAATGAATAGAAAACTGTTAAAAAATATGGTAGATATTATTCCAACTGTACCAATAATTGCTTTACATGTGAATGGTCTGAACACATCAATTAAAAGACATACTGACAGAGTGATTAAAACTGTTTCTTGTCTACATGAAGCACACTTTAAATACAAAGATGCAGACAGATTTAAAGGAATGGAGAAAGACACACTGTGGTACTATTAATGAAAAGAAAGTTGGCATAGCTATATTAATTTCAAACAAAGCAGATTTTGGCACAAGGGAAATAACAGGAAAGAGGGGCATTACATAATGATAAAGGTGTCAATTCTCTAAGAAGACCTAACAACCTTAATGTGAATATACCTAGCAAAACAGCATCAAAATACATGAGGCAAAAACTAAAACAATTGCAAGGAGAAATAGATGAACCCACTATTATAGTTGGAGACTTGAACACTATTCTGTCAGTAATTGACATATCAGGTAGACAGAAAATCAGTAAAGATATTGTTGAATAGAACACCACCATCAATTAACTGCACTTAATTTATATTTATTAAAAACTACACCTAACAACAGCATAATAGATATTGTTTTCAGGCTCATATGGAGCAGTCACCAAGATAGACCACATTCAGGGCCGTGAAACACACACTACCAAATTTTAAAGAATATAAGTCTTCCAAAATATGCCCTCAAGCCACAGTGGAATTAAACTAGAAATCAATAAAAGAAAGACAGGTGGAAATCCCAAAATATTTCTAGATTAAACAAAACATTTTAAAATAACATGTGGGTCAAAGAATAAATCTCAAAAAAATTAAAAATATTATGAATTAAATGAAAGTACAACTTATCAAAATTTGTGGGATGCAGCAAAAGCAATGCTCAGAGGAAAATTTATAACATTGAATTTATACTTCAAAAAGAAGAAAGGGGCCAGGACTTTGGGAGGCCGAGGCGGGTGGATCACAAAGTCAGAAGATCAAGACCATCCTGGCTAACATGGTGAAACCCCGTCTCTACTAAAAAATACAAAAAATTAGCCGGGCATGGTGGCAGGCGCCTGTAGTCCCAGCTACTCGGGAGGCTGAGACAGGAGAGTGGTGTGAACCTGGAAGGTGGAGCTTGCAGTGAGCCGAGATCACGCCACTGCACTCCAGCCTGGGCAACAGAGCGAGACTCCATCTCAAAAAATAAATAAATAAATAAAAATAAAAAATAAAGAAGAAAGGTCTAAAATCAATAATCCAAGTTCCCATTTTAAGGCAGTAGGAAAAAAAGGGCAATATAAACCTAAAGCAGACAGAAGACAAAAATAATAACAATTAGGGCAGAAATCAATGAAATTAAAGACATGAAAACAATAGAGCAAATTTTTAAAAAGCTGATTCTTTGAAAAGATCAGTATTTGCCTTTGGAATGTTTCTTTGTAAGCTCTTCTTTTTGTCAAAGGATAGTTTACATATGATAAATGTACCATTGTTAGTGTACAGTTATATCAGCATTTCCAATAGAATTTTGTGATGGTAGAAATATTCTATGCAAAGTATAATCAGTAACACTAGCCACATGTGGCTAGTGAACACTGAAAATGTAGTTAGTGTAGCCTAGGAAATGTATTTTTTACTTGTACATTTTTTATTGAGATAAAATTCATATAATATTGGCTAGGCATGGTGGCTTACACCTGTATTCCCAGCACTTTGGGAGGCTGAGGTGGGCGGATCACTTGAGCTCAGGAGTTTGAGACCAGCCTGGGCAACATGGTGAAACCCCATCTCTACCAAAAATACTGAAAAAAATTAGTTAGACGTGGTAGCACATGCCTGTAGTCCCAGCCATTAGGGAGGCTGAGGTGGGAGAATCGCTTGAGCCTAGGAGGCAGAGGTTGCAGTAAGCCAAGATCATGCCACTGCACTCCAGCCTAGGTGACAGAGACCACACCCCCCACCAAAAAAAATTCATATAACATAAAATGTATCATTTCAATCATTTTAAAGTGTGCAATTGAATGGCATTTTTTGCATTCCCAATGCTGGGTAACCATCACCTCTGTCTTAGTCTGTTTCCTGTTGCTTATAACAGAATACCTGAAACTGAGTAATTTCTAAAGAAAAAGAATATATTTCTCACAGTTATGAAAGATGAGAAGTCCATGGTGAAGGGTGTGCATCTGGTGAGAGTCTTAGTTACAAGGCGGTGCAGGGTATCACATTGCAAGGTGGCTGCGCATGCTAACATACTAGCTCAGGTCTCTCTTTCTCTTCCTATAAAGCCACTAGTTCCTCTCCCATGATAACCTATTAATTCATTAAAGCATACATGGATTAACCCATTTATGGGCAGAGCTGTCATGATCCGATCACCCCTTAAAGGCCTCACCTGTCAATACTGCCAAATTGGGAATTAAATTCCAACATGAGTTTTGGAGAGGACAAATATCCAAACCATGGTAATCTCTATCTTGTTCCAAAACATTTTCATCACCCTAAAGGGAAACCCTGCACTCAAAAAGCACTCTCCATTCCTTCCTTCCCCTAGTCCCTGTACCACTAATCTGCTTCCTGTCTCTTTTGATTTGCCTATTTTGGAAATTTTATATAAATGGAATCATACAAGATGTGACCTTTTGTGACTGACATCTTCCACTTAGCATAATGTTTTTAAGGTTCATCCATGTTGTCACACGTCAGTACTCTGCTCTTTTTTATGGTCGAACAGTATTCTATTATATGGATATATCTCATTTTGTTTATCCATTCATCAGTTGAACATTTGGGTCATTTCCACCTTTTTGGCTGTTGTAAATAGTGGTGCTATGAACATATGTGTACAACTTTTATTTGAATGCTTGTTTTCAATTCTTTTGGATATACTATATGTATAGGAGTGAAATTCCTGGGTCAATATGGTAATTTTGTGTTTAAATTTTTGAAGAACAGCCAAACTGTTCTCCACAGTGATTGTACCAGTTTATGTTCCCAGCAATGTACAAGAATTCTAAGTTCTCCACATCCTCACTAACACTTGTCATTTTCCTTTAAAAAAAAATTATAGTCTTCCTAGAGGGTGTGAAGTAGTATCTCATTGCGGTTCTGATTTTCATTTCCCTGATGACTAATCATGAGCAACTTTCATGTGCTTTTTGGCCATTTTTAATGTCTTTGGAGAAATGTCTGTTTGGCTTTTTGCCCATTTTGGAATTGGGTTGTCTTTTTGTCGTTGAATTTTAAGTGTTTGTTATATCTCCTAATTACTACACCTTATCAGATATATGATTTGCAAATATTTTCTCCCGTTGTTTGTTGTCTTTTCACTCTTGATGGTGTCCTTTGATGCACAAAAGTTTTACATTTATGATGCCCAATTTATCTATTTTTTCTTTTGTCACTTGTGCTTTGGAATTATATCTAAAACTCCACTGCCAAATAAAGAGTCATGAAGATGTACACCTATGTTTTCTTCTAAGGGCTTTATGGTTTTCACTTTACATTTAGGTCTTTTATCCATTTTTGAGTTCCTTTCTGTATATAGTATTAAGTAAGGGTTCAACTTCATTTGTTCACAGGTGGCTATTCACAAATGATGATGTCCCAGCATCATTTGTTGAAGAAACTATTCTTTCTTCATTGAATGGCCCTGGCATTTTTGTTGAAAATCAGTTGACCATAGGTTTTTCAGTTTATTTCTGAACACTCAATTCTCTTTCACTGGTCTATGTGTATATTCTTATGCCAAGTACCACACTGTTTTGATTACTGTAGTTTTGTAGTAATATAATTTTAATAAATTTATTTGTTTTTGTTTTTTTGTAGATTTTTTTTGTTTGTTTGTTTTTTGTTTTTAGATGGGGTCTTGCTCTTGTCTCCCAGGCTGGAGTGCAATGGCATGATCTTGGCTCACTGCAACCTCCACCTGCCGGGTTCAAGTGATTCTCCTGCATCAGCCTCCCGGGTGGCTGGGATTACAGGTGCCCACCACCACACCTGGCTAATTTTTGTATTTTTAGTAGACACAGGGTTTCGCCATGTTGGGCAGGCTTGGTCTCTAACTCCTGGCCTCATGATCTACCTGCCTCAGCCTCCCAAAGTGCTGGGATTACAGGCATGAGCCACTGCACCCAGCCAATTTTAATAAATTTAAATAACCATGTGTGGCTAGTGGCTACCACTACTAGACAACACAGAATTACATGATTTTTAGTTAATTTAGACAGTTGTAAAACTATCATCACAATTCAGGTTTAGAATATTTTCGTTATGAAGTCCTTTTAGCTTTTAATTTCTGTTAATACTTAGTTCCAGTCTCATAATTCTTAGTATTGTTCCAGTTAGGGTTTGACCATTATCCAGTCTACGTGTACCTATAACTTTAAAATTTTTATCAGAATTCATTACATTTTGGATTAAATTTGCTTGTTCTTTTTCCTTTGGACTATTAACTGAAATCAGGTCAAAGAGAAAATGAGAATTTTGCTTGAGAATGGGGTTCAGATAGAAAGAGAAGAAATTGGGGAGTAAAGGGCATATCCTAGGTAACAGAGAGGACATTAGGGGTACAATGGACACAACCAAGCCCACTCTTTCAGGTCCAGAAGGAAGAGGATTCTTAGGGCCAAACCTTTTCTAGTCAGAGCTCGTTTAGTAAATGTTGAGTTTTGCGGGGAGAAATGTTCAGTATTTCAGATTTCTTCTCCTTCCTCCTGCTCCCTTCTAAGATAACAAATGGCATGCCAAGCTGGGGTATAACTTACATGACCACATGGCAGTGGAGGCATTACTGGGATCCACGTGATGTCCTTTGTTTGGTTTTTGTTGCCATTTGGGTTTTTTTGAGACAGAGTCTCAGTTTGTCACCTGGACTGGAGTGCAGTGGTATGATCTCAGCTCCCTGAACCTCTGCCTCCCAGGTTCAAGCGATTCTCGTGTCTCAGCCTCTCAAGTAGCTGGAACCACAGGTGTGTACCACCATGCCTGACTAATTTTTGTGTTTTTAGTACAGATAGGGTTTTGCCATATTGCCCAAGCTGGTCTCAAACTCCTGGACTCAAGTAATCCACCTGCCTTGGCCGCCCAAAGTGCTGGGATTACAGACATGAGCCACCGTGCCTGGCTGCGATGTCCTTTGGCTCCTTGTTGGTCTTGGTTGTAGAGTGACTAGACCAGACAGTTTCCTAGACTGGAGATAATAGCAAAGGGAAAACTAGTCCTATCTGACTCTTGGGGCTGATATGCTGACAGCTATAACCGGAGTCCCAGGTCCCAACCATGTGCTCTTGGTCCCACCTGCTGGGGCTCTTTTTATTCCACCCTCCATTCTTCTTTAATACAATTCTCCCAACCCCTCTCTTTCCCCACCCCACTCCCCACCTCCCAAAACACTGGCATTGGTGTTCTCTGGGCTCCTTACTCTAAGGCAGCAAGCTTTAGGTAGAAGTATTCTTTGCATTATGGAAAAAGTAGTATGGTGTATGAGTCCTTCCTTGCCATTGATGTATAAAGTAATTTCGAAAAATTTTTTTTTTTTTTTTTTAATGACACAAGGCTTTTACCACAATTTTCTTGCTGGAGGAAAAAAGGCCGAGTAATGACTTGGGGGGAGAAAAGTAGGTATCTATTATTTTCCTTAGGCTCTGAAACTCACTGCTGCAGTGGGTGGGAGTCCCATGGCAGTAAGATTTACAGAATAAAGAAATATATCTGACAATATTTCCAAAACGTCTCCTCTGTTTCATTCTCTCTTCCCCATATATTCTGTAAATGAGGGGCTTCGTGCACCTTGTTTATTGCTGCACCCCAGCTCCTACAGCAGTGCCTGGCACATGGAAAGGGCATCCCTGTTTCCTGGGTTGGGGTATGGATGGAGCACAACCTCATCCCACATCAGTTCAGAGTGACTCTAGGAAGTCAATTATGCTGTTACTAAAAAATTATAAAACCAAGCAGGAATTTGTTTCTAACCATCTATGTCTTATGTTTGCTAATGCCACTATTTTCTCAGAGTTCAGAATTAACTTTCATCTAGTTATTGATCAATGCTATGTACTAATACAAATAATCCTTCCATCTCTGTTCTTACTAAGAGGAACTACTGCACAGATAATTCAAAATATCAGATACATTTGTACCTGATATGCATATTCCTTTTAGATTGAGGAATTTCTAGCCCTAAGGTTAATTTTAACCAGTGGACTTGGTCTTGCAAATCAATACTTCTGCTGCCTAGAGAAAAATTTCCCCAAACTGAACTGCTATGAGTATTCATAATTTTCTGATTCTAAAAGTAATATGAACTTACTATAGAAAATTTGGAAATTGCTTATAACAAAAATTTTTGTTTTTGCTGAGTGGAGTGATAGATGTATTCATATATGGAGAAGTGCATTGTACTCCATTAAGAAAGGAAGAGCCAGTTGGGCACGGTGGCTCACACCTGTAATCCCAGCACTTTGGAAGGCCAAGGCAGGCAGGTTACTGCACTCCAGCCTGGGCAACAGAGCAAGACTGTCTGGCGTGGTGGTGTGCACCTGTAATCCCAGCTACTCGGCAGGCTGAGGGAAGAGAATCACTTGAACCTGGGAGGCTGAGGTTGCAGTGAGCTGAGATCACACTACTGCACTCCAGCCTGGTCAACAGAGCAAGACTGTCTGGAACAGAGGAAGCCAGAAACCAGCCTGTCTAGGTGCTGCCCAAAAGAAGGAAAACAAAGGGAAAGCCTTGTTTGGCTTGTAGCTTGAAAGAATTGAGAGATGAGACACAACTGAAGGAAATACAGGAATTGCCCTGGACTGTAAAATTTTCCTCTGTCTTTCCTACAAAACCTTCAGTAAAAAGTATCATTTGGGGGCTGGGAGCAGTGGCTCACACCTGTAATCCCAGTACTTTGGGAGGCCGAGGCGGGTGGATCACCTGAGGTCAGGATTGCCTGGCCAACATAGTGAAACCTTGTCTCTACTAAAAATACAAAAATTCGCCAGTGTAGTGGCAGGGGCCTGTGGTCCCAACTACTTGGGAGGCTGAGGCAGGAGAATCGCTTGAGCCCAGGAGGTGTAGGTTGCAGTAAGCCAAGATCAGGCCACTGTACTCCAGCCTGGGCAACAGAGTGAAACTCCATCTCAAAATAAAAGGCAGGCAGGATAGAATCCCAGCTGATGTGATGGAAATATGGTTTTCATTCTAGATTTATTTTGATCCCGTGCTCATTTTTTTCTTTGCAGGAGGAAAAAAAGGAAAGGCATAAAACCCCTCTTGGCACTACGTGTGTTGTATTTAGTCCATGGCCAAAGAGAGTTTTATGGGAAAGTTTGCCGTGTGCCAGCAAAGCATTTTCTTTTCCTCCATCCGTAGTTTTAAAAACAAAAACAAAAACATTAACTAAAACAAAGTCTGCCGCCGCCTCCAAAAAGAAAAAGAAGAAAACCCATAGAAGTACTTGCACTAATACGAAACTTTTCATAGTTTAATCTTTCCCAAAAATTAATGCATAGGACTGATTGCAGTTATGAAACATTGAAAACTCTGACTTTTCAGTAACTTAGTGTCCTGTTCAGATATCCTTGGAAGAAAGCCAAAAGGGACTGAAATAATCTTCTGCAAAGCTAAAAGATGATTATCTCCTTTGGCTTTACTATTTGACTCTCTAAAGATCTAGCTTTCGAAAAAGCTAGAATAAGCCAGTTTAGATGGTGACAGATTTTTCCTTCTTAAAGTTATGGTAAATTATGTTCATATATTCACATACGGTCTCATATTTGAGATTAACTGCAGCCTTGGTAGATGGTTATTTTAATGGTGCAGAGGGAGCTCTACTGCCCTTGGATGACTTCCCTATCTACTATCTAAAACCTGAGAGTCTCTACTGGAGTTTTGCCTTTTAACAAGGTTTTCCTGGGACAAAATGCAATATTCTCAAAGGTTAATACTAATTATTGTTACTTCTGCATGAATGGCTTTACCAGGCATTCTCTCCAGGGCTACTGGTTGTTTTTTATTCTTCTTCTTCTTCTTCTTCTTCTCCTTCTCCTTTTCCTTCTTTATTTTTGCTTCCATCTCCTTTTCCTAGTACCCAGGGCTAGCTTTGACGGTAAGAAGTTACACACTCTGCTAGAAGCCAGCCTCAACTTAGGGGATCACAAAGGAAGAAGGAAGCAGCTGGGAAGAAGGTACAGAGCCTGTGACACAACCAGAAAACAGGCACAATGGCAGCCTGCACTACACCCCTGCAAAACACTTCTGTGTTTTATGCCTCCTTTCTTCTTCCAACATGATAAATTGATTTTTCTCAGCAAGGGTAACATTGGGGTAAGGAAAGACAACCATATTTTGGAAGGGAAAAGGCTGGGAAAATGAGAGACAAGGAAACATCTCTTGGCTGGAGACACACACTCAGGGTTCCTTAAGACAGGGAAGTCATCTTGCATTGCCTTTACAGAGGGAGCCAAAGGCTTCCAAAGATTGTGTTGAGTCACATCTTGGCCCAGTTGCTCAGCCCACCCTGGGCCTTGTACATCAGGTCAACCGTTGGGGCTTAGCTTGTCTCCTTATCTAGGCAAAGGCAAAACTCAGCTTCTGCCACTGTGAGTGTTTTTACTACACATCACTCTTTCTCAACTTTTTTTTTTTTTTTTTTTTTTTTTTTTGAGACGGAGTCTCGCTCTGTCGCCCAGGCTGGAGTGCAGTGGCTGGATCTCAGCTCACTGCAAGCTCCGCCCCCCGGGTTCACGCCATTCTCCTGCCTCAGCCTTCCGAGTAGCTGGGACTACAGGCGCCGCCACCTCGCCCGGCTAGTTTTTTGTATCTTTTTAGTAGAGACGGGGTTTCACCGCGTCAGCCAGGATGGTCTCGATCTCCTGACCTCGTGATCCGCCCGTCTCGGCCTCCCAAAGTGCTGGGATTACAGGCTTGAGCCACCGCGTCCGGCCCACTCTCTCTCAACTCCTATGAAACAATTGATGTTCTATAAGAAACAATTGATTTCTAATTGGATCTTTCCTAGTAAACCAAGATTACAAGGTTTTTATATACTGGCTGGGCATGGTGGCTCACACCTGTAATCACACTTGAGGTCAGGAGTTTGAGACCATCCTGGCCAACATGGTGAAACCTCATCTCTACTGAAAATATAATAATTAGCTGGATGTAATGGCAGGTGCCTGTAATCCCAGCTACTCGGGAGGCTGAGGCAGGAGAATTGCTTGAACCCGGGAGGCGGAAGTTGCAGTGAGCGGATCGCGCGACTGCACTTCAGCCTGGGCAACAGAGCAAGATTCTGTCTCAAAAAAAAAAAAGATTTTTGTATACTAAGGATAAGAGTCTTTGGTTAAATATAAAATACATTTGGTCTTCTCCTGAAACTAAGTATTAATTAAGAAACAGCTCAAGGTTTTCTTTTTAAAAAACTGAAGTCATAAGTCTTTTTTTTTTTTTTTTTTTTTTTTTTTTTGAGACAGTCTTGCTCTGTTGCCCAGGCTGGGTTGCAATGACACTTAGGGGGAAAAAAGGTTTTCCTTTTCTCCTCAGCTCACAGCCACCTCTGCTTCCCAAACTGAAGCAATCCTCCCTCCTTGGCCTCCTGAGTAGCTGGGACTACAGGTGTGTGCCACCATGCCCAGTTAATGTTTACATTTTTTGTAGAGATAAGGTCTCATTATGTTGCTCAGGCTGGTCTCCTGGGCTCAAGCAATCCTCCCACCTCAACCTTCCAAAGTGCTGGGATTTCAAGTGTGAACCACCATGCCCAGCCAAAGTCATAATTCTTGAAAGCCTGAATTACGAACATAGAGTTGATATACTTTGCATGTATGTTTGAAAACTCTTTGGATCCGTATAAACTATCTAGATGATCACAGTGCTTTGCCCATAGCAAGCGTTCACTTGAGATTAATTGATTAAGCACGTTGATTGACTCCATTCCCTCTCACTGTGCTACGTTTCTGAAGGAAAGTGAGAGCATTACCCAGAGCTCAATTACACTGTTGGCTTTACAAGAGGCACAAACTCCCAAAAGGGTCAAATTGAATTAGATAGAAAGGACTATGCGAATTTTTAATATTTTGGATTTTTTAATTTGGTTTGGTTTGGTATTTTGTTTTTTGTTGTTGTTGTTTTGTTCTGTTTTGTTTTTAATCCTCTCCTCTACCCCTCACAGCATACACACATGCGGAAACACTTCAGGTGAGTAAGGGCTGGATTTTTTCTCTCTATTATTTTATGATCTCACTGCCTGATCTCCTTTGGGTTCGGCCTGATTTCTTCAAATACTTGAAACTATGATCACTTTTTTCTTTTTTGGAACGGAGTCTCACTCTGTCACCCAGGCTGGAGTACAGTGGCATGATCTCAGCTCACTACAACTTCTGCCTCCCGGGTTCAAGCAATTATTCTGCCTCAGCCTCCTGGTAGCTGGGATTACAGGTGTGCACCATCACACCCGACCAATTTTTGTATTTTTGGTAGAGACGGGGTTTCACCATGTTGGCCAGGCTGGTCTTGAACTCCTGACCTCAAGTGATCTGCCCGCCTTGGCCTCCCAAAGTGCTGGGATTATAGGCATGAGCCACTGCGCCCAGTCAATGATCACTTTTTTAAAAAACTAATTAACTCTTTTTAAAAATACTAAAATTCTTAAACTTTCTTACTCATTCTAAAGAAGCAAAATCAAAACTAAGGCCTGAATAATTTTTTAGAAGGTCCCAGTTTCTGTGAGGAGTAAGTAGGGCCCTGACCCTCACTTAAGGTGGCAGAGAACGTCTTTTCCCTCTGCCTTCCCTGGAAGCATTCTTCTATCCCCTGCCTTGACCCAGCATTGCAAGGTAAAAACTGACACTGGAAGGGGAGACTAGAGGGCAAGGGAAAAACAGAAAGCAAACACACTAATGCATCTCACTATATGTATGAACATCACATCGCCAGATGTGGCTTTTTATTTCTGAGAATTTAATCTCAGAACTAATCAGGGATGCCCATCCTCAGCATCCTCATCTTGGAATGGGAAAGAAGATTCCTTCATTTCCAAGTAGATCCTAGCGAATTGTCCTGAAAAGTTTGGCAAAGTACAACTCCTTTCTGGGAACCATTTGAAAATACGATATCTTGATACAAAGCAAAGCTGTTTAGATTATGTTGTGATAAAGCTAAAGTAGGGTTCAATCTCCATTTAGGCCAGGAGTCACCAAACATGTTCTGCAAAAGGTCAGCTCATCTTCACCAATAAACTCTACCTTTGCAGTGTGAAAGCAGCCATGGACAGACAATATATAAATGAATGGGCATAGCTGAGTCCCAATAAAACTTTACCTACAAAGATTATAAAGATGGAAGGGGGCTTGGGTTTAGCCTATAGGCCATAGTTTATTGACCCCTGATTTAAACTATAATGATAATGATAAATATAATAATGATAATAAATATAACAATAATGAGTATTTGCCTCATTTAATTATTACAATGAACTCCCATGAAGTAAATTCTTATATAAAGGGATGATATTGAAAATAATTAACAATTGATATGACCAATCAGAACACGCATAGAATAGATGTATACAGTTGAAAATCAGATTGCTGTGATCCCCACGTTATAGATTTGGGAACTGGGGCTTAGAATAGGGGTGTAAATTAACCTGGAAATACAAACAGTACACATAGTAGAGCTGGGCGTTTCATGCATGCAGTCTAACTCTAGAGCCCACATTCTCAACCACCTGATACATGCTGCTGTAGGCCAGAGAGATTTTGCTACAGATGCATGTGTAAGCCCCTACCAGCTGTTCAATCACAAGCATGTCTTGCTAAGAGCAATCTGTTCACACCATTTCCAAAAATATTCAAAACACAGGTGAGCCATGATAGTTTAGAAATATTTCAGTATGTTAATACTTACATTGAAAATAAATTGAAGGAAAATGTGAATTCCTTTGACTTCCTCTAACTTGAGTTTTTCTCCTTTTCTATCCCTAATGGCTTATTCCCACACTTCCTTCTCTGCTCGGGTTTCTGCTCAAATGTCTTACTGTGAGGGCTTCTTGACTACCAACAGATTAATAAAATAGCACCCCCTGCCCTGCACTTTTTATCTCTCTTTCTCTCTTGCCTTGCTTTATTTTTCTCCATAGCATGTAACACCATCTGTTATACATCAGATCCTTGAGTAATTTATTTCAATGTCATTTCATTGCAACATTACTGAGAAAAAAAAATGTTTCCCAGCCCGGGTCATTGTCTGTATGGAGTTTGCAAGTTCTCCCCATGTCTATGTGGGTTTTCTCCAGGTGCTCTGGCTTCTTCTCACATCCCAAAGATGTGCATGTTAGGTTCATTGATATTTTTAAAGTGTCCCAGTCTGAGTGAGCGTGTGTTTGTGTGTGTGTGTGTGTGTGTGTGTGTGTGTGTATTGTGTGTACTGCGATAGAATGGGGTCCTGTCCAGGGCTGGTTCCCACCATGTGTCCTGAGCTGCCATGATGGACTCCAGTCACCAGCAACCCTGAACTGGAATAACTGAGTAAATGTCTTACTTGTTCTTATTCTTTCTTAAGTGTATGTATAGCTCACATTTATTTCAATGTTTGACATCAGAAGCGTTTTGGTCCTTATGTAAAAGTTTGGGCAGGGCACGGTGGCTCACGCCTATAATTGCAGCACTTTGGGAGGCTGAGGAGGGAGGATCACTTGAGCCTAGGAGTTTGAGACCAGCCTGGGCAACATGGTGAGACACTCTCTCTATTTTGTAAACATTTATTTTTATATAAATAAAAAAATGAAAGTTTGGTGATGTTTTTGTAACCAGAAATATGCCATGGGAACTTAACTGATGCACACTCCTGTTTACATCAGTTAGCCTATAGTAAAATTGATTTTGTTATACAACATTTTGCTTAAAGTTGCAGTTTCCAAGAACTGATGGACACATTAAGTAAAGACTTACTGTACCATGTTTTGAATTTATTTATTGCTTGTCTCCACTAACTAGAATATGAGCTCCACAAAGTTAAGAGCTTTGTCTTGTCAGTTACTATATCCTTTAGGACCCAGAACAGCAATTGGTAAATGACTGAATGAATATTGTTTGCAGTAGAAAGGCCATATGGTACAATAATTAAAACACTTAATTTAGAATCAGAGGTGGGTTGGAATCCCAGCTCTGCCACTGACTAGTTGTGTGATCTTGGACAGGTTAACCCTTTGAAGTTTCAGAGGCTGCAGTGAGTCCCTGGCATAGGAACATGCTCATCATCGCATGTTCACAGAGCAAAGCAGCCAGCGTGACTGCAGCACAGAGTAGGAAGGGTGTGGAAGGAGATGAGAGAGGTGAGTGTTGAGAGGCAGATTGTATAGGTCCTGTGGGCTATTTTAAGGACTGACAGTTTTTTTCAGAGTGACAGGGGAAGCCAATTGGAGAATGTCAAACAGATAAATAAAGTGATTTGTTTTGACTATTACAAAGACTGCATAAGGGTAAGGGCCGAGGCAGAGAGATTAGAAGGCCATTGCAATAATCTGGGCGAGAGATAATGGTGGCTTGGGCCAGGCTGGCAGCAGTGGAGGTGGTGAAAGACTGTCAGATTCAGGATATATTTTGAAGACAGCCAACAAAATGTGCTGATGGTTTGAGTGTAGAATGGAGAAGAGTCAAGAATGATGCCAAAGTTTTGGGGGAGGATTGTGGGAGAAGCAGATGTGGTGCGGAATCTGGAATTTGGTTTTGGTTAAGTTTGAGAAGCCTATTCAATTCTCAAAAGTCTCAGCCTCCTTGCTATTAGATGTTCAAGGAAAAATGTCAAGTTGGCAGTTGGATAGAAGATTCTGGCATTTATGGAAGAGGTATAGACTAGAGATATAAACTTTAATATTATCAATATTATATATAATATATAATAATATCAGAAGCTTCTATCCTGGGTGCTCATAAAAATCTAAGCACCTAAGGAGCTTTTTCTTAGAGAGAGAGAGAGAGAGAGAGAGAGAGAGAGAGAGAAAGCCTGAGCAACAACCCAGATCAATGGAATCAGAATTTATTTGGGTAGGGACTACCAGAATTTTCAACAAATTACTGAGTGTTTAGACTCAGGAAGATGAAGAGAAGCTATAAAGGAATTAGAAAAGAAACAGCCTATAAAATAGGAGGAAACCAGATGAGCAAGATGTCCTGAAACTCGAGTGCAAAGAGTATTTCAAGAAGACAGTAATAAACTGTGTCAGATGCTACTGATGGGCCAAGTAAGATGAGGACTAAAGAATGATTACCAAACTTAGTAAAATGTAAATAACTTTTTCTTGACAACTCCTCTTGGGATAGGGTCAAGAGAGATTTTATATTGATGGGCATTATCAAGTTTATTTATACTAAAAATATCTCAGCCTGGTGTGGTAGCTCATGCCTGTAATCCCAGCACTTTGGGAGGCCAAGATGGGTGGATCACTTGAGTCCAGGAGTTTGAGACCAGCCTGGGCAACATGGTGAAGCCCTGTCTCTACAAAAAATACAAAAATTAGATGGACATGATGGTGCACACCTGTAGTCCCAGTTACTTGGGAGGCTGAGATGGGAAGATCACCTGAGCCCGGGAATGTTGAGGCTACAGTGAGCTGAGATAACACCACTGCACTCCAGCCTGGATGACAGAGCAAGACCCTGTCTCAAAAATAATAATAATAATAATAATAATAACATCTTGTAATTTAAAATAGCATCTTTGAACATCAGAGCTCATTAGAAGGTGTTTGTCCTGCTGTGTCTTGTGACAGCATCACCTATAACTCAATATTCAGGACAAGGTCAGTTGGTGATTTGAGCCTGAGTCTCCTGAAAATGACATGATTCTGCATTTTCTTCTCTGAGCTAAAATGAAGAGGGAATAGTTGAACTTGATTACCAAGGAGATGGGATGGTAAATCCATCCAGCCACTCCAAGAAGCCAAGTTAAAATAAGGTAGAAGAGGACTACATATAAATAGGACAAGCCAAAGCAGACACTAAGAAAACAGAACCCCTCCTTGTTTTTTATTTGAGAAAATGCCCTCTCTCTTCCCTGGAACAATAACAAACAAATGCTTAATTTATATAATACTTTAAAGATTAGCAAACTTGAGGCCAAGGGTGGTGGCTCACACCTATAATCCCAGCACTTTCAGAGACCCAGGCAGGAGGATCACTTGAGTTCAGGAGTTCAAGACCAGCCTGGGCAACATAGTGAGAACCCCATCTCTACAGTGATTTTTTTTTTAAATTAGCTGAGCATGGTGGCATGCACCTATAGTCCCAGCTACTCGGAGGCTGAGGCAGGAGGACTAGTTGAGCCTGAGAGATTGAGGCTGCAGTGAGCCATGATCATGCCACAACACTCAGAGACCCAGTCTCTTAAAAAAAAAAAAAAAAAAGATTAACCAACTTGATTTTGCCAGACCCTGCAACAAAGGGATTTCAAAGACTTGAACTGTCCATTGAGAAAGATCTGCTGCTTAAGTTCAAGTTCATGTCCTCCAGATGTTTCCCCCATCCTTCAGGGTCACTGCCTTCTTGTTGAACTTGAATCTGCCCTCAATTTATTAATGGATCTGGTTGGAGGCATCCGCTGTTTACCAAGAGACTTTCTACAACCCACACTAAAGGACTAATGCTTTCTCCTACCTCACTCTACTCTCAAGGGATAGAAGCCCTGATGAAGAGCAAAGACAGAATCAAATGTACATGCAGAACATATGGTAACCATATAAGGGGATGATGTCAAAATTCTCAGCCTCCTTGCTATTCAGTAGCTTCTTCCTCTTTACCTCATCTGGATGGTATATAATGAAGAGACACCTAGCGGTGCCTCCTGCCTCTAAAGTAAGATTCAAGGGAGGATATATAGGCTCCTCCATAGGGTCAAGAGGATTTCAAAGGCTGTGTTGTCCCACCCAGCTACCAAAACAAGACATAAAATTGTGACCTGGAGTTGAAACTCCAGTGAGTAATAAAGAGGGGAAGTTTCCTAAAGCAGAAGTTCTCAATCTGGGGGGCTGACTGAATGTGCCATGTACTGAATTTTGTGTCCTCTGAAAATTCAGACATTGAAGCCCTAATCCCCATTGTGGTTGTATTTGGAGGTGGGGCTTTGGGAGGTGATTAGGGTTAGATTAGTTCATGAAGGTGAAGCCCTCCTGATGGGATTAGTACGCATACAAGAAGAGACACAAGCGCTCTCTATCAATTACGTGAACTCTCCTCTCTCTCAGTTTCTCTCTCCACCATCTGGGATACTTCAGGAAGATGGCTGTCTGCAAACCAGGAAGAGGTCCCTCGAGTACTAAATCTGCTGGCACTTTTATCTTGGGCTTCCCAGCCTCTAGGACTGTGAGAAATCTTTGCTGTTTAAGCAATCCCATCTATGGTATTTTGTTATAGTAGCCCAAGCTGACTAAGACACTGTGGATACCTTGCATGTCTGGGAGGCTTGCACATCCTTGATCATTATAAGTACTATTTTTCCAAAAAGGGGCCATAACTCTCATCGGAGAGTCAAAAGACCAAATCTATGACTCCCAGAAGATTATATACCACTGACAGAATGGCCCTTGTGTTCTTATTCTGTAGGACCACAGGAAGCTTGAGGATTGGGGATCCTACTCCTGGCCTTCATTCCCTACTTGCATGACCAACATCTAAGAGTACTAACAAATATGATGAAATAAGAAAGGTTCAAGAGGATACATTTTCTTTGTCCAGTGTTGCTTTGTCCAGTGTTGCTAATATCCGCCTGAGAGCTTATTATCCATAA